>NC_137464.1:84780668-85137279 GCF_964235325.1 Thermobia domestica | reverse complement strand
CTACTACTACTACTACTACTACTACTACCGGTACTACTACTACTACTACTACTACTACTACTACTACTACTACTACTACTACTACTAATAATAATAATAATAATAATAATAATAATAATAATAATAATAATAATAATAATAATAATAATAATATCAGCTCTTCGCAGTGGTAGGATCAATAAAGTAAGTTCACACATTTGAGCATTTATTATTATTATTAAACTAAGTAATACAGTGAAACGGACGTCGGTGGAACCGATTATTTGTCCGTAAATGAGAGGTGTCCCTAAAAGGAAGGGTTCCCTCTCATAATACCACACCAAACATATTTATGGCATGCAAGAATAAGAAAGTTTGTCCTCTTATGAAGATGTCTACTATTGAGAGATGCCCGTTAAAAGAGGTTTCACTGTATTAGGAATTAACCTCCACTATTTTACCCAGTAATTACAAGTGAATTGATTACATACGAATTATTGTAATTATTCTGCAAAATTCTGCTATTATTTCAATTTTTTCATACTCAGCAAGTTTTAGTGAGTGATTTTTTTTAAAACATTAATTGGGGGGAAAAATCCCTCGTTCCATGCTGAAATCACACTCGTTTAGTAATTAACACTGTACATAGTTCCAATTTCATTATTTTAATATTTTAACACTGTTGTTAACGTTAATTGTTGTAATGTTATTTGATCTCTTAATCTCCGTTCCTGGCCCTTCCTGGTTACGTTATTCGCTCTGAATATCTTTCATAAGAAAATTATTCATTGATTTAGTTGTTTTCCAGAAATCTAGTTTTTTCAATTTACAAATATTTTGTATCTTTCTGTTTTGTCTTCTTTAATATACCCTAATTTTAATAATCTCAGGGCTCATAGTGGTCTGGTCTCTCGTAAATAGTTGAAAAGTGATCAAAAATGGCCAAAAGCACACGAAAAGGTGGCCAAAATCTCATCATGCCCCTTTTTTCCTTTGTCAATTTCTCCATCACCTCTCTCTTCGTTTTTTGTTTTGTTTCTTCTTTACTTCTTCTTTTTGAACTTCCTTCTTTCTTAGGTTTTCAAAGTATGCTTTGTAGTTACGGTAAGCAGACTTAGCAGATGTAAAAAGCTTCTGAGTAAGTGGAACCAGTTCTGGCCTATTTCTGAATTTCTTCATCCCAGACATTATATTTAACTTCGCATATAGAGTTCTCAAAAACGTGAAATATTCAAATTCATCACCTACTCTTAAGAAGAACATACAAGAAGCATAACAAAAGACGAACATGATGAACCACACAAACACACACACACACAACGTTGAACGGAGCGTTAACTATTATGAGAGAAAATTAAAAGATTATTATGATGGAAGAAAGAATAGACACAGAAGGGTTCTCAACCCCACCTTGAGAGCTTAAGCATCCACCAACCGTCCACTGTGCTTTAGAAAGAATAAAAGTTGAACTGAGAATAAAGTTGACTGTTTCACATGTGGCAGCAAGTACTGAAACTTTCAGAAGAGTAATGAGTAACAAGTTTTTGCCTTTTTCCGTTTGTTTTTATATTTTTCTTAGAAAACTGCCAATGCAAAACATAAATCACACGAAAAAATCACTTTTCCACAAAAGTCACCAACTGGAAAAGGTCCAATCTAAATTTATCAAATACTTGACGTACAAGACAACTGGTATCTATCCATATTATGAAAATTATTTAACATTAATAGACAACTTCTGTATCCCTACACTTGAACAAAGGCGAAATGTGACAGATGTGTTTTTTCTCCATAAAATAGTACAAAACGAATTTAATTGTACGGATCTCATATCAACATTAAATTTGCATGTCCCAACACTTAAAACTCGTGCTAATAACTCTGGTCTGTTTTATTGCAAAAAAGCAAGGACCAACGTATTATTGAAATCACCAACTAGGAGAATATGTTCTACTTATAACAAAATATGTATCAAACACAAAGAAATTGACATCTGCAATATGAACTCTATGTTTAAGAAAACTATTGTAAATGTATTATGTAATACACCAACACTATAATTGGGTTTATGCCTGTTGTGTTGATGGCAAATAAATAAATAAATTTACCTCTGAAAAAAGTAACTTTTAGTGACAAATTTGAAAAAAAAAGTAACTTTTAGTGACCAAAATTTTAGTTTTAAAAAAAGTGACTCGCTATGAGCTCTGTTCTGCTCAACGAATTTACGCGAATAAAAATATACCTTACAAAAAATTAAACTAGCGCCAAATGCGTTCCTGCATAAAACTCGACTCAGTCTAAAATATATATAATTCTTACTTCGATCGATCTCTTCATTTCTAAAAAACGTTTTGACTACACCCTTCTAACGTTCGTCCGTTGATACACCACTTGCAGAGCAGTCTCGAAACCAGCCACAGGGTTTTGGGGGGCCACGAATATGTTAGGAGGGGCCAAATCATTAAAAATTCTCTTACAAATATCTAAATTGTGCATTTTGTATTGAGGTCTGGAGGGGACATTAAAAATTTAGGAGGGTCAGGCCCTCCCTAGCCCCCTTCTGCTTGCGAGCCTGTTGCAGAGTAGCACTTACCAACTGAATCTGGTATAGGCTTATTACTATATTGTCACGCTTTTCCTTATTGAGCAGGAGGTAGGTGAATGACCGCTCAAGACGTTGTCAATTTCAGTGACCTAAAAATAAAAAGACAAAATCCTATGATTTAAATTTATAACTACACCTTAACCGTCCTGCTTCTTCTCTTCAACCCCCTCGTCTCACCGCGGCAGCTGGCACGAATTTCACCGGGTCTTCCTAAACCTTAACTGCTTCAAACATTAATTAATAAACAAAAACAAGTACTGCGACCAATTAATTATACCTCATCACTTACCTTTAAGATAAATAATATTTATTTCTTATCCGGAAGGTTACATGTACAACTAGATAAACAAGAGAAGAAAAGCCAGGATAATACTTTATCATTAATTTATAACGCTAAAATAAATATCTGCATCTGTCCATCAATCTCTTTTCTCGGAAACGACCGCGGAGCCCAGGAGGGTAGGTATCAGCGGTCTGTTTTGTCAATTGTTTCGATCAAAATACTGCCCGAAACAATGAGGTCATGTGGTTCTCGAAGCCGTTTATGAGAACGAAGTCGCTAAATATTGCCTTCTTTCCTAAACGCTAAACCTTTTTTAACTTGATGTAATAAATAACCTATATGATACTGATTGATACAATTGGATTTGGGAGAGTATTCCTTTCCCATCCAGGGGTGTGTGTAAAGAAATTTGGAGGGGTGTTAGGGGGGTGTTGGGGGAGTGTAGATTACTCCCTGTTGCATACCATGAAATAATTACTGACAGCAACAAAACAAATGTTTTTCTTGTATAAAAGCAGTTTTTGTGTTCAATATTTAAAACTGGTGCATATAAATGAAGGTGGCAAGTAAATATTCTAGTATAGTTATGACGTCCACCTACTGTTTCTATATTCAGATAATTTTATTATGCTCTTCTTCACTAGAATTGTGTTTTGTTTATGAATAGGTTGATGGTTGCACCAAGGGACATGCGCCTTGATGTACCAGGGAACAATACTTTGGATATAATGATCACTATTTGTTTTAATGATCTTGTGAATATATCTAGTTTTGGAACCAAGATATCCAATTGCATATTCATTGTATGTTATTTCAGTAAATGATCTGATAAAACTGTTGAATGTGCCGCGTTATCCTAAATGTCCTCAATAGTGTCAAATAGTTTCCTTTTAAATATGATTCAGTGTAGTGAAACACAACCTAAATGATATGTTATAACGTTAGATTTATAACTGAAGCTATTATACATAAAATGAGTATGTCATAAAATACCATTTACTTAAATATTTAACAGGCTTGACAGACGAATGCCTAAAGCAACATATATTCTACTAAGGGATGTGATTTGATGTTATAGAATTTTAAATAAAATATGAACACATTAACTTTTTGAAAAGGTACTGCAGACTAAAGGTTAAGGTATAGAGATGTAAATCACTTTGAGGATGAGCTTTGGCATAAGAGTTCCCAAATCTCAATTTGGCACATCGCTTTGCTTTGGAGGTGAAGATCCATTATTTCGCTGGTCGATGAGCTAATATAAATACGTCGAAATCTGGTTCTCCAATTCCCTTTCCCAAGTCTCTGGTCGATAGTCTTGTTCTCGGTTCGTTTTCCGGGTTCCGCCTTCGGTCTCTTCCAATTCCAAATATGGAAACTGGTTCTTGGTGTAACACCTCCCACAATTATGACGAAGTCATCTCGGGTATTGTCCATGAAGGATATGAACCCTAGTTACATGCGTCTTCTTGAAACCTCACTTGATGCCATCGTACCCAGTGGAATCTTGATGTAGCTAAAAGGCAGAATGAAACTCCTGACGGTGACCAAATTACGCAAGTCTCCGAATTTTTTCTTGCTCATTAAAACAAACTAGAAAGTTTCCTCAAGCTGACATATGGGGAAGCAAAATACAGACAAAAGGGTGCAATGACAAGAGAGAATCAGGAATTGCTGTAAAAGACAAGAGTTGTGGAAGTCGGCTTAGGAGAAAATCTGCATAATGTACCTCAGTTTATTGCGAAGAGATTTTTTTTTTTTAAAGAAAGTTACAAAAACGCACAGAGAGCTTGAGACTACATCAATAATGTGTTTATAAAAATAATAAATAAATAAAATTAACGATAATTCCTTGAATTGACATAAACGAGGATAGAACCCGTGGATCCTTCGATGACAATCCCCAACAGCAGGGAACAGGAAAAAGTCACATGGAAATAGATCCGATTATTAGGAACAATGGTGTTCGATGGCGATGTTGTCTTTGAGCAAGAAGTCGATCACATTCCTGAAGTGTGACACAAAGCACTATCATAATGCAAATGCCGCTATCAGATGTCCATTTGATTGGCTGTTTACGTCGAACGAAATTGCCTAATCGTCGTAACACAGCTACGTAGATCTCCCTTTTGAAAGTTTGGCCACATGGAAGAAATTTGCAATGTACGACCCCAAACATGTCAATAAAAGACTGCCAGTAGCACTTTCACTTTTTCGGCTTGTCTGGCTTTTTTGGATGTCGGTGGTTTCAATTGGACAACATAAACTCGGTTTTCTGTACCCATAAATCCATTATTCATTTTCTGTGACGATACTGGCCAAAATTATCGGATCATTGGCGGCTTTTTTTTTTTTTTTCAATTCCCTGCTGATGGTGACATGACCTTCTGTCTTCTGGATCTATGACAGAATCGTCGGAAGGAATTTAGTCAATACACGCGATTCCTTCATTTACGATTTGGTAACATTTGGAGCCGATTCAAAAATTTAACGCTGTCGTAGTTTCACGGACAGTCAGTCTACGATCGAATTTCTATCGCTAACCATTATTCACGGAGCTCTATACTGATTCGAATCCTACCAAACTATCGGTACATGTCTCATATAGACTCAACGCTGAAAAAAGACATTAAACTAGAAATAAATTCTACTACGGACAATTATGTTAATTGAAAATTTGTATTCATGCTTTCAATATGCTAATGTGAGCATCATGCCTTTAATATTTTTCTCTAGTGGCACAATCACTGCTAACCTGCAAATAAAGACCAATAGAAGAAATACACTTATTTTATTCTACTTAATAATGAGCTTACCAAAGCTGCCTAAGCAGCGCACGTGACCCACTCGGATCAAGAAAGATTCTTTCGCCAGTTGAAGGAACCACATTCCTTAAATGCCTAGGATGAAACACAATCTGAAAATAAAATGAAATAAATAGTAATTGGCATGCAGTTTAAAGTAATTTATCTACTGTTTTAAAACCTCCGAATAATACAGGGTGGCCGAATTGCTATTAAATAGTTATTACACATTTCAACAAACGGACTTTTTGATTAACTGAACTTTGCGAAAGTATTAGTAATTTTGTAAATTTGTGAATTTGATGATGGGTGTAGCTTAAACAAAAATGAGTTTCATTGAAGAAAAAGTACAATGTGTGTGTAGTATGAAGTGTTATGCAAATGCATTGGAAATTTCGCCGTGTGTTTTATAAGGATTTTTTGTCATATGCCATATTATACTGCAGTACGTTGGTTTAGCTGAGGAAAAGTTCTAAAGCGATATTTTGAACCTCCGAACAATAATCGAAATTTTCTTGAAAGAGAAGAATCGTCTTCTGGCTGAATTATTCAACAGCGAGTGGCTATGAAAGTTAGCACTTTATACAGACTTAACTAAACATATGAATGATTTTAATTTAAAATTACTAAGAAAAAAACATCTTCTGTCTGATTTATACTCTCACGTTAAGTTCTTTCGACAAAAATGGTTTTGTTTCAATCCCAATCGAACAAGAAAAAAGTTTCACGCATTTTAATACATGTTAAACATTCAGTCAACAAACTGAAACTTCATTTCCAATTGAAGTTTTGGGTGTTTTAAAATTAAATTCAAATTTTGATACAATTGCCAACGACATTAAGTTTCTTTTTTTATATATAATTTTTCAAATGTTTTCAACACTGACATAGAAGCCCTTGCCACAGAACTTTAAATGGAAATGATTGAGTTGCATGAGCGATATTTTAAAGAAAAAAATATTTAAATTCATCATTGGTGGAATTCTCTAAGAGTCTTCCACGCACACAGATTGACCAGTTGCATACATTTGCTTGTCGCATTTTTTTCTATTTTCGGAACTGTTTATCCGTGTGAAAAAACAGTCTCCAAAATGAAATATACAAAAAGAAAAAAAAGTTACAAATCCAAGTGAACTAATGAGCATTTGAAGTCACTGTCGGTGATGTCCACTAGTAAATTTAATCCACAACTGGACTCTCAATTTAATGTCAACGGAAAGTTACAGCTACATACAAAAATTTCTTTAATCGTAATCATAAGATTTAAATTAATTATGTATATTACAAATGTTTGTTACTTATTGAAGTTTTAGGATAAATTTCATATTTTTAAATACAGTTAAAATGTTGAATTTCATTATGTATGTTAGTTAATGTGTTTCTTAATTGGTCGAATAAAATATCTGACTTGTTTTATATGATTTACTTAGTAAATTTTACACATGGGTTTCCTCAGGGTTCTCCCGTTTCCTCACACTTTCTTCATTCCACCATTTCATTCATTACTCATCATCACCGTCTCCTTTAGCCTAACCGGCATAAGCGTGCGATGTAAAACTCAAAGATTTCATTTCATTTTTTTTTCAAAATGAACTATGGCGGGCCCGATTGATGGTGCTAGCGGGCTAGTATTAGCCCGTGGGCCGTAGTTTAGATATTTCTGGTCTAGTGTTTTATGTGAGATTGATTTCAAGTTGCACAAAGAAAAAACATCAACAATAAATAATAAGAATGGATATACGGATATAATAATAATAATAATAATAATAATAATAATAATAATAATAATAATAATAATAATAATAATAATAATAATAATTATATAATAATAATGAATTTACTTCGTTGAATGAGTTATATACCATTTCCATTTTTTGTTCGTTTGTTTGTAAAACTGAACACTATTCAAAGAATGGGCCAGTCTTACTTGTTCCTCCTTGTGATAATAGAAAGCGGCTAACTCTGTAATAGTGACAACATCCTACTCATCGACTGACCACCCGTGGCTGCTAATGACCTTTTAACAGTTTTACTGCTAATCATAGGAGGCGCCAGGATTTTGGTAATGTGGTTGCAAGCTAGGATGGGACAATACATCCTAACATTGTTGCCAGAACGTTCTGCACTATTGAGCCTTAAGATCTCAAAAATAATCCCTAAGTTTTACTGAAAAAAAAAGAAAAACACTGTATGATAGCAAGTAACTTATGAGAGACTTAAGAAGTCACTCAAATATATCCAAAAATAAGAAAAAGAAATATACAAAATAGAAAGGGTTATTTTAGGAAATCTGAAAATCGAAGTTAATGTGGATGCAGCTGCACCCACTGTGGCGCCGCTTATGCTGCTAATGCTCTAGGCGAATTACAGGTTCATTTTTCTTAATATCTTCAAATGATTCTGTAATACACGTAGAGTTTGGTACAAGAAACAGATATTTCCATTTTAAAGACATGTTTTCAGGAGCAACATAAAGGTCATTGAAACAATCTTTCCATATCAATATGTTCTAACACGAAATTCCTTATCATAGGAGTTGGAAACCCAAGGGACGAGAGAGGAATACATGGGGGTCGTGAAAGAAAATATTTTACTGTGTTGTGTTCGTTAATAAATGAACAATGAAATTTCACCGACTATTGGAAATGAATTAGTTTCGTTTCAGATCGTTCGTTATTCTTTGCAGAGTTGTATACTATATAGGTCTAAGCCTTAGGTCTACACACTTATGTAACTATAAAAGACAAACAGCAACAATTGAGAAGTTTATTACAACTCGGAAATCACCTATGAAGTCTTGATATGAAGTAGGTTGAAAAATCGTTCTAACATATTTTACTTCTTTTATGTACAAAATACAATAGGCGTTATAACTTTACAACAGAAAGCTCAACTACTATGAACGTCCAAACTATGGTGGATCCAGTCACTGTTGGTTCCAGTGGAAGTTAAGGACAATGTTTTATCAATAGAAGGATAAAGGAGAGATTAAACCTATTCTTGTGATTCTAAATCCATATTACAATCACTTTTCAATGACTGCTATCGTTTCTGTTCTGATGCCTCTAAGAGAAAGAGCACAGAGTCCTATACAATTCTTCGTGCCTATGTTCCACATACACCTACTTCGGAAGTCTAATGAGACATTAATACACAAACAGGAATTTACCGCGTATTTTAACTTGTCTTGAGTTAGTCAACAAAAAATTAAATGAAATACCGATATTTAGTTTAACATTCTAAGGATCCTGTAGGAAATGGATAACAAATGCAAATAAAAATGGAGGAAGAAGACGGGAAAATCCTTAGAAAACTCACACAAATTATGGCTCTAACCGCAGAGCCTCTCTTTCTTCGGCTTTTGTTAATCAGACTTTATAGCTCACTTCACCTCTGATCCACCAAGGGACACTGCACAACAAAAGTGGGTAATCTACCACTAAGCCACCATAAACCCTCGATAAAAAGGATCAATTCGAGAAAACTGTTGAAATGTTAAAGACAACTAGCTGCTATGTAGCTTATTTGTAAGAGATAAATTTGCTGCCTTTGTGAAATTCTTAATAGCTAAAAACTTTTTCCATTTTGTGACATCATAACCACCTGGAAAAAATAATCTCAATGAAAGGAATACATTGAAATGTATTGATCACTTGGTTTTATAGTATTAATTTGTATCATAAACAGAGTGTAACCTGGTACACTGACTTGACATACAAAAGTAGTAGTTTTCATTATGTATACCATACTGACTGTATGTTGGCAATTGGAAATTGACATTCTTCATGCAGGTGAACTATATTATAATCTTATGCAACTTGTTATTGCCAATATGTGTAAACTGCTTCGCTGTGACATAATTTTGCTGACTTCCTGGTATGATGTCATCCAGGTCTCATTTTCCATCACTATACATTTTGAAAAATGAAATCTTTAAGTTTCACGTTCCACATTATGCCGGCTAGGCTAAAGGAGACGGTGATGATGAGAAATGAATGAAATGGTGGAATGAATAAAGTGGGAGGAAACGGAAGAACTCCAAGAAAACCCACGCACATGGTGATTGTCTACCACAAAGTTCACTTGGCGTGGGCTGGGATTGAACCAAGGACCCCATGCTCCAGAGGTGAACGCTTTACCACTGAGCCATTATATTATAAAATTCCGTCCTATTATACATTTTGAGTAAGACCACTCTCTTCATTGTTGGAAGGTACAAGTTCGCCGGAGTGTTCATGGTGACAATCACTGTATGCTGCAAGACACATTACATGAACATACGGAATCGGGTTGCACTGGCGAAATCGCTGATAAGGGAACATAATGTTCAGCACAAAGCCAAAGATGCAGCGAACATGCAACATGGACCACAAGACATGTAACATGGATCGCAGATAGTTAGAAATGTGTAATGCTGTTCTATTTATTTTGAACCACGGACCGTTTTTATGTCTTATGGAAGCTTATAACCCGCAGTGTCTTTGCCCAACCTTGAAATGGCGAAGGCTCTGAGATGCTGTAGGTCACAATATCTTGGTGTTCATTGAGTCCTGTGCTAACGCTTACCGGTTGCCTCACTGCCTGTAATTATATTGCCATTTTAGAAGACCATCTGCCCCCTATGGCGCAGAAGCTGTTTCCAAGCAATCATAGGATATAATGCGCCCATTAACATAGTTGCAGAACATTGAGATGAAGTTGAAACATCTTTCCTGACCCAATTCCCGGACCTGTACATAATAGAACGTGTGTGCTCTGTTTCGGAGATATGAATCCGGCGCATATTTCCGCCTCCATCCTTTCTCACTGAAATGAGTGATGCACTGTACGTAAAATGGTGTAAAATTCTACTTTTTACCCATCTCGATCTTTATGACTCCATTCCACGTTGCATCCGTGCTGTTGTGAGGGTGAAAGTTGGTCCAGCACCATATTAATTTTGTAAGCTGTACTATAATAGTAAACTACTACAATTTGTATCATTTATGCATTTTCTAATCTCCTAGTTTGTCTCACAACACTTTTTTTCTGCATTGATGAGATGTACTGTACAAATAAATCTGTGTAGCACTTCATCCCTTTGGGTGAAGTAAAGTGATACACGATCTTTTCTCCATATTGTTTGCAAAATATATGTGGACCGTTGTTTCAAAACTCGATAGAGCAAATTTTGAGAAACTGAAGTGTATATAGGATAGGCATGCTTTATATGCTACCAATCAAGCTGTGAAATCAGAATTGGCAAATCTCGAAATGTTCCATGTTTATAGAATGCTAAATTATGAGCGTTTTGTCAGAAAATCGATAGAGGTTATGTATAACAATAACAAAAATTCAATTCCTGTGAAAAAGATGTTTTGTGCTCTATCGAGTTTTGAGAAAATGCTCCTCAAATGTAAAAATATGTATTTGACCAGTGATTATGATAACTTACTCTAAGATCAGTTGAAAGTGTACAAAAACTTCTAGAATATAATTTGATGAGACATTAATATAGACTACTGTTTTAAAATTTGAAACTGTATCACTCAACACCCATTTACGGTATTGTCTTGCACACTGTTGACCAATGATAAAGGGCAAATCCTGAAAGCATTACTTATCATAAGTTTTAAAGAAACAGAGAACACTTTTTTTATATATAACAAAATGTTTAGTGCTTATCTATCGCTCTCTATTTTAGTGTTGAGTATTCTAAATGAATCAAGAGAAATAGATGAAAGTTCTTGTGTCCATTTTTGTTTTCCTTATGTAGCTATAAGCAGGAGTAGCGTCATCTCAGATTTTGTTTCTAGGGATACAAGATCATTTACCGAAATAAGAATTTCACTTTTTATTTATTAGGTTATTAGTATTCCTGAATTAAAAATATTTATTTATCAAAACTCGAAAACGAAGTCCTGATAGAATGTATAGAACATATGCACCACTGTATGCGAAAATAAGAAGCCAAGAAAGATTTGTGGGAGTGGAGTGAAATTTATGTAACGAATTCATTACATGACTATATAGAAATGAGTACAACTATAGAACTGAACAACCCTCTACCCTTGCACTCTGATTTATCAAGATTATTTCGACCAATCAGACGTTGAATGTATTCCTCAAGAATCGCCTGCCACGCTGCTAAAACTTTAAAAAGCCTGTTCCAGCTACAATCCACGGTAGCTAGTATTCGTCTTACCTGCTGAAAGTGGTGCTACTTTCGAGCATTTCAAACACACCGTCACATTAAAAATAAATGCTTCAATAACACGGTGTTTAAGAATTAAATAGAAATAAAAAAAAATTTCCATACTTAAAAGGGCACTCCCTAACCCCCCAAACCTCAAACAATATAAGCATTATATGAAATAATCGAACAATCGTCTCAGATGATAGCTAAGTTCATGCTCAATAAAATTATGTCTAGCCCTATTGTTACCCTCTTAAACAAAAACGCAACAGAATTGTAAACTGCACATCTTGCTGCATACTCAATTTAATTTTCAAAGAAAATTCCTTGAATAGCATAACACGCCTACACAGATAAACCACAGCTGCATTAACAATGTCTATCGTAAAAAGTTGATTCACTTTGACGGATATAGATTTATTAGAAAAAAATCTTTCCACTTGATATCGTGTTACTTCTACAAATTTGCTACAAACTCACTCCAACATCTATATATAGCAATTCACTACCGTGAATCTCCTAACCTTTACTTGTGTGAGTAAGGAGACATGCACAATGGGAAGGAGCAATGTATATAGAGTATTACAGGTAGCACATTTTCTGCTATCGAGAGAAAAAATTACCCAGAATTCTTGCGCGACGTGACGTCACGTGGAAGAGAGCACGAAACAAACACATTGTAGGGAATACAGTAAGCGGTGTCAATGCGTGAAATTTATAAAGAATGGGTAATTATTGAGACAAAAATGAATAAATATAACTTTGTTGTTGCTCAATGTCAGAATTGAGAAAGGAAGACTCCATGTATAATATAGCACCCCTTTCCTAAAATGTTGGTACAACGACAGAGAGTTTCTCGGTGTAAACGCTTAGACAGAATTGATGCAAACAATGCTAATATTTATTCTATTCAATTCTTATCGAAAGATTATGCGACAGACTTACAACACGAACTTCATAAGCTACCTGTAAGAAAGAAAGAAATAAAAGTTCTGCCCTCGTGCAATTTTTTCTCTGCATATATCGAATTGGCATAGAATTGTTAAGAACGAACAGAAGTAAAAGGCTGAAAAAGTAATTTATTTTTCAAACACATGAAGTTGAAGAACTTGAAAGAAATTTAAATAACTAGGGTCATGGATGCAGATCCTGTAGGACGAGCAAAAATGTTAGAAAAGAGAATTTGCTCATTTTGTCCCCATAACTCGGTGAAAAATAATAATAATAATAATAATAATAATAATAATAATAATAATAATAATAATAATCTAGACAAACCTGATTGGCTGCTCTCTTTTCTGCCAATAATGCTCGCTCCCGTTAGTGTTCATCGCGTTTATTCTTATTTAAATATTCACTTTAACATTTAAAATGGTTACATGTGCAGCTTATGGATTCGTGTTCGTTAACTTCAATGGGGCTCGCTTTCTTATTTCCGTTGAGGCTCGTGCTCACTTGGGCTAGGACTCATCCTCCAATAAGGATCACACTCAGAGTGGGATCCAGGATTTTCTGAGCGGGGGTGCACCAATAATTACCAAACTAACCAATCACACTGAAACTCTTCAAAGTGACATGTGACAATATTCTTTACCCTTGACAAGGCTGACACATAGAACGGGGGGGGGGGGGGGGTATTTTAAAGAAGGTCGCATATTTTCTGTCCTACTTGACAAATGTTATATTGTTTTACTTGGGGAATCCTTTTCCTTCAACCTTCAGAAAATCGACTTAATGTATTGCTTTTGCAAAGTTCTAAAGCCCCAAACGGAAAAATAATGGCAGAAAGTTTCTGAAAGTGTTGCTATTTTCACTGCTAGCTTCTCATTTTAGATAGTGTATATTTACAACGAAGGGGTGCACGTGCACCGGTGCACCCCCCCTAAATCCGGCCCTGATCACACTCACTAGACTGCTGGGAGCTCGTGCTCACTAATTTCATTGGGGGTGGAGGCGCGGTGGCTGTGGTAGAGCGTTCACCTTTGGTGCTTGGGGTCCCTGGTTCGATCCCAGCTCGCGCAGTGTGGACTTTGTGGTGAACAAACACCGTGCTCGTGGGTTTCTTGGGGTTCTCCCGGTTATTCCCACTTTCTTCATTCCACCATTTCATTCATTTATAATAATCACCATCTCCTTTTGCCTAACCGGCATAACCGTGAGACGTAAAACTTAGAGATCTAATTTCATTTCATTTTCATTTCATTGGGGTACACGTTTATTGGGTTTGAGCTCACTACACTCAATAAAGCTCGGGCCTACTAATCTGAACTAGAGTGAGGGTCACTACCATTAATGACCTCGTGCTCAATGACGTCAGTGGGGCTTGCGATGAGTTTATTACTTTCTGTGGGAAAAAGCGTTCACTATTCTCGTTAAGGCTCGCTCTTACTCAAGCTCGGGCTCATGTCCTTCAATGAGGCTCGGTTTCACATCTTCCAGTGAGGCTCACTCTCACTAGGCTCCTTGAAGATCGCGCACCCTAATCTATTTCGAGCGAGCACGCGATTAGTTAGGTTCGGGGTCACTAATCTTAATTAGACTCTTGCTCACTCGCGCGTGATATCTTTCGTCAACTGGGATCGAGCTCATTCATCAATGGGGCTCAAACTCATTGACACCAGTGTGTATTAATGTGGGCTCGAGTTCCATATTTTCAGTGGGGTTCGCGCTATTTATTCTCGTTGAGGCTTGAGCTTTCTTGGTCTAGGACTCATATTTTTTAATGAGGTTCGAACTCACTAGGCTCCTTGGAACTCGCGCTCTCTAGTCTCCTTCGGTCACGCAGTTGCTTGGATTCGCTCACACTAATCTGGATTGGACTCGTGCTCACTTGTGTTGGCTCACTTCCGTCATCTGGGCTCGATCTCAGTACCATCAATATAACAAGCTCACTGATACCAGCGCGGTTTTCACTAATGTGGGCTCGGGTTCATTACCTTTAGTGTGCTTGTGCTCATTATTCTCGTTGAAGCTCGTGTCTATTTGGCCCCGGACTCATATCTTTCAATGAGGCTTGCACTAACTAGGTTCCTTGGAGCTCGTGCATTCTGATCTCTTTCGGGCAAGCTCTTACTTGGGCTCAGACTTCAACACTCAGTGGGACTCGAGCTCACTGACGTTAGTAGGGCTTGTACTCTTTTTTGCTTCGGCTCACATCCTTCATTCAGGCTCGTGCTTACTCAGGTTCTGGCTCAGATCCTTTAATGAGACTTGCAGTTATTAGCCTCCTGGCACTCGCGCTTACGAATCTTGTTCGGGCACATTTTACGCGAACTAAACCCAAAATATAGTAGAAACACGTAAAAACAAAAACATTTATTTGAGCAATCTCAACCTAAAAAAATAAAGCCCAAACAATGAAGAAACACAGTGCAAGGAAAAACAATCAATGCGTTCCGGGTTCTGTGACTTCTGATGGCTGCAAGTAGAATTATCACTAACATTTCCTATCAATATTCATAAAACAACAACAATGAGTGGATGATAACATTAATATAAATTTATTGTAATATAGCAATTTACCCTGAGTATTTGTAGTGTTAGAATTAGTAATATTTTTGTCTCTATGTAGTTTCAACAATCAAATGAAGTTAGAATACGCTCATAGTATACAAAAAGTATATGCTAAAAGCAGAAGACGCGATTTCCTCTCTTCCGCGTGACGTCACACTTCCAGCGACCAATGCCAGTTCGAATCGCATATTTAGCAGCCCCTGGGGAAGGAGATTCATGGTCATAACAGAATGATGCCTTGAGTAGACAACGCAGGTTCAACCCGTTCAACTAGTTATTTATGAAACATATTAACTACAGTGTTGCCAGACGGGTCAGTTGGAAAAGCAGGAGATTCGAAGATAAAAAACAGGAGAAAGCAGTAGACACATACAGTGGTGGCGTTTGAATGTGAATCCGGGGGGGGGGATAAAATTTGCCAGTATTAAGGGGGCAGTAGTCAAAACAAACAGTCCAAAATTTATTTCCGATGAACTACGTTGAGCAAATAAAAGGGAAAAGTCCCGATTTATATTATTTGTTACACACATGTGTGAAGTAAACCGTAGTGAAAGAGCAAAGTGGAGTGAGAAAATGTCTTTTCATGCACGTAGCGATAACGTAGCTATATGGTGCAGTGAAACGTGACCGTGGCGTAAGACGAATTCTTGCTGACGATCGTGGAGAAATGATCTAAGCCACTCTTCCAACCCAAATCCCAATCTAAACCATACTTATTTGTAAATCTTACAGAAAGTCATAAAAAAACATAATGCATATAGAAGATGACGTACAGTTGTATTCTTTGGATTCATATTATATACAGTAAAGCTCTATAACTATATGCTGTACAGAGCTTTGTGTATTATAACAGAGAAATTTCGTCTTTTTATGTGAGGAAACATTGAAAATTCAATATTAATAATAATATATTTCTTTAACTTCTCGAAGTAAGGAAAAAGCAGTAGATTGTTCACTTTTCATTTTCTTTCGCAGTAGATCAGTAGAATGTAGAAAAAGCAGGAGATCTTCTGCAAAATCAGTAGATCTGGCAACTCTGATTAACTATTGAAAATCTCACATGCATATTTTTTCCCTCCAAATTGTACACACTATTGAAATTTTGCAAATGAATTAATCAAAATATATGAATAAAAAAGAAAGAAAAATGAGAGAAATTACTATCAACTCACCTTACGACCATATTTGGGAAGAACATTATATCCTTAACATAAAAAGTACTGTTTTCATAGTAATAAATTTTTAAAATTATAGCAACAAATAAAATTCAAAATTTTATAATTTAAACGAATTTCTATTGTTGACAGAATAATCTAAGCAGCCAGTATTTTTTATATTTTTATTTTATTTATTTTAGTTTAACGTTAAACGATTACACTGGTCGGCAAAATGAAACTTTTTTTCGCTCCCACGAACGAAAATAGGTGATTCCTATAGGTTTCGAGCTCCTGAGTTTGAATCCGTAACCCGTTTTTCTCCAGGACGTACCAGTTTTCAGGGAGGAGGGAAGTGTTTCAATATCCGCCCAAAGATGCTATTCTCCACCCATAATAATTTGCACGTTATAATTTAAATATCAATATAAATTATACAGATAAAATTGCATAAAAACTTAAAGTTTAACACTTACGTGTCACTTGGTTTTCCTATTCCTCTTGTAATTACTACAGGGTGTCTCGCGTGTCACGTTCCAACAGAAGTCTGCCAACATATTCACACTCCATTTACCACTTTAGCGCCTCTCCATGGTAGCTATTTGCTGGTGAGACCTTTCCCCGTGCTCGTCAGAGACCTTCCCCAAGCTATACATTTCAGGGAAGAAGTCCAGGTGGCTGTTACGAAATGAAGTAATTAACCTGCCCACAATGTCTTTGTAATCAGGTGACTTATAATTCCGTAGAAAGTTACTGCACACTTCTCGAAAGGTCTCCCAAGCCTCACTTTCCACTTCATTAAGCTTAGAAGAAAATGTAGTATCCTTAAAAACGTCTCTGATTTGAGGTATCGTAAAAACACCTTCTTTCACCTTGGTCTCGCTGAGTCTTGGGAATAGTTTTCTGAGATGATTAAATGCTTCACCATCTCAGTTCAGGACCTTGACGAAGACCTTCATGAGCCCTAATTTGATATGAAGGGGTGGTAAGAATATTTTCTCCGGATCCACAAGACGTTCATTAGCCACGTTCATCTTCCCTGGGACCAGTTGCTTCCTTGGCGGCCATTTTGTGATCTTTGGCTCGACTATTCCAATGACACAAGAAGCAGCAGTGCTGTGTGTAACCTCCTTGTAAACCGGTGAGGATGGCAATAACCTTAAGGTCAGCGCATACAGATCACTGGAACTGTTCGTACTTTATTTTCTGCAATGGGTTTTGCATATTCTCGTATGTTTCTTTCATATGTACACCATGAGCAATAGGGATGGCTTAGCTTTTCATTGCCATTGTGTAGTAACACTGCCTTGAGACTTATCCTAGAGGAATCTACGAATAGCCTCCAATCTTCAGTGTTGTAGTTCAACTTCAGTTGTCCCATAAGCGATGGAATGTCACTGCAATACACCAAATCACCATCCTTTGTAAAATTAGGAACTAGGCTCACCTCTCTTTTCCTATACATCGATATATTCACATCTTGGTTTAGTAGATTCCATTATTGAAGTCGTGATGCAAGCAACAGGACCTTAGACTTGGGAAGGTTTAAGTCTCTGATCAGATCATTCAGCTCTTCCTGACTTATCACATGTGGTTCATTAGTGTCAGGCACTGGAGCATAATTGGGATCTGACTGTGTACACGAAGATTGTGCAACGTCCTCACAAGCAGCAGGTTCTTCATCGGATGAAACACTGCACAGGGTGTATGAGTCTGGTGGTACGGGTACAGGCAGACAAACATCATGTTTCACAGATTTCCTCGCAGAATCCAAGTTAGGATACTGTATTTATGCTTCATGTTTTTTGAGAAACCTTTTATATTAGTCAGGCAGAAGTAACAGTCTGAAACATGATCACGGGGCTCGCGCCAAATCATAGGTACGGCGAACGGCATTGATTTATGTGTACCTTTCAACCATCCTGTGAAGTACGCGCACACAAGTTACAACTTTGTTTCGGAGCCCAAACGCGATCCTGGTCGCCGATTTTACACCCGAAGTACAGATGGTAGGCTGTCTTCAGGAACTGTGACAATGGCCTACTTTGTCCCTTGAAAATCACTTCCCCACATATGTAGCACAATGAATCTGTCGAATTGTTGCAAGTTCTCGGCATGTTCGTTTAACACAAACGTCAATATTTCACGCAGAAATATTTTTCACCTACGGTATACACAGACACAGCGTAACACCACCTTCTAACACGAAGATCAACTCAAAACTGAAATATTTGTTTCACGCGACAACGCGGTATATGTGTTGGCGCCTTTTTTCAACAATCTGTCTGTCGTCTAGACAAAAGGGAGCCGACGAACGATCGCAAGTTGATTACGAAACCTTTCTCTGTCAATAACGCCTAGTTTTTAGTGTATGCAGTGTGGAACAACACTAAATCTTTGCAACCAAAGGGGAGGGGGTACGTTTCCGGGTGGTCGAGAGCTAGAGAAAAGAATGTTCCTGGGATATAGCCTAGTAACAGTTCTTGGATTAAGATAAAAATTCAGAATTATGCACTCCAAACACGGAAAACACATATTAAATACGAAAAATACGATTTTCTGTCAATTATGGAAACAGCACCCCGCCAAAAAAAAAAAAAAAAAAAAAAACGTGCTGGGACTTTCTCGATGAGATATTCGTAATCAGCTCCTCGAAATCTATCCGGTACACCCTTTCACCCTCGTAAAAATTCAGGATTATGCACTCCAAACATGGAAAACACATATTAAATACGAAAAATACGATTTTTCTGTCAATTATGGAAACAGCACCCCGCCCTCCCCCAAAAAAACTTACGTGCTGGAACTTTCTCGATGAGATATCCGTAATCAGCGTCTCGAAATCTGTCCGGTACACCCTTTCGCCCTCGTGGGAGGATTTTCATGCCGACAAGTGTTATCCACCGAGAGTAAGGGACACGGTGATAATGAGATGGATGATGATAATGGCGGAATGAAGGAAGTTGGAAGAAATTATAGAATCCCGAGAAAGCACACGCACACGGTGTTTGTCAACCACAAATTTCACTTGACGAGAGCTGGGATCAAACCAGAGACCCGACGCACCAGAGGTGAACACTCTTACATTGAGTCACCGAGCCCAGAACTTTTTGTTAAGAATATAGTATTATCCTTAAAATACTGTTTGTGAGAGAAACAGAATGGGGAAGAACTTTTACAAATACTTACTAAATGTACAGTACGATCCGAAAGTCCTGTCCCTCCTTTTTGTTTGTAAGTATGTGTAATTTTATTCCATTTTCTTTTCAGACGGCTGACACCTCCCCTTTTCTTTGCCCGTGTGTTTGTATTTATTATCCAATTCCTTTTCAGATAGCTAACACAAGTACCTACAGTACAGTATGTATAGACATATGAAGGTCCACACACCAGGAAAGCCATGAAAGATGTGCAACAGGACATTGCAGCACGTTTCAATAAAGAAGCTCCCTCGAAACGAACGATACTGCTTTGGATAAGAAGAGAACAGTTCGACCATCAACACGACAAGAAACATGTGCAGCAGCGGCGGATTCTGTAGTGAGATCTCCCTCCCCCCCCCCCAAAAAAAAAAATAAATGCAGAAAAATTCCTTTGAACTTGGAGTTCTGAAAACGACTATGCTGACATATATGAAAAAAGATCTCGAATTAAAATCTTTTAAGTCATCATTTGTAAATGGATTGAGTGATGAAATGAGAACATGCGACGAAGACATGAAGCTTGCTAAAATTCACTCAACATGTTTGTGACGATCCCACAGCGAGTCAAAGTTTTCTTCTCAGACGAAAGTGCAATTTATTGAACTTATCGGAATAGCGGAGTGCTTTTTTTCTGGAGCAAGAAAAAGCCGTATTAGATATGAAGAGTTAGAGAACATCCTCCACATGTTATGATATGGGCTGCAATATCCAGAAGGCACCTCATAGGATCGTATATTTTTGACTGTACAGTCAATCAACATTCTTACCTGCGGGGTTGGTTTACACCAGAGCTCCAAAGACTGAATATTGTTGCTGATAGTTGGCTTCAACAGGATGGAGCTTTAGTCCATTATGCTTTCCTTGTGTGGGAATTCTTGGATGAGATGTTAACTCAGAAGTGGACTGGGAGAGGATATGTGAACATACCAGCACCGATTGAGTGGCCTCCCAGGAACCTAGACCTGAAGTCGTGCGACGATTCTCTGAGTGGAATAATTAAATAGCATGAATCGAAACAACGATACCAGACCACTGAAGATTTAAAGCAAGCTCTTCGAGAGAGACATTCAAGGAAATCACACAGTCTATGCTGCGGCAAATTTCACACAGAACATAGCTCCACCTCATATTGTGCCACGACAATGATGGCTTGTTCTGGATCACTAAACAAGCAAGAACACGAGAGGTGACAAGACTTTTGGACCTTACTGTATATTAGTACAAGACATGGGACTTTCTGCAGTATTAAAATTGATAATGGCGTACGGAGAATTTTATTCAAGTATCCAATCCCATACCTTTCAGAAGTGTGATTTTTGTTTATATACGTATCTTACATAGTAAGTGTTTATTTTTACGTAATATCTTGCTCAATGGGAGCTAAAACCCCCTTGAGTAAGCTATTATGGAAAAATACACATTAATTTTATGAATGGCAGCTGAAAAGTTCGTAGCTCAACCTAGAAAGAGTGCAGGTAGAATGATGAAATTGTAGTTAAAGAACGTATCTCTGTATGTATGTACAAATACGAATTTTCATGTTAATAACGAAATTCTTATTGTCTTTTTCAGACCTCTTAAGTGATCATGTGTGTCCAATCAGTGAATTTCAGGAACATCGAGATCAGAGCTATCTTCATTTTTGTTTTTGTTTTTGTTTTTGTTCCACTAAGTAAACTCACCAAAGCAAATTCGAAAGAAAATCAGTGAAAGATGATGGGGTTCTTCTCTGACATGTCTGGCACCGTTAGACGTGGCAGTTTCTCAACAGATGATGTTCCACGTGCAAAAAGACTAAAAACAGTGATTTTTCTCAAAATTGAGGATGAAATTCATGGCATTATTCTTGAAAATCACAGAATCTCAGCAATACGTGTGGCAGAGATTGTGGGCATTTCTCGGAACACATCGGTAGCATAATTCATAATGATTTGGGCATGAGAAAACCCTCGGCAGGTTGCCAAAATTCTGTCAACAGATCAAAAGCGTGATAGAGTGAGGGCATTAAGGGAAGTCATCTCTCATTTTGACTGCAATGCCGACCAATTTCTGTCACGAATAGTAACCTGAAACGGAAAACAGTCATTGGAGAGGCAGCACTCAGGTTCCCCTCGCTCCACGAAATTCAAGAGACAGAAGTTAGCTAGGAAAACATTTGCAACAGTCTTCTGGAATAAGAATGGAATCGTACTCATAAACTACCTGGCCAAGGTTCAGACATTTAATGCAGAATATTATTCTGCATTACTTACAAAACTAAAAGACAAATTGAAAGTGAAATGCAGCGGAAAATTGAAAAACAAAAAAGGGAACTCTGTTCCTTCAGGACAATGCCTCTGACCACCGAGTACTGCAAACACAACTGACATGACAGTCAGTTTCAATGTCTAGATCATCCTCCTTATTCCTCAGATCTAACTCTATCAGACTATTACTAATTTCTCATAATAAATAACATTTGAAAGGGCGCTATTCTGGATCTAATGAGGAAGTGATTAGTACTATGGAACAGTTTTCAGATTTTTTAACTGGTCTGCAAAAATTTGAGCACCCCGCAAGGAAATGGAGGCTACTGAGCTTCGAGGGGAATATGTAGAATAACCGTAAAATTTTACCATTCCATGTGCACTCCTTGTGGATTGGGCTACGAACCTTTCAACAGCCCGGGGGTGCGGTGGCTCAGTGGTAGAGCGTTCACCTCCGGTGTTTGGGGTTCCTGGTTCGATCCCAGCTCGCGCTGTGTGGACTTTGTGGTGGACAAACATCGTGCTCGTGGGTTTTCTCGAGGTTCTCCCGTTTCCTCCCACTTTCTTCATTCCATCATTTCATTCATTTCTCATCATCACCGTCTCCTTTATTCTATAACCGGCATAACCGCGGCACGTAAAACTTAAATATTTCATTTCATTGCATTTCTTTCAACAGCCCCTTGTATTAATTGGGAAGCTACCTTGGCCTGACGATGTTAGAAATATGGCATTCTAAGCAAATGCAGTGATCACGGATTACCGGTTGAAATGTGAGGCGTGAGTCCGGCTAGGGGCTATTGCGACACGAAGTATAGTACTTTATTTCAGTATACAGAGGTGAAGCGAATTGCAAGACAGACAATAAGCAAGTTATATTCTATTCAGTTTTCTTTAGTTACAAGGTATTGAATTACTGATGAATTTACCTAACAGACAGAAGTATTAAACTAACTCCCTGGCGCTACAGTCTATGAAGACCTTTGTAAGCCAAATGACGTACGTTCACTGAGTGATGCGTGATCAGTACATCGGCTTCCAGGTACCATTATTGCTAGTTTTCTGGAACGGAGTTTGCTGCCTCTTAATTTAGGTAGCTCCCCGATCACCTGCTGATGCTTGATCAACACGGGGAAATTAGCTTTCTCAGTGGGAAGAAAACGATAGACCACACACATCAAAGTCGCACGCACTTGCAATTCTGCTAAGTATAGGAGCCTTGAATACATTTTTTAAAAATCTACTTCCTTTCCCAGTGTTCTGTATTTGCATTCGTAGATGTGAAATTTTGGTGGATATGCTAAAGATAGAGTTCACCAAAGATAAAGAATACAGTATACAACTAATTTGATTGAGTCTTGTGTAGGGTTAAAGACAAAGCTTCTGAAAAGTAAGTACAATCTTTACATAACTGTAAATATGACTGTATAGTATTTGATTTTTGGATAGATTAAAAAAAAATCGAATGAAATATAGGAGGATGAAATGTATTCCGAAGAGAAACAGAACACGCAAAGTTACGGGAAAATGGTTTAACTTTGTATTTGTACATGTTGCGTAAAATATTATAAAATCAATAATGTTTTACAAAATGTTGTTGTAACATACGGATGTCAAATGGAACGTACTTGAGTGTAAGCGGAATACATTTTCGATATCACTGTACTAATGGGGAAGGGAAGCTTGAGCTGGGTTGGTCACACTGGGTACGCAAATGCTTCTGAGAAGTCACTCACAGTATTGCCAACGAGACGAAGAATTCTCGTCTCATTTTTGAGACTAGAAGATAATTTTCAAATTAGAGATGAGAGGAGAAGTATAGCCATCTCGTCTCATTATCTAGACGAGACGAGCAATTTTTCGAGTCTCGTGGACAATTCTAGTTCATCGGAGTTTTATATCTCGAACACTGTTTAGTGTAGTGGGAGGCCCGGGTTCGATTCCCGTTGGGAGCTCATGTGGTTCGGATTCCAAGTTAATCAGTAGGTCCACGTCTCATATAGCCTCGCTGCTGAACGGGACGTTAAACTCAAAATTAAATCAAATCAAACTGTTTTAGTGTTACATCATTCATAATCAAAAACTATAAATTGTTAAAATGGTTTGTGCGAACTTAAATGAGTATTTATCAAAGTTTAAAGATACACAACTCATTACCCAATATAGGTACTCCAATAATATATCTAGTTTAAATGTTGTTAAATCACATCCTTCATGGGCTTCTTGTGACGTGAATGAATTCTGATAACTTCTAAATGAAATTTTTTAAAAAAGACAAATTTTATACTTAAATTTACGAAACGAGACGAAACGAGAGAATATTTCGAGAATCCAGATGAGAAAGAGAATTCAACAAAAAATCTTATTCTCGTCTAGTTGGCAACACTATCACTTCTTTCCTAACAAGACTTAACATCTTAACTATTTCAGATAATATTATTGTACTCTTACTATGGTCAGTGTAAAGGTTGGTTTATCATTCCTGTCAGCTAGGTTTTCCATCCTCCTCAATATACAAATTTCCGAGAACTCAAATATGTCTTATTTTCGTAACTCCACATTTTGTAATCTCCGTCATTTTTGATAACATCTGAGTATTTTTTGTACCTCTTCATTTAGTACTCATGCAGGGATGCAAATAGGGAACAAAATTTTACTAGTACAAAAAAAAAAAAAAAATACTAGCTCACATCCCACAATAGAAATCATTTACTTACCTTCGGTATTATGTTAAATACTCGCCCGCACCAATAAACCACTATCCCCGGGCGAGTGGTTATTTACATCCCTGTCATAGTGTATGCATCTCATCATTATTGTCACAGTCATATTAAAGATTTTTGACCATTTTACCGGTTGCTTTCTACTTGTGTCCACATTTCAAATCTTCTTTAATAACACTACCTAGATTCTGAAAACTGTTCACCCATATTTAAAAATAGTTGTCTTGGATTCAGTACCCTCAAATTAGTATAAAAAGTGGAAATAGAAATCTATCCAATCATGGGTACGTTTTATTAGTGACATGACTTTTACTTCTCTGCCACGGTGATAGACCTCGAGGAGCTTAGCAAGCATATGACATACCGGAAGTATGGTGTACAGATCCTTGATTACCGAGTTATTGACCATCGTAATTGGTAATGTGCTCGGTGAAATTAAAAAAAAAATATCATTAAAACGCGATTAATAAAACTCATCCGATTTTGACCAAAATTGGCATGGTGGTAGAGTTTGACGAGGTTAGAAAGCATGTGAGATGTTATGTGCACATTTTTGGGCCTCGATTACTGTCTATCAAAGTTGGATTTTGGACTTGTTTTTTGACTAGGTTCAAACTTCAACTTTGATGGTCAATAAATCCGGAACAAAAGCTTGCACAACATACTGAGAGCTTCAAGGTCTACCACCATCTTAGATATTTCCAAGTGAAGACATCCTGTTCTCAAATGATTAACTATCAACTTTGAAGTTTGGACATAGTCAAATTTTCGAAGAAAGAAAAAAAACTTCATTAGCGTGATTGAAGGAACTCAAATCGATTTTGACCAAATTTGGACTTGCAAATTTGGAGTGATGGCAGACCTTTACCTAACTGAGTCCAAATGCCAAATTTGGTGGTCAATTACTCGAAGACCAAAGGCGTACACATCATGATACCTCACATGTATTTTCAGCTTGTAAAGGTCTAGAAACATATCAAATTTGGTTAAACAGAGACCTTTGGTTTCTGACCTATTGGCCATCAAAGTTTGGGTTTGAACTTAACAAATCTGTTCAGGGAAGTACGCGTTAAGTGCAATGTATATTTATAGTAAAGATTAGTTAGAAATCAATGAAGGACAATTTTTTCTGATATAGGCAATGATTTCTTTTCTTCATTGTTTTCATTTTGGAAATTCTTTTGTGAGTGGCATGAGTTGATCATTGATCTTTTCGTGATAAGAACAAATAACTTTGCCAGTGGCGTTTTCATTATACCACAATCGATTGATCAAAACTACTTCACAGGAGGTTGCGGTGGGTCATTGTTACCTCAATCCTTGTGACCAGAAAAGGCCAGACAAATCGGTCCTAGGTAAAATGACTACTAAATGTGATTTGTGACATGTTCGGATGCGTGAATCATGAATTTCTTCCATGTGGTATACACAACTATCTCGCGAGCTCATTCTCCGTAAATGACAAGTGAGCATTAACATTATGAGAATGCTCCGTATGATACTTCATGAATGGTATCTGACTTCTTGGTCAAAAACATTCCCGTCGTACATTCCGCCTACTCGTCGAGTCTAGCTCCGTTTGGCTTTTTTCTGTTTTCTACACTAGGCACGTAGCCAGGATTTCGTGAAGAGGGGGGGTCCGTCACATGAAATACTGTGGTCATCACACCAGGGGCTCGATCATTCTAAACTATTTTACTGGCAACATATATTGGTTCGTTTAGCCAGGATTTCGTATCGGGGAGAGGAGGGGGCGTGACATGAAATTCTGAAGGCCCAGGAGCTCGATCAATCTAAACTACTTTACTATCAACATGTATTGGTTTGTTATTACAATAAAATGAGGATATGTTGGTACGTATTTTAATAACAAACTAAGAAGAAATCTCGAGTAAAATAAATAAAATGTAATGAAAAGGATTTTACAACATGTACGTCCCTCCTCTGTTCATTCAAATATAACAATTTTCCTTTTATTATGACCTCAACTACTACAAAAAATACATATTCACTATAGTAGTAATGGGGTCAGTTCAGGACACTTTTTGGCCCCTGGGTCCCTGCCTCAGGACCCATGGTCCCTGGCCGGGGTCAATAACCTAGGGGTACATAGGACCACCCCCTCTAAATTTTGGCAGGGGTACCATGGTCCACCCCCTAAATTTTGGCAGGGGTACATAGGACCACCCCTCTTAAATTTTGGAAATTGTCAAATCTAAAAATTGGGTGTGGTAGCCTAGGACCACAGTATGTACCTCTATCAGTATTGGGGGTCTATGTCGTTCCCTTTTATGGGTAAAAAATTGCCAAAAATTCAAATTTCGGAGGTTTTTGACCTAATTTATCCCCTTTGATGAGGTGTTATTACCCTATATGGTTACATGGGCGTATACAGGGGTTCATTCCCTTTCATAAGACATGGGTATATTGATGCACCCCTTGAAAAATTTGGGAGGGGTACCTTGGCCCACCACCTAAATTTTGGAAATTGCCCAATTTAAACATTGGGTATTATAGTACAGGACCCTAATATGTATCATGATAGGTTTGGGTGGTCCACCTCGTCCCCTTTTAGGGGTACAAAATTGCCAAAAATATAAACGTAAGCAATACGTTATACCACGTGTTTGGTTTTCGGCCTAATTTATCTCCTTGGATGAGGTCCTATTACCTTATATAGTTATATGGGCGTATACAGGGGTCCATTCCCTTTCATAAGACATAGGTATATTAATGCACCCCTTGAAAAATTTGGGAAGGGTACCTTGGCCCACCCCTTAAATTTTGGAAATTGCCAAATCTAAAAATTGGGTGTAGTAGCCTAGGACCATAGTATGTACCTCTATCAGTATTGGGTGTCTATGTCGTTCCCTTTCATGTGTAAAAAATTGCCAAAAATTCAAATTTCAGAGGTTTTTGACCTAATTTATCCCCTTTGATGAGGTGTTATTACCCTATATGGTTATATGGGCGTATACAGGGGTCCATTAGCTTTCATAACATATGGGCATATTAATGCACCTTTTGAAAAATTTGGGAGGGGTACCTTGGCCCACCCTTAAATTTTGGAAATTGCCCAATTTAAACATTGGGTATTATAGTACAGGACCCTAATATGTATCATGATAAATTTGGATGGTCCACCTCGTTCCCTTTTAGGGGTACAAAATTGCCAAAAATATAAACGTAAGCAATACGTAGTACCACGTGTTTGGTTTAGACCTAAGTTATCCCCTTGGATGAGGTCCTATTACCTTATATGGTTATATGGGCGTATACAGGGTTCCATTCCCTTTCATAAGATATGGGTATATTGGTGCACCCCGGGAGGGGTACCTTAGCCCACCCTTAAATTTTGAAAATTGCTCAATTTCAACATTTGGTATTATAGTACTGGACCCTAACATGTATTATGATAAATGTGGGTGGTCCACCTCGTTCCCTTTTAGGGGTACAAAATTGCCAAAATATAAACGTAAGCAATACGTTATACCACGTGTTTGGTTTTTTGACCTAATTTATCTCCTTGGATGAGGTCCTATTACCTTATATGGTTATATGGTTATGTATAGGGGTTTATTTCCTTTCATAAGACATAGATACATTTGTGCACCCCGGGAGGGGTACCTTGGCCCACCCCTTAAATTTTGGAAATTGTCCAATTTAAACATTTGGTATAATAGTATAGGACCCTAATATATATTACTGTAACTTCGTTCCCTTTTAGGGGTACAAAATTGCCAAAATATAAACGTAAGCAATACGTTGTACCACGTGTTTCGTTTTTTACCTAATCTATTCCATTGGATGAGGTCCTATTACCTTATACGTTATATGGTCACGTATGGGGATTCATTTCCTATCATAAGACATAGGTACATTTGTGCACCCGGGAGGGGTACTTTGACCCACCCCTTTAATTTTGGAAATTGTCCCTTATATGTTTGGTATTATAGTATAGGACCCTAATATAAATTACTATAAATTTTGGTGGTTCACCTCGTTTCGTTTCATGGGTACGAAATTGCCAAATTTTAGTACAACCACGTGTTTGGTTTTGGCTCAATTCATCCCCTTGGATGAGGTCCTATTACCTTATATGGTTATATGGTCATGTATATATTGGTCCATTTCCTATTATAAGACATGGGTACATTGATGCACCCTTTAAATTTTTGGAAGGGGTACCATGGCCAACCCCCTTAAATTTTGGAAATTTTCCAATTTGAGCATTCGGTATCATAGTACATGCCTCAACATGTATCATGATAAATTTGGGTGGTCCATCTTGTTCCCTTTCATGGGTAAAAATTTGCTAAAATATAAACATAAGCAATATGTTGTACCATGTGTTTGGTTTTTGGCCCAATTTCTCCCCTTTGATGAGGTTCTATTACCTTATATGGTTATATGGTCATGTATATGGGTTCATTTCCTATCATAAGACATGGGTACATTGACGCACCCTTAAAAATTTGGGAGGGGTATCTTGGCTCATCCACTCGGTTTTAGAAATTGTTTAATATAAGCATTTGGTATCATAGTACAGGACTTCAATATGTACCACTATAAATTTGGATGGTCCACATCGTTCCCTTTCATGGGTAAAGAACTACCAAAAAATCAAATTTCGGAGGTTATTGACACCTATTTAGCACGTTATATGGGTATGTACAGAGATTTATTACCTTTATATGTTTATGTTCCCTTTTAAATTTGGAAATTATCAAATAACAAAATTCGGTAAACGTTTTCTAGGACCCATTGGAGTTCCTCTTATGACCAAATATTCAAAATTTAAAGGTTATTGACCGGCTTTATTATTGAATAACTACAGGATTTATTACTTTTTCATAAGATACAGGTGTATTTGTGTACCAATCTTAAATTTTGGGAGGGGTACATTTCTTATTGTCATATCAATAATTGGTAATTGGATAGTATCTCATTCATTGGGTAAATCATTGTCAAATATGAGTATGATCACGTGATCAGTTATTAACCTATGATGGGATTAGGAGTCCAGAACAATGGTACATTGAAACTTTGTAGCATAATTTGAGAATGCGTCATTGGTTTTGATTATTCCCGCCAAATATAAACGTAAGCAAGACGTTGTACCACATGATTGTCCTTGATGAGGTAGTGTACAGGGATTCATTTCCTTTGTTGTGGTACTTCTTAAGTTTGAGTACACACACTTCTAGAAAACAGTTGGTTCTACTCAGGTAAACAATTGACGGACATTATTGACCTTATTGAACATATAATGATATGATTAACTCTAAGACTTAGGTATATCAAGAGAAGTATTCTTTAAATTTGGGAATGGTGATAAACAGAATTTTAACATAAGGTGCGAAATTTGAAACAATACATTGAACTTCAGTCACAGCTCATAGTCTAAGATCATTGGTGGTGATTGATTTGACCTTGAGCTTTAGAAATCTGATAGCTAACCTTATTGAATCTTATGACTCATAGATGAAAGGCAATACATGCTACAACAGTTTGAAATTTAATCATAAGGTGATGTAATCTGACACTAGCAAAGTTATTGTTAATGCAATTTGATTGGCTGATCACTATCTTTAGTACAATCTGATTGGCTGATCACTATCTTTCGTGCAATCTGATTGGTTGATGATTTTCAAATCTTTGCTGTATTCAGTTTTAAGTTTTGTTTAACATTTAAGAAGCTTTAAAATTTTCGTTTGAAAATTTTTGTTTGAAACTTTGGTTTGAAATTTTTTTTAGTTTAAAAATTTTTGTTTCGACAATTTTTGTTTGAAAAATTTTTTGTTTGAAATTTTTTGTTTGAAAAATTCTTTTTGAAATTTTTTCGTTTCCAAACTTTTTGTTTAAAATTTTTTGTTTCAAGAACTTTGTTTGAAAAAATTTTTCGTTTCAAAATTTTTTTTCAAAGTTTTTTGTTCGAAATTTTTGTTTGAAATTTTTGTTTCAAAGTTTGGTTTGACATTTTTAAAAGTTTGTGCACTCATTAGTAAAGAACCGGAACTGTTTAGAACAAAAACCTCTGGCAACATTGTGATGCAATAGTACACGTCAGAACATGATGATGCAACGTCATCTGTTTTGCATCATATATAAGTATCGTTCGAGTTAGTATTCATGATAACATCATCATGGCTACTTGTCTGCAGTTTCTAAACACACGTGATGTGATGAAATCATTTACCAAGATTACTGATTTACAACAGAATGTACCTTATAGAATCTTAGCTAGCCAAACGATTCCTACAAAGTTTGGATTACGAATCGTAGTGAAGCTTGAAAATGATAAGAATTTAATTTTACCAGCAAGATATTTTCCCATGGAAGCATCGAAACAAGAAGAACTGCTGCGTTTCTTAAATACTGGATCTGTATCTTTATGTTATAAAGGATTCTTGGGTCGAAGTCATCAATTTGAATTTAGTACACAGCCAGATTCGTCAGCAATTGTGATGAAATGATGAATTCAAACGTCACATTCCTTTCCAATGACGTCAGCAATAACTATAAATCAACCAATACAGTGTCATCCCATGAAAACATTTGAGCAAGTGCTTTTCAGGAGGAAATATGTGTACTTCTAACGATAAAGAATTCATCTTCGCAAGCTATTATCCAATAAATATATTTCAAACAAAACATGTGATGATTGGTATCAGTGCTAGAACATTTGAACCAGTGATTCGATTGGGCAAAGCAGAACAATTTGGTGTACAACTGACCTGTGAAGAATGGCAAATATTATGTTCACGAATCGACCAAATGAACGATTATTTTCATGATGAGCTAAATGTGACCATAGTCAACTCATTAGGCTCAAATCATGAAGTGGTGCTGCGTACAGTCATCGAAGAGAAGATGGTGCTGTTACTTAAAAAGAGTACATTTCATGTCCCTCGCGATATGGTGTATCTAACGGAAACAGAATGGAACAAATTCATCAGCGTATTTCAGTGTGTTAAACATGCAGTGGAAGTGTGCAACAAAACAAGTATATTCCTGAAAAAGTACTATTTTGAAAAATGTGTTATGCATATTGTACAACATGTATCTAGATATTGTGATGGTTGTCAACATCGTTCGTGGGTGCATACCTGTATTGATAAACAGTTTATTTGTGATCAAATGGACATTGAGTTTCCACCAATTGATATTGCATTAGACCTTAAAAGACTTCAACTGGAATTAAAATTATACGCTAAAGACAAACTAGTGCAAGAAGTTCAAAATACATTATATCGACAATATCCAGATAATTTATCTGGTATGGATGTATGTGGAGTGTAATAAAATGATCCATTTCAATGAATTGTGTTTTTTTTTTCATTTCAAGTACAACCCCATGTTCTGACGTGTACTATTGCACCACAATGTTGCCAGAGGTTTTTGTTCTAAACAGTTCCGGTTCTTTACTAATGAGTGCACAAACTTTTAAAAATTTCAAACCAAACTTTAAAACAAAAATTTCAAACAAAAATCTTTGAAACAAAATTTTGAAACGAAAAAAAATTCAAAAAAATTTCAAACGAAAAAAAATTCAAACAAAATTTTGAAACGAAAAATTTTTTCAAACAATATTTTGAAAAAAAATTCAAACAAAAAATTTGGAAACGAAAAATTTCAAACAAAAATTTCAAACAAAATTTTGAAACGAAAAATTTTAAAAAATTTCAAACGAAAAATGTTTAAACAAAAAAATTTTGAAACAAAATTTGTCAAAAAAAATTTCAAACAAAATTTCGAAACAAAAAGTTTCAAACAAAAAATTTCAAACTAAAAATTTTACGTTTCACGGTTAACCGTCAAACTTTATCCGGTTTTTAACTATTCGATTAACAAATAAACGGTTTTGATCATATTTATCAGTGAGTGCAAAATGTTGAACGAAACCAAGATTTTTAAATGTTAAACAAATCTTAAAACTGAATACAGCAAAGATTTGAAAATCATCAACCAATCAGATTGCACGAAAGATAGTGATCAGCCAATCAGATTGTACTAAAGATAGTGATCAGCCAATCAAATTGCATTAACAATAACTTTGCTAGTGTCAGATTACATCACCTTATGATTAAATTTCAAACTGTTGTAGCATGTATTGCCTTTCATCTATGAGTCATAAGATTCAATAAGGTTAGCTATCAGATTTCTAAAGCTCAAGGTCAAATCAATCACCACCAATGATCTTAGACTATGAGCTGTGACTGAAGTTCAATGTATTGTTTCAAATTTCGCACCTTATGTTAAAATTCTGTTTATCACCATTCCCAAATTTAAAGAATACTTCTCTTGATATACCTAAGTCTTAGAGTTAATCATATCATTATATGTTCAATAAGGTCAATAATGTCCGTCAATTGTTTACCTGAGTAGAACCAACTGTTTTCTAGAAGTGTGTGTACTCAAACTTAAGAAGTACCACAACAAAGGAAATGAATCCCTGTACACTACCTCATCAAGGACAATCATGTGGTACAACGTCTTGCTTACGTTTATATTTGGCGGGAATAATCAAAACCAATGACGCATTCTCAAATTATGCTACAAAGTTTCAATGTACCATTGTTCTGGACTCCTAATCCCATCATAGGTTAATAACTGATCACGTGATCATACTCATATTTGACAATGATTTACCCAATGAATGAGATACTATCCAATTACCAATTATTGATATGACAATAAGAAATGTACCCCTCCCAAAATTTAAGATTGGTACACAAATACACCTGTATCTTATGAAAAAGTAATAAATCCTGTAGTTATTCAATAATAAAGCCGGTCAATAACCTTTAAATTTTGAATATTTGGTCATAAGAGGAACACCAATGGGTCCTAGAAAACGTTTACCGAATTTTGTTATTTGATAATTCCCAAATTTAAAAGGGAACATAAACATATAAAGGTAATAAATCTCTGTACATACCCATATAACGTGCTAAATAGGTGTCAATAACCTCCGAAATTTGATTTTTTGGTAGTTCTTTACCCATGAAAGGGAACGATGTGGACCATCCAAATTTATAGTGGTACATATTGAAGTCCTGTACTATGATACCAAATGCTTATATTAAACAATTTCTAAAACCGAGTGGATGAGCCAAGATACCCCTCCCAAATTTTTAAGGGTGCGTCAATGTACCCATGTCTTATGATAGGAAATGAACCCATATACATGACCATATAACCATATAAGGTAATAGAACCTCATCAAAGGGGAGAAATTGGGCCAAAAACCAAACACATGGTACAACATATTGCTTATGTTTATATTTTAGCAATTTTTACCCATGAAAGGGAACAAGATGGACCACCCAAATTTATCATGATACATGTTGAGGCATGTACTATGATACCGAATGCTCAAATTGGAAAATTTCCAAAATTTAAGGGGGTTGGCCATGGTACCCCTTCCAAAAATTTAAAGGGTGCATCAATGTACCCATGTCTTATAATAGGAAATGGACCAATATATACATGACCATATAACCATATAAGGTAATAGGACCTCATCCAAGGGGATGAATTGAGCCAAAACCAAACACGTGGTTGTACTAAAATTTGGCAATTTCGTACCCATGAAACGAAACGAGGTGAACCACCAAAATTTATAGTAATTTATATTAGGGTCCTATACTATAATATCAAACATATAAAAGGGACAATTTCCAAAATTAAAGGGGTGGGTCAAAGTACCCCTCCCGGGTGCACAAATGTACCTATGTCTTATGATAGGAAATGAATCCCCATACGTGACCATATAACGTATAAGGTAATAGGACCTCATCCAATGGAATAGATTAGGTAAAAAACGAAACACGTGGTACAACGTATTGCTTACGTTTATATTTTGGCAATTTTGTACCCCTAAAAGGGAACGAAGTTACAGTAATATATATTAGGGTCCTATACTATTATACCAAATGTTTAAATTGGACAATTTCCAAAATTTAAGGGGTGGGCCAAGGTACCCCTCCCGGGGTGCACAAATGTATCTATGTCTTATGAAAGGAAATAAACCCCTATACATAACCATATAACCATATAAGGTAATAGGACCTCATCCAAGGAGATAAATTAGGTCAAAAAACCAAACACGTGGTATAACGTATTGCTTACGTTTATATTTTGGCAATTTTGTACCCCTAAAAGGGAACGAGGTGGACCACCCACATTTATCATAATACATGTTAGGGTCCAGTACTATAATACCAAATGTTGAAATTGAGCAATTTTCAAAATTTAAGGGTGGGCTAAGGTACCCCTCCCGGGGTGCACCAATATACCCATATCTTATGAAAGGGAATGGAACCCTGTATACGCCCATATAACCATATAAGGTAATAGGACCTCATCCAAGGGGATAACTTAGGTCTAAACCAAACACGTGGTACTACGTATTGCTTACGTTTATATTTTTGGCAATTTTGTACCCCTAAAAGGGAACGAGGTGGACCATCCAAATTTATCATGATACATATTAGGGTCCTGTACTATAATACCCAATGTTTAAATTGGGCAATTTCCAAAATTTAAGGGTGGGCCAAGGTACCCCTCCCAAATTTTTCAAAAGGTGCATTAATATGCCCATATGTTATGAAAGCTAATGGACTCCTGTATACGCCCATATAACCATATAGGGTAATAACACCTCATCAAAGGGGATAAATTAGGTCAAAAACCTCCGAAATTTGAATTTTTGGCAATTTTTTACACATGAAAGGGAACGACATAGACACCCAATACTGATAGAGGTACATACTATGGTCCTAGGCTACTACACCCAATTTTTAGATTTGGCAATTTCCAAAATTTAAGGGGTGGGCCAAGGTACCCCTCCCAAATTTTTCAAGGGGTGCATTAATATACCTATGTCTTATGAAAGGGAATGGACCCCTGTATACGCCCATATAACTATATAAGGTAATAGGACCTCATCCAAGGAGATAAATTAGGCCGAAAACCAAACACGTGGTATAACGTATTGCTTACGTTTATATTTTTGGCAATTTTGTACCCCTAAAAGGGGACGAGGTGGACCACCCAAATTTATCATGATACATATTAGGGTCCTGTACTATAATACCCAATGTTTAAATTGGGCAATTTTCAAAATTTAGGTGGTGGGCCAAGGTACCCCTCCCAAATTTTTCAAGGGGTGCATCAATATACCCATGTCTTATGAAAGGGAATGAACCCCTGTATACGCCCATGTAACCATATAGGGTAATAACACCTCATCAAAGGGGATAAATTAGGTCAAAAACCTCCGAAATTTGAATTTTTGGCAATTTTTTACCCATAAAAGGGAACGACATAGACTCCCAATACTGATAGAGGTACATACTGTGGTCCTAGGCTACCACACCCAATTTTTAGATTTGACAATTTCCAAAATTTAAGGGGGGTGGTCCTATGTACCCCTGCCAAAATTTAGGGGGTGGGCCATGGTACCCCTGCCAAAATTTAAAGGGGGTGGTCCTATGTACCCCTAGGTTATTGACCCCGGCCAGGGACCATGGGTCCTGAGGCAGGGACCCAGGGGCCAAAAAGTGTCCTGAAGTGACCCCATTACTACTACTATTATAAAAAGTACATACTCAAGAATGTCTTGTAAATTATTTTACAATATCTGTGTTTCTTTCTCTGTTGAATCAGATGTTAACAGAACTTTCCACATAACTTTTTGTTTTTATTATTCCGTCAACTACTATCTGTTCCAAATGACAGGTTAAAGGAGCAGTAGAAAACTGTTTTTGAAATAACATGTTTGACACTGCAAGGATGCGATGACGAAAAATTATGATTAAAAATGTCCACGCTGTTACCCAACGGCACTATGCTTTCGGAAGCTTGAAATCTCCTTGACTAGTAACAGAAATTCTGAAAATTCCGTTACTTTTCTAGAAATTTCAAATTCCCTGACTTTTTCAGGATATCTCGCTCACCTCGCCACCATGTATTACAAGTAATACAAATCTCCTCATAAGAAAGAGTAACCAAAAGCTTCGTGTAGTTTTTAATTTTTAACGCTGATCCTTTTTTTTCTCATTTCACTTTGTTTCATTTTTCTTCCTTAATTTTTTTCATTTCTGGTCTTGAAGGCGGGGGGTCCGGACCCCCCGGATCCCCCCTTGGCTACGTGCCTGTCTACACTAATCCATCCTAGAAGTAAAACAATTTGACATGAGCCAGGATATCCAATATAACATAACGATAGTTCCAGCGTATACCTCAAGAACATCCTCAATAGGTGTTTCAGGACTTCTTGTATGCATACTGTAAATAAAAAGCCCTAATTGGAATCAGTGTCTAGATGCAGCAAGAAAGTAGTTTCAATAGGAACAACGATGAAAAGGGGTTAGTTGTTCCTAATATTATTATTATTTCTTTTTCTTTTGAGTTTAACGTCCCAGGATTATGCTCCAAGGAAAATGGTAATGATGGAATGGAGAAAGTAAGAAGACACTGGAGAATCCCGAGAAAACCCAAGCACACAGTACTTGTTCACCACCAAGCCCATTTGACGTAAGCTGGAATCGAACCAGAAACCCAAAGACCAGAGGTTAGCTCTCTAAACATGATTTGTACAGCATCATTCCGGGAATAAAATGAACAGCCCTTATAAACGGCTAACTTGCAAAGCTCGTCTTTAAGATGACTAATTAGTAGTGACGTTTTGTGTTTTGCGACTTTATGCATTACCGAGCTTATGATGGATAGGATCTATTATTAACGTGAGCTCTGAATAGCGACAGGAGCTTGGATCCGGTGTAGTTGATGGGTGCACAGACCGTAATGCAACATCAATCCTCATAACATAGGTCGTTCTCCACCAATCTCGCCTCCAAAATTGCTACATTAGAGGATCATGACACCGGCCACTGTGGTAACTGTTCATGCATTGTATAAAAGAAACTTCAATGCTTTCTCTTTCAGAGCCAGCAACCTGTTTCCATTAATGAGGTATAACAAATAGAGGCATATATTCTTAATTGGTTGGATTAGGGTTTAACACCTCTCTCTATAGCCTGGGTTTAGCATCTAGGCTATATGCAGGGGTGCCCACAAAGGGGGGCTATGACGCAAACTGAGTCATTGAAATATTTGGGGGGGAATAAAAATCTATATAAATGTGTTTGAGGGGGTGTAAAAATTAATCGAAAAGATTTTTTTCATGGAAGAACACCTACGGATAGACAATTGGGGGGTGCGTCATGGACATAAGGGGGGGCACCACTGCTATATGAGACGTGAACTTACAGGTTAACGTGGAATCCGAAACGGAAATGAGTTTCCGCAACAAATCGAAACGAAGCCGGGTCTTTCGTGCCGTAGACGTACGTTAACCATGTAGCCACCTCTTATACTCTATCTTTTTTAAGCTTTTCTTCCAAACTTACTTTTGAAAATATATGATCTACGAGTCAGAAAGAAAGAATTTTCCAGACATTAATTTTTCATATGGGCGGGAAAACACATGAAATGGATTTATCAATCAAAGTGGAGCATAAAGGCAAAGCTTTGTTTAGTCCAATGTGTCCCAGCTTCGTATTTTAAATTACAGTAATATATTTTATTTGTTTTCTTATTTATTTATTTACTTATTTTATTTATTAATAATTATATACTATTTTACCACTGTGATCGAAGTGAGACGGTATGTGGTGGTATGCCATACCGCCTCTGGTTTTTCAGTGATGAAGGCATACCACCTCTGGTTTTTCAATGATCAAGACATACCGTCAGGGGAGAGTAGATGCTAAATACCTTTAATAAATCCATTTTTATACATAGTAATTGACGAATAGCTCTGCATTTTATTTCTTACGTAGAAATAATTTCTAAGTGACAACACAGACATTTTTGTTATCTTTTTCCTGCCTTTTATTTTTAAAATGAGGTGTCCTTAAAAAAGTTCATTTAGTTTATATTTTGATGTGCTATATTGAATTGTTTCTTTCGTATGTATGTGTGTGTGTCTTCTTGTCTTAATTCATATAAATGTCGTGTTTTGAGCATGAGCGGATTTAGGGGTTGTCTGCTATGGGGGCGATTCATCCGGGGGTTTGAAATACCTCTCAGTCGAGTGGGGGTCTAAGGAGTTATCCCGCAAGGAATTCTTGATATAAAAACTTTGTTTTTGAGCATTTTTTTGTATAATTCTCTATTATACAACATAAGGGATTTTTAATTTTTTTTTTAGAAAGTTGTTGGCGAGAGATCGAAGTCCCCCCCATGCCCCCGATAACTAAAGAAGCTCTTCAGTGGTTTACAGTCATTATGTCAGATGTGCTCACAAGGGGGGGCTATGACGCAAACTGCGTCATTGAAATATTTGGGGGGGTTAAAAATCTATATAAATATGTTTGATGGGGGGTAAAATTAATCGAAAAGAAGATTTTTTCATGGAAGAACACCTACGGATAGACAGTTGGGGGGGGTGCGTCATGGACATAAGGGGGGGTGGGCACCACTGATTATGTAAATAAAAGTGCAATCTTTTGGCAAGATACCCTCACTGTACTTGAACATTTAGATAGCCGGTATGCCAAGTCAAAATAGTAATAAAACATACGCCTCTGCTTTTTTCCCACTTCGAACACTGGATCTATCTATATTTTATCACTTTATGTAATCCGCTGATTGATTATGATGATGGCTTTCTGTCACCTTAAGACTTCCAGCTAGTTAAGAAGATAGCACATGTGCCTTTGGTGCAAATAATTCCAGATTGGACTCCCGCTGAGAGAGCATAAAAATCTGAAAGCGTTACGGTGGTTTGGGTTCCACCTTAAATTGTAAGTCCATGTCTTGTATAGCTTCGCTGCTGAAAGAGATGATAAACAAAAATCCTATATCACCTTGTATCATCCATTATACCTTAAACAAATCTTTAATAATAATTGAATCCGACCACACATTAACCACTCGACCACGAATGGGTACCTTAGCACATAGGCTACAGCAATGTACACTGATCACCAGTTGAATTTAAAACATCTACCTAATACTGTGTAGCACCACTTTTCTCTCTGATAACGGTGGCTACTAGCCGCGGCATGAACTCCAAGAAATAACTGAAGTGTTGTTGTGACATCTCAATCCATATCTGCTACAAAGTCTCCCACTGAGCCCGCAGATTGGTCGGAAGAGGATCCACAGCTCGAAGACCTCCCAGATGTGTTCTATAAGATTGAGGTCCGGTGACAGCGATGGCAAGGAAAGTGTCGCCAGATCAGAAAAGTGCTCATCAAACCAGTCTGCTGCCATCCTAGAGCGGTGGGTTGGCGCATTGTCCTGCTGAAAGATGAGCTCACCATCCTGATGTTGCTGCCAAGCAAATGACAGGGCATGGTCATCCAGAAGATCGCAGTAGCAGTTACCTGTGAGAGACCGTGTCACACGTATTAGGGGACACATTTCAGTCCACGTAAACATGCCTCAGACGAGAATACCACCACCACAGTTACCTGCACAGTTCCCTACTGGCACAATGGGCCCATTGCTTTGTGCAGTTGGCGACGTACCCGTACCGTCCATTGGTATGTACCAATGTGAAACGTGATTCGTTTGTCCAGGCAACCTTTCTCCACATTTCTACGGTCCAGTGGCGATGTTCCTTTGCCTATGATAGACGTTGTCTCCTGTGTTGTGCAACTAGAAGGGGTACTCGCATAAGCCGATGTCTTCTGTATCCCATGGCGAGTAGGTGGTTGTGGATTGTGTGGCTGGGCTGCTAACGGGTTTGTTGTCCTGCATTGAACCTCTCAACCATTTGACGCACTGTGGCCCGTCTATTGGCTGTTATAATGCAGGCCAGTCAGCACTACCACTGTCGTCGACAAGCCCCTGATCGCGTTAGTTTGTCCGTGTGGGTGCAGTTTTACGGAAAGCCAGGTACTCACGATACACCCTTGACACAGTTGCCTTTGAAAAATCCGAGTGCCACAGCCACTTCCAAAATCGAGACACCTAAAGTTTATTCAAGGAACGTTCAGTACCTCATGTAAACAAATACACGTGGTGATTGTTTGATTTTATTGGTTAGAGAGCCTTAGAACACCCATGCGGCAGAAGAAAATAGTCCTTGCTTATACCCACCCAACACAAGTACATACTGATCATGTGTAAAGAATGTTCCTCGAGGTACATTGGAATGTACATGATAGGTACGTGAATAGAGCAATCATGTGAAATACACATGTAAGGAATAAGGTTACTTCCGCCCAAAAGTACGTGCATGACACATACCGAGGAATGTATCTATTATGTGTATATCACGTACCGTGTATGTACTTAACACATTTACTTGGCATTGGCATGTGCCAGGAATGTACTAGGCATGTCAGTAATGTTCCTTAGGGCAGTGCTATGCAACTGGGGGTGCGAGTACTTAAATACTAAAACCTTAACGCTTCATTTTTACGTTCGAATTTAGAGGCTTGTACTTTTAAAAAAAAGCCAAGCAACTAACTCTGAAAATATATGCCCTCCTCCGGCATCTGTGTGGCAATTTAACTATCTATTAAAATACTACAGTAACATTTACGAGCTCAGTCTCAGTCTCAGTCTTGTCTTCGCGGGTGTTGATTTGTTGAAGTGTCGGGCTATTGCCCCTGCCTTCCATTTCTTTTGTGTCTTCCTTGGCTTTGTTTTCTGACGTATATGTGGTGGTGGAGTCGCTACTGTCGCGCCCTCCTGTGTTTTTCCCTGTGGCTGGTTTGTTGGTTTACGATTCTATCACGGGGGTCGTGGCATTCGGTAAAGTCTTCTTCGTGGGTTTGCATTTCCCATTGCTCTTATTGTGGGGTTGGTTGAGAGTTCTTTCTTTCTCCAGAATTTGGTGGATTGATGGCGTCTAACTTCCTCAAGCAACGGGAGGTCCAGGTCTTCGTGCAGTTGTGCTACTCGCGTGTCCCTGGAGTGGCCGGTTATGGTCCTAATCACCTTGTTTTGCAACACCTGCAGTGGACGTAGATGTGTTCTATACGTATGCTGCCAGGCATTGTGCCCGTATAGTAGTATCGGTCTAATGGACATCTTGTAGATGTGCCGCTTGATGTTTTGAGACAGGGACGCTGCGAGTAGCATTGGAAGTAGAGCCATGAAGCGCTGTAGTGCCTTCTTGGTGGTGTTCTGCAGGTGAGTGGCAAATGTTAGGCGTCTATCCAAGTGGATTCCCAGATATTTCGCCGTATCTGTCACTGTGAGTGCCGTCCCTCCCATCGTGAGATTTACTTCTCTTCGCTTCCTGTTACGGGTGAAGTCCACCACAGCTGTTTTCCTCGCGTTGGTCCTGATTCGCCAGTTCCGTGTCCAGGTTTCCAGGTGGTCGATGTGTCGCTGGAGATACAGCGTTGCGTACCTGAGATTGGAGTGACTGGCGAATACTGCAGTGTCGTCGGCAAATGTGGCGATCGTTGTGTTTGGTGATGTGGGGATATCGGCTGTGTATACTGCGTACAGGAGAGGAGATATGCAGGATCCTTGAGGTACTCCTGCCCTTGCAGTCCTTGGTTCTGTTGTGTTACCGTTGAATGTTACTCGGAATGTTCTGTCTGCGAGGTAGGATCTGATTGTTCGGATTTGATAGTGCGGGAATTCCTGCTGGATCAGCTTGTGGATGAGCCCTGCGTGCCACACCTTATCGAACGCTTTTTCGATGTCGAGAAATAGTCCCAAGGTGTGGCCGCCCTCGTTGAACCGTGCTGTGATTACTTCCGCTACTCTGACCAGCTGATGTTCGGTACTGTGTCCTGGTCGGAATCCGAACTGGTGGTCCGGGAGTAGTTGATGATCCGATATGTGCTGTTGCAGCCTCCTCTGGAGTATTCTTTCGAATACTTTGCTGACGTGCGATAGGAGGCTGATCGGCCGATAGTTCGTAGGGTTGGTCCGTACTGTGCCCGGTTTCGGGATCATTACTACGTTGGCTTCCTTCCAGGTCGTTGGGAAGTGTCCTGTACGCAGTATACTGTTGTAGATGCGACACAGCAGTACTATTGCTTTTCTTGGGGCTTCTCTCAGCGCTGACGGAGGTATTCGGTCAATTCCAGGGGCCTTGCCGGGATGGATCTTCCTGAGAACTGTCCTGATTTCTCGTGGCGTTGTGAGTGCATTCGGCGGTAGTGGGTCTTCTAGTTGTGTATGCTCCATGCTGTGGTGGACGGCGAGGAGTATGCGGGCGTCTGGCTGGGTGTCGTTCTGCTGCAGTACCTCTTCGAGTGTGTTTGCAAAGAGCTCCGCCTGTTTCTCTGGGTCGTGCAGTAATCCTTGCGGTCCTTGCAGGGGGTAGGATCTGGAGCCGCTGGTCGGTCGTGAGATGGTTTTCGCCAGTCGCCAGAACTCTTGGTTGGGTGTCTCCATGGCTTGGAGTTTGTTTTCCCATTTTTGGATCTTCAGCCTTTGCAGCCGTTTCCGCACCCTGGTGGTAAGGCTGTTCCATAGCGATTTGTATCGATGGTCCCTGGTGCGTTGCCACTGCTTTCTTGCCCATCGTTTGAGTTGAATGAGCGCAGCGGTACGTAGTTCCTCGGGGCGGTTGTTGTTTTCGGGCTCGGTGGTGGTTGATGTAGATGCCAGCCTGTATGCTGATCTTATGGATGCTGCGAGGTTGATTACTGCTTCTTCGACTTCCTCTGGTGTATTGACTGGGGTCCTTGTGTCCACAAGTTCTGCAAGAAGCTGGCGGTAGTTGTCCCAGTCTGTGGTGGTGATGGTTGGAAGCCTTCGGGTGGAGAGTTGGTGGTTGACTGAGATGGTCTGCAACACTGGTACGTGGTCCGAAGCCAGGGCGATTATGGAGTGGGGTCCATCCAGGAGTGCCAGGTTAGACGTCAGGATCATGTCTAGGACATCAGGTTCACCTCCGTTCTTGGGGTAGTGCGTGGGCTCAACAGGTGCTGCTGGTGTTAGGTCTACCCGATTAAGTGCTTGGAAGAGTATGTTGCCGTTTGCGTTGAAAACTTTGGAGTTCCACAGGGGGTGCTTGCAGTTAAGGTCGCCCCCTATGAGTACCCGATGGCCAAGTCTCCTCAGGTTCCGCAGGTCTTGTGGTTCCAATCTTGCTAACGGTGGTCTGTAAGCAGCAATGACGTAGACTGGTCCGTCCGGAGAGTGCAGGATAATTCCAGTGCCCTCGAGGGAGTGAAGGGTTGGGAGAGGAAGGGGCTCGTGGGGAATCGACGTTTTGATGAGTATACCTGTACCGCCTTTTGGTCCCTGGCGGTCGGTTCTATGGAAGGTGTAATTACGTATTTTGAATGGTATGTTGGGTTTAAGGTGGGTTTCTGTGAGCAATGCGATGTCCACACGCTCACGCTGTAGGAAGTCCTCGAGGTTTGGTTTTTGCTTGCGAATCCCATTCGCATTCCAATGTATGACCCTGAGGTCGCGTGCTACTTTCTGCCTCTTATTGGCTGCCATCATCAAGGAGTGAGGCGACTATCTCGAACATGATGGTGAACTTGGACGCTGAGTCTCTGGCATCTTGCATCTTTCGTAGGCCTGTCTTCACTGTGTCCAAGAACTTCTTTATGTTGAGCCCTTGGAGGAGGTCCATGATGTCCTTTATGGTGGCTACAAGGGATGCTGGGCTGTCAGTGGCGGTGTCTTCTGGATTTGCTTCGGGGCGTCTAGAGCGGCTGGTGGGCTGCTTGGTGGTGGTATCCTGTTGACTGTCGTGCTGCGTCTGCTTGGCTGGTGGCTCTGCTGGGCTGTTGTTTTTCTTGTTAGTTGGCTTCTTGTCTGCGTTGCTTGGAGTTTTGTTGGGCTTGTCGTTTTGCGTGTCTTGTTGTGTCCTCTTGTTTTTGGCGGCTTTCAGGATGGGGCATCCTTTGTAATTGGCTGGGTGGTCTCCTTTGCAGTTGACGCACTTCGCCGGTTCATCTCTGTTTGTCTTCGGGCATTCTGATGTGAGGTGGGAGTTCTCACACTTCACACAGCGTGGTGCTGCTCGGCATGTTCGCTGTGAGTGTCCTACTCTCTGGCAGCGGAAGCACTGTAGAATTTCCTGCCCTCTGTAGTTTTCGACTTCCACTCTACAGTTAAGCAGGTACTTCATCTCATAAATGTCTTTGTTCTCTGGGTGTTTGTCCATTGCAACCAGGAATAGGGGGAACAGTGGGCGATTTCCATCGGGTCCAGCCCTGCCCCTCATTTGCGTGACGGAAGTGACTGGGTATTGCAGAGCTTTTAGGCCATTCATGATGTCCTGGGTGTCAGTATCCATTGGTAGCTTTCGTATGACCACCTTCATGGGTCTGGAAGGCTTTGGGAGTTCGGTTGCGAATTCATACTGCTGTTGTGTGCAGTACGCTTCGATTTTCCTGAAGTCTGCCATGCTCCGGCAGTGAATTTTAACACACTGGCTGGTGTTGATGACTTTTGGCGGTATGGAGCACGTTGCTGAGATGGTCTTGATGAATGTCATTCTTCTCACGATTCCGTAGATGTACAGAGGTGGGACGTGCTTCGCTGGGTAGCGTTGGTCTGCATCTTCTTGGGGGGAGGGGGGGTTTGGCTCCTTGCGTGAGGATCCGTGTTCATCACTGGTATCAATGCTTTCTAGAGATGCAAATTTGTTGCGAAACTCAATGTGGGAGTTAACTCCTTTGGTCTCCCGAGCACGGCGTGCCCTCTTCTTTGGCTTCTGGAATTCCCCGTCCGAGCTGTGATCTTCTGGTGTCTCTGGGTCAGTGTCGGACGCTAGCGACCGAGCTCTAACCTATAATCTTAGCATTCAAACCTTTGATTTACGGTTATTTGTGATTTCACGTTTATAACAAAGACAAATATTTTGAAAAGAGTGTAGTTTAAATAAATTACTGAAATAAATATTTTTCACAAAGTTTATCCTTTTAAATTATTGTTCAAAGGTCTTTGCCTTTAGTAAGCCTTCGCCGAAATACATGCAAATGAATTGTGCTGCCATCTTTGGATCTCTTTTAAAATACACATATATGTTTCTCGACAATGAGATCTCAGAAACTACAGGCTCTAGAAAGATGACGTTTTCACTGATCGATTGCAAATTTCATGTAGATTGTCCAGTTCTAATTGAATATTTAAAAAACATGGGCACTATTTCTTTAGTACATTTTTACGGGTACATTGGAAGTGTTGAACTTTCAAAAAAATAAAATAAAACATCACATCCTAATCATTACACATTCCAACACCACACTGTTGTATATAGCGGTTGTATATGTCTCCGGCATTTGTTTCATAGCCAAATAATAATGGAAAAGGAAGGCTAAATCAGTAAAAGATGTTTCACCGGTTTCAAGCTTATTGCCACTGAAAAGCGACATTTCCTGAAGGATGTCTATATTATCAGGCTGACTTTCGTGAAGGAGTTAGTATATACTTAAACTTACGTCTTCCCGAAAATTTTATTTAACGTCTAGTTTTAACGTACAGGTTTTGAACTAATTCTCTGCTGTGTAACGTCACAATATAACCATCAATGCTAATTTTATGAGGACAATTCTGACAGTGGGGTTTAGAATGTTACAACCTAGAGAACGCATCAAACGTCAGAAAATTGCAAAATGACACACACAATATATTACAATGTGGCTAAACTCAGAAAGTGGCTATAGAAGTGAAAAGCATATGGCTAAAAAGCCACTATTGGCTCTTTGGAAATTGTGACTAACGACGTTCTCAAAATGGCCAGATCTCGTCACAAAGTGGCTAAATTGGCAACCCTAGTCGCAATACGAAGCAACTTACGCACAACCATGCCATGGTACATGAGGTATGTGCCATTCACATTCCTCACATTCCAGTGAAGCATGTAAAAGTACCTTTCAAGTGTCAGAAATTCATCGAAAGGCACGCACCTAGCGACACGTGCTATGCATATGAAATGTACATTTTTCAAGTACCAGGTACGTAAACGGTACATATGGAACTTAAATGGCACGTTCCTAGAATGTACCTGGTTGGGTGGGTAAGGCTCATTACCACAATTCCTTAGTATGCATTGAAAGTGGTTTTGACCCAACTTTAGCGCGAATCACAATTAGCAATATGGCCACATGCGGGGAATAAGTAAAACATCGACAGGGTACAAGCACGTGCTTCTCGAAAGAAGCGCTGACCGATAGCCAATCATCCGATGACTGGCAGAGTAATACAATTCTGCAATGATTACATCAGGATCAGAAGGTTCGTTGAATGAACTTTAGTCGTTTGGCCCCTATGATTTGACCACATTCAAATGAACTCAGCTTTTTCGTCTTGCCAATTGCACACTGCACTCTCAGGGATGCCGAGTGAGGAACCACGCCGTAGCATTACACGCGCGATGCGTTTCATTCACATGTACTGGTAGAGCCTCTGCAAGGTAGTTTTTGTAACTGTCCTGCTGTCTCTAACTTAACTGGTGATCAGTGTATTACTGGATCGAGCTTACGCTAAAGGTGTTCAAAAAAGTTTCTCCTGTCACAAGTGATATTCTTCATATCTATCTATTTATTTATTTATTTAATATATATATATATATATACAGACTGTTCCATAATTCGTGTTATTTTCTACAGCGCTGGGAGAAGATGAAGTTTTCACACTATTAATGTAAAATTTGGCACTCTTATTGAGAAATATCTGAATTTTTCGAATTTCTAAAGAAAATAGGAGAAAAATGCTGTTTAGCCCCTCTTTTAGGGGTGTAAACACGAAAGTTCATTTTCCTTATGGGAGATTCAATGTTAAATTTTAGAAGCAGTTTTCTCCAATAATTATTCGTGAAGATTTTGGAGCAAATGAGTTGTATTTGTTACAAAATGCAAAAACACTCATTCACAAAGCTAGTAAAGCCGCCTCAAACATTAGTTTGCAAAGGTCCCCCTATTGGGGGGCAAGGGGCGTAAAAAGGTGGTGGGTGATATGTTACCAAAATCTCAAAATTTATTTTCGGAATGCCAGTAAGCGTGAGATTAATCACAAATGTCACAGAACTAATGCTCCAATGTTCTTACATGTAAGAGTGACTGATAATGGGGCTACAGCCCCCTTTCAAAAATAAAAAAATCACCATAAATATCCTTAGTGAGACATACGAGAAGAAGGTATTTTTTTTTATTTAATGTAAAATTAGGCGTCATTGTATCAAAAGAGTATGCGTTTTTCAAATCTGGAATGTTATTTTGATAACGCACCGTCTTAGGGGGCACAGGGGGCGAAGATCTCAATAATGGATCTTTATAAAAATTCAAAATTTTGTTCCGGAAATGCCAGTGAGCGTCAGATTTTTCACCACTGTCACATAATTAATATTCTAATGCTCCTTGCATGTGCCAGTGACTTATACGGGGCTATAGCCCCTCTCAAAAATTAAAAAAAAATCACCATAAATACCCTTAGTAGGGACATACGAGAAGAAGGTATATATTTTTTTAAATTAATGTAAAATTAAGCGTCATTGTATCAAAAGTTTATGAGTTTTTCAAATCTGGAATGTTATTTTAATAACGCACCGTCTTAGAGGACCACAGGGGGCGAAACATAAAATGATGGATGTTTATAAAAATTCCAAATTTTATTCTGGAAGTGTGAATGAGTATTAGATTAATCACAAATGACACAGAATTAATATTCCGATGCTCCTTGCATGTGCCAGTGATTGATGTGGTGCTACATCCACCTTCTACAAATCACCAAAAACCACGATAAATATCCTTAACAGGGACATACCAGAAGAAGCTTTTTTTCTGTTGGTCGATTAATGTGAAATTTGGCGTTATTGTAATAAAAAGTTATGTATTTTCCAAATCTGAAATGTTATTTTGGTAACAGGGGACAAAGGGCGCGCTTGGTAATTTTTGGCTTTGGAGGGCACAGGGGCCGAAGTATAAAAATTCCAAATTTTATTTTGGTAGTGCCAATGGCATTAAATTAATTGCAAGGCGCACAGAATTAATGTTCCTATGCTATTTCCATGTACAATCCGCAGCAAAGAACCTGCAACATGAGCATGCAAGTTTATTGTGAAACTACGACTAACAGCACAGGGAATCAACATAAGGTCTAAGTGGCATGAATCACGCCAGGAGAAACCTCGGCGTCCTCCCCTGCACACTTATTTTGGAGTAAAAGACTTCGCCGTTTCACAATAAACATATATGCTCATGTTTTAGGGTTTTTTTTTTTTTTTTTTTTTTTTTTTTTGCTGCGGCCTGTACCAGTGACTGATATTAGGCTACAATCCCCTTTCATAAAACAATAGAAATTCATGATGAATGTCCTCATACGCAAGAACCTACTGGCAGAAGGTAAATATTTTTCATTATTAAAGTGAAATTTGGCATTATTGTCGAAAAATGTTTGTTTAGAAAAAGAGCTAAAGCGACAATAAGATAATGGTCATGTGTTGATCTCTTTTAGTGGCGTCAACTCAAAATTTGATTGGCCTAACTGAAGTTTCAATGTAAAATGCGGAAAGCAGTTTGCTCTATATTTATACGAATTTTGCTGTAAATTAGCAGTTTTAGGTAGAAAATACGATACCATTCCTCTTCTTCCTCCCCTTTCATCTATGATGGTACATGCGTTTCTAGTTTTATTACGCCAAACCTCCAAATTGGGGAAGATAGGCAGCAAGAAAAATTCAAACTTTTCGTTATTTCCCGTGAGCGTCAAAATATTTGGAAATATACCAAAATTAATGCTTAGGAGCTACCTCCATGTGCCAGCGACCACTTTAGTGATTCAATTCCCCCTTCCCGGTCCCAAAATCATTTAAAGAACCACACCACTTTGTTTTATTATTTTCCATGCTTCTCTCTGGCCTATTCAGAATGCATGCTAAGAGATGTGTGTTTAAGAAGCACTGGAACATGTCCGAATCATTTGTTGGCGTCCCACTGTAAGCTGATTTTAAGCAATGTCAACAAACTTTTGTTTATAAAACACTCTCTAATTCCTGACTCAACTTCTTGTTCATGTGTGCTGACAACAGTTTCAGACCTTTTCTTATCGCAATACACCAACGTTTTACGAGTTAACGTGTTGACAGTTCAATAGGATTTCGTGTCTGTAATCAACACCTGGGTTAGATTGACTCCTTCGGAAATGGACATTACATAGTAGGTGAATCTCGGGGATAGACTGGCTTAATCATTTGATAATTACTTGTCGTTTCCAGTATACTTTAAGAGTGCATTCATACTGTAGTGTCCTTCGATCATGCAGTCTTTAACTCAGGATCAGCGTGCTAATGCAATTGAATGGTACATTTTATCAGAAAAATCTGCAAGAGCAACAAGATCCCGTATAGTTAAAGAACTCGGATTAAAAGTACACGATATGCAAATTCACCGTTTGTACAAACAGTTCCGCAGCAATTGTTTTCACACTGCCCATCTTGCATCTAGAAAAAGTGTAGGAAGATCTCCAAGTGTATCTACAGAAGAAACAAAAAGACGTGTTGTTATCTGTTACTAGTTCACCGCGGAAATCCCTTGCTCGTCGAAGCTTAGGCTTAAATATTAAGAAAACTACGCTACAAAGAATTTTAAGAAACTTGAAGGTAAAACCATACAAGGTCCGAATGGTTTCTGAATTGTGTGCAAGTGATTATGGTGATCGTGTTTATTTCTGTAACTGGTTTATCGAGAAGTTAAATGTAAACCCTATGTTCTTATTTCAAGTGATGTTTTCCGATGAAGCAAAATTCTTCTTAAATGGTTCTGTGTCCTCATCACATGCAAGATATTGGTCATCGATACAGCTGAAAGTGAGATCAGAAGTGTCAATGGACAAACGAGGAATAATGGTTTGGTGTGGTATAACTACGACTGAGGTGATAGGACCTTTCTTTTTTGATGAAAATGTAACAACGTCATCATACCAAAAGCTACTAAGAGAAAAAGTATTCGCTGAACTTGATCGTTTAAATTTAGGTCAAAGTGATGAATTATAGTTTATACAAGATGGAGCGCCAGCGCATTGCTCAAATACGACTATAAATCTTTTGAGAGAGAAATTTGGGGAACGGATTATTTCTATGGGGTCAAGTGTCGAATGGCCACCAAGAAGTCCGGATCTTACACCATGCGATTTTTTCTTGTGAGGATTCCTAAAACAAATCGTCTACCAAAAATCATGTAATAGTGTAGAGGACTTGAAACAGAGGATTGTCCACAGTATAGAGATGATCACTCCAGATATGTTGGAGAAGGAGTTCACAGTTTCTTTAGTAAATCGCATTAATTTATGTCTTGCTCATTCAGGAGGGCATGCCGAATAAAAGTAAGTTGATTTTATGGGTTTTACACTTAGATTAATGATCTTTTTAAACAATTAGTGATAGTAGAACCAAAAAGAGTAGTTTTCAACAAATAATAATTTCCAGCAACTGATTCTTATTCCTCGGGAAACATTTGTTTCTATTACAACCGTGTGTCCGTGTGTATTATACGTCTGTAGTACATACGAGTAAGTTGTTATATGGAAAGTTGGATAATACGGTTATTGTGTAAGAAGTAAAGCTCACTTTTAATTTTTAAGATTTTACTTTTCATTAAGTGTTTTTTTTTTTTTGGGGGGGGGGGGTTCTTGCTACGTTTTCCATTGTCATTTTGTGTTCTATTTCGAGATGGTTCTGCTTAAGTGTGTAGAAAATACATAGGTGATTTGTGTGTGAGATTTTCTGCTATAAAAAGAGCCCTAATTGATTTTTAAAAATATAAAATTCTTTGATTATATTCCAGTGACACCATAACAACAAAGCTATATGCATAATCAGTTACACTGACAGAAGTTATTCATTTACAGTAATTTCCAGGTTTATTGTATTTTTTTTTTGTTTTGCAATAATGACAACTTACATATTAATTATGACATATTTATTGTGATTTTTGGTGATTTTTGGAACAGGGCTGTAGCCCATATAAGTCACTGGGACATGCAAAGAGCATCGGAATATTAATTCTGTGACATTTGTGACTAATCTCACGCCCATTAGCATTTTCAAAATAAAATTTGGAATTTTCATAAAGATCCACAATCTTATGCTTCGCCCCTTTGCCGCTAAAGGTGGTGCGTTATCAAAATTATACCGAACCCCCCCCCCAAAAAAAAACGCCAGTGCCAAATTTCACATTACTTGATTTAAAAATAGCTTCTTCCGGTGTGTCTCTGTTAAGGATATTTATCGTGATTTATGGAAGGGGGCTGTAGCCCCACATCAATCACTGGCACACGCAAGGAGCATCGGAATCTTAATTCTGTGTCATTTGTGACTAATCTGATACACATTCACACTTCCAGAATAAAATTTGGATTTTTTAAATAAAGATTCAAATACTTATGCTGCGCGCCCTGTGCCCTCCTAATCCAGTGTCACCAAAATAACATTCTATATTTCAAAAACGTGTACCTTTTTACTAAGATAACAAATTATTTTACATTAATTTGACAAGAAATAATGGTTTCTCGGATGTCCCTGCTAAAATATTTATGGCTAATTTTTTATGTGATTTTTTGGAAGGGGGCTGTAGCCCCATATCAATCACTGGCACATGCAAAAAACATCGGAATATTAATTCTGCGAAATTTATGATTAATCTGATGCTCACTGGCATTTCCAGAATAAAATTTGGAATTTTTATAAACATCCATCATTTTATGTTTCGCCCCCTAAAGCGGTGCGGTACCAAAGTAACATCCCATATTAAAAGACACATACCTTTTTAGCACAATAACACCAAATTTAACTTAACTGATTTTAAAAAAATAGTTTCTTCCGGTATGTTCCTGCTAAGGATATTTATGAGATTTTTTAATATGATTTTTGGAAGGGGCTGTAGCCCCATATCAGTCACTGACACATGCAAGGAGCATCGGAATATTAATTCTGTGACATTTGTGATTAATCTGATCCTCACTGGCATTTCCGGAACAAAATTTGGAATTTTTATAAACATCCATCATTTTATGTTTCGCCCCCTGTGCCCCCCTAAGACGACGCGTTATCAAAATAACATTCCAGATTTGAAAAACTCATACCTTTGTGCTACAACGACGCCAAATTACACATTAATTGACAAAAAGTATCTTCTTTTCGTATGTCACTACTAAGGATATTTATGGTGATTTTTTTAAAAATTTTTGAGAGGGGCTATAGCCCCGTATAAGTCACTGGCACATGCGAGGAGCATTAGAATATTAATTCTGTGACAGTGGTGAAAAATCTGACGCTCACTGGCATTTCCGGAACAAAAGTTTGAATTTTTATAAAGATCCATTATTGAGATCTTCGCCCCCTGTGCCCCCCTAAGGCGGTGCGTTATCAAAGTAACATTCCAGATTTGAAAAACGCATACTCATTTGATACAATGACGCCGAATTTCACATTAATTAAAAAAATACCTTCTTCTCGTATGTCTCACTAAGGATATTTATGGTGATTTTTTTTTATTTTTGAAAGGGGGCTGTAGCCCCATTATCAGTCACTCTTGCATGTAAGAACATTGGAGCATTAGTTCTGTGACATTTGTGATTAATCTCACGCTTACTGGCATTCCGAAAATAAATTTTGAGATTTTGGTAACATATCACCCACCACCTTTTTACGCCCCTTGCCCCCCAATAGGGGGACCTTTGCAAACTAATGTTTGAGGCGGCTTTACTAGCTTTGTGAATGAGTGTTTTTGCATTTTGTAACAAATACAACTCATTTGCTCCAAAATCTTCACGAATAATTATTGGAGAAAACTGCTTCTAAAATTTAACATTGAATCTCCCATAAGGAAAATGAACTTTCGTGTTTACACCCCTAAAAGAGGGGCTAAACAGCATTTTTCTCTTATTTTCTTTAGAAATTCGAAAAATTCAGATATTTCTCAATAAGAGTGCCAAATTTTACATTAATAGTGTGAAAACTTCATCTTCTCCCAGCGCTGTAGAAAATAACACGAATTATGGAACAGTCTGTATATATATATATATATATATATATATATATATATATATATATATATATATATATATATATATATATATATATATACAGGGTGACCGCGTGACTATGTTACAAAATTTAAGGGATGATTCCTGACACGGAAACAAGAAAAAAGTTCAAATAAACTTTTGTCCAACGTACATAATTTCGGAGCTACAAGGTGCCGAAAGCGTGGGAAAATGACATTCAAAGCTCTATAGCTCGACTATGGTGAATGATAGAGCTAATGCGGCATGGTCACGTCAAAGACACCGAAGCTGCTGTATTCAAAAATGCTTAGATCGAGATCGTGCAATTCGTGCACAAGGGATTCCCCAAAGTAGCGTAGGGATTCCCGGATAATCTGTCAAGAAAGATGGGTCGAAAAGGATACGGATGAATAGCTGTCCCAACTGCTAGCAATAATGCGTCTGTACTAAGTCGATATCTCGCATAAGCACAAAATGGCGAACAGTTTTATACGTGCCATGTGTGGTTGCATAACGCGCACTAAATAAGAATGGGAAACATGAAAGGAAAATGTGAATAATTTGGTACAAATGGTAAATACATGATACATATGGTCATGAAACGTACTAAAATGTTGTAAAAGGATCACACTATTAAAGTGTTTCTTCCATGTATTGTTGTCATTGAAAACAAATAAACAAAACTGAGGGAAACAACCATAATGCAAAAGAGGTTGTTTCCTAAAAACAAAAGTCACAAGAATGGAAATAATGTCTTCAATCAACATTTTACAGCAGGATTGAATGCATCCAAGAACATCATCAATTACCTGTAAACGAGACAAATCTCCCAATTATCCTACAATAGGTGATGGACATGACGTCCCTCTACTTCAACACAGGCGTTACAGCGTCGCAGTAAGTTCTGACGCATCTGCTGTAATAACCCAGGAGCTGTTCTTATAGTATCACAGGCAGCGAGTATTCGTGCTAATGGTTCTTCTGCGTTGTCTATAGGCGTTTCATAGACAAGTGTTTTGACATGACCCCACAAGAAAAAATCAAGTGGAGGCAAATCTGAGGAACGTGCAGGTCAATTACAAGGACCGCCTTTTCCAATTCATCTGTCACGAAACGTTTGATTCAAATACTCTCGAGCACTAGCTGAAAAGTGGGATGGGGCGCCATCATGTTGAAACCACATCCGTTGACGAACACCGAGAGGGACATCCTCTAATAACTCTGGGAGTATGTCTCGCAGGAATCTCGTATACACTGGTGCAGTTAATCGTGGTGGTAGTAAATATGGACCTATTATCTGATCACTGATAATACCCGCCCACATATTTATGGCGAATCGGTCTTGGTGGCCCCTTTTCACAATTGCATAAGGATTTTCGTCTGCCCATACATGACTATTGTGACTATTAAATATCCCGTCTTTCGTAAAAAAAACCTTCGCCTTTGAAAAGCACGTAAGAAGCAAACTGCGGATCAATTACAGAGCGTTGGAGAAACCACTCACAAAACCGAACGCGAGGTTGAAAGTCAGTTGAACGTAAGGCCTGAACCCTCTGCGGATGATAGGGGTGTAACTGTTGCTCGTGTACTACTTTCCAAACAGTATCTTGTGCTACTCCCCTTTCACGTGCTACTTTCCGGGTACTTACTGTTGGGTCTTGGGCGAAACGATCAAGCACTTGTTCTTCAAAGTCCGGAGTCCTCGTGGTTCTTCGTCTTCCTTGGTCGTAGTGTTGAGGTTGTAAATTCCCCGTGTTTCGTAAGCGTTGAAAAAGTCTGGCAAACATAGTATGGGTTGGATGTCTTCTTTGTGAATACTTCAGTCGATATAACCTATCAGCTTCTCGACTGTTGCCATTTGCTTGACCGTACACAAATATCATGTCCGCAAGTTCTGCTATCGAATACTCCATTTGATCTCACATTCGAACAAGCAAAGCACAAACTGCACTAAGGAACTCGTACGCTACGAACAAACTACATGAAGAATGACCTTCCACCTTCCACAACGCCTTCTAGTAGGGTTGTCTTATACTTTCCTTACCTTCGATTGTTTTCTACGACAGAAGGAAGAACAAATGCTTGTGATCGAACCTGCAAACTGTGGCGTACTTCAGGTGATAACACCGTCTGTAAAAACAAACTATCTTCTAAACGATAACAATATGACGACATGTTAAGCATTCTAGACATCTCGGAATCAGTCCTGCAAAACATCGGAAGCAGCGACTAAAACAAACGTCCTGATAAATTTTTTTTCCTTGTTCTTTTTCAATGTTCGGGTAACACACATTACGGCTAATGATAAGAAACGGATATTTTACTGTTGTTCTCTGGCAGTAGTCACATTAATATGGGATGGCGGAAATACCCCCTCTCGTAAAAAGTATCCTCGGCTCGTATCATCAAATAAAATAAGATTTCTGCCTGGAAGAAAGCATCCATATCCCCCGGTTTTTCTCTTTCGTTTTACTTGCTTTCAATGACAAAACTACATGGAAGAAAACAATGTTAGTGTGATGTTTGTACAGCATTTCAGTACGTTCCATGACTATTACCTTTTATTAAAAGCGTCTGTACAATGATAGGACAGCGTAATATCATGTATTTGCCATTTGTACCAAATTATTCACATTTTCCTTTCATGTTTCCCACTCTTATTTAGTGCGCGTTATGCAACCACACATGGCACGTATAAAACTGTTCGCCATTTTGTGCTTATGCGAGATATCGACTTAGTACAGACGCATTATTGCTAGCAGTTGGGACAGCTATTCATCCGTATCCTTTTCGACCCATCTTTCTTGACAGATTATCCGGGAATCCCTACGCTACTTTGGGGAATCCCTTGTGCACGAATTGCACGATCTCGATCTAAGCATTTTTGAATACAGCAGCTTCGGTGTCTTTGACGTGACCATGCCGCATTAGCTCTATCATTCACCATAGTCGAGCTATAGAGCTTTGAATGTCATTTTCCCACGCTTTCGGCACCTTGTAGCTCCGAAATTATGTACGTTGGACAAAAGTTTATTTGAACTTTTTTTCTTGTTTCCGTGTCAGGAACCATCCCTTAAATTTTGTAACATAGTCACGCGGTCACCCTGTATATATATATATATATATATATATATATATATATATATATATATATATAGGGTGGCCATGCATCAATGGCGGAAAATTTTGGAGATGAATATACAGGTACAAGCAAGCAAAAATGTCATATGAATATTGGGTGAATGCGGCTTCGTTTGGACGCTAGAGACATCTGAAATCTCACCTTCCGAGGCGGCAATTTGCAATATCGCAAGAACGGAGAGAAATACGAATGTCGGGCCAAAAGATATCAAAGGAAACCCCATCCGAAGAATCCAATTATACATAAGTGATGGCGGAACAGTGGCGGCGCCAGAGGGGGCACAAATGAAGTGACTGAAACGTGGAGAAAAGTGAACAATTTACACTGAAAAATTCTAGGAGGGGATGTTACATGGAAAATCCAGCAACAAATGTTAATGAACAAAAGCAACAATGCCTGCGCTGTTGGGACACTATGGGAGACGGAATGTAGGAATACAGTATCTTTGTAACTGAGAGAAATGGAATATCGGGTCAAAAGATATCAAAGGGAACCCCATCCGAAGAATCCAATTATGCACACGTACTGCGGAACAGTGGCGGCGCACGGAGCTACAAAAAACTGTTAAACGCTTTTAGTGATGAAATGTGCAGATCGTACAAAACAAGTATTGAAGATGAGACCATTATACTGTAAAAGCAAGAGGTATTGTACTTACCGTGGTCAACAAAATGCCGTCCTACAGAAGGTGTTCAATATGTCCTCCTTGTTCTTCGAGATAGACAGTTACACGATGGCATAAGGATTGTCTGGCTGGTGGTAATAAAGTTGGCGTTTGCCGTAGTGTGGAAAATGCAGCTCATACACGCTGGCGAAGATCTTCAATGTCATTCACGGGCCGCGTATACACGAGAATCTTCACGTAACTCCACAGGAAAAATCTATGGTATTCAGATTGGGTGAACGTGTGGGCCATGCTCGTCTGCTACCACGATCTATCCACCTGCGTGGAAATGTTTCGTTCAGATATGCACGAATATAGTGACATGAATGGGCAAGGACGTCATCATGCATAAACCACATACACTGTCGTGTCCTCAGTGGCACGTCTGCAAGCAGAATAGGTAGGCCCTACGTCAGAAACTGGAGATACGATATTGCTTGCGTTCATTGGCTGTGGTAAGAAGTGTTGTCCTACAACATTGTTATCAATAATACCAGCCCACACATACAATTGGAAACGCTGATGATGCTTCGTCTCTGCAATTGCATGAGGGTTGTTTTATGCCCATCGGTGGTCATTGTGGACATTTGATGCAATCCCGTATGAATGCCTCATCCGAGAACAACATCTCTGCTAGAATTTTTCTCCGCGTTCCGTTCACTTTCTTTATGCCCCCTTGCGCCGCCACTCTCTTTCGCCATCAGTTTTGCATAATTGGATTCCTCGTATTGGGTTTCCTTTGATATCTTTTGACCCGACATTCCTATTTCTCTCCGTTACAAACATACTTTATTCCTACATTCCGCCTCCCATCTTGTCCCTACAGCGTAGACATTGTTGCCTTTGTTCATTAACATTTCTTGCTGCATGTTCCATGTAACATTCCCTCCTACAGTTTGTCAGTGTAAGTTGTTCACTTTTCTCCGCATTGCATTCACTTCGTTTGTGTCCCATTTCGCAGACACTGTTTCGCCATCACTTATGCATAATTGGATTCTTCGGATGGGGTTTTCTTTGATATCTTTTGACCCAACATTCGTATTTCTCTCCGTTCTTGTGATATTGCAAATTGCCAACTCAGAAGGTAATATTTCAGGTGCGTCTAGTATCCAAACAAAGCCGCATTCACCCAATGTTCATATGACATTTTTTGCTTGTTTTTACCTATAGATTCACCTGCCAAATTTTCTGTCATTCCTGCATGACCACCCTGTATACATGTATAAATGTTTGTTTTACATGTAACACATACTTGAATATTCTCAAAAGTTGTTACTTATCGAAGTTGAGCGTCCCTTTTCAGCATCATAACTATATGAGACATGGACTTATATTTTAAGGTGGAATCCCAAGCATTATAGTGCGTTTAATTTTTTGTATTGCTCTCCCACCGGAAATTGAACCCGGAACTACGTTCTCCAGAGACCCATGCAAAAGTTAACAACTCAAGTGTACAAAAGTTAACAAGCAATTAAAATACAAACATTTATATGCAAACAAGACATCTAGATAAAGGATCATGACTTGCCCATATGTGAATATTATGTAAGATTTTAACCCTGTTAGTGTGGTATGTTAGCGTAAGTATCCTGCATTTCCGGTTACCAGCATGAAAGTTCGCCATTTTGTTACATGTCCAATGAAGGTTGGAAAATTACCGGGAGACAGTTCGTAGGATCATTATGGTCGACACTGGACGCCATATTGGAAAATGGGTAACTTGTAGCAACTTAATCTAAATATTTACATGAAAGCTTTAGAAAACACTTTTCTTCTTCTCTAGCCTGCTGCCAAACAGAATAAGAAACAATTAATAGCAAAACTTTTCCGATTTTAGTCATTTAACCCTTTGGGGACCGATGGATCAGATTTGTACCACAGCGTCGACCTTTGGAATTTGCCTTATATGTCTCTAGTTAAGCTTTTTCACACCGGGCTTTTTGCATTTATTCAAGCGTGGAAGCATCAAAGAATGCGTTTCATGGGCATTTTCCAGTCACGCGTACGATGCCTACGGGTGGTTACGTCACGAACATTGAAGAATAAAAAATTGGATAAATTTTAGAGCTTTTTGGCATTTTTTGACACGTTCCTATTTATTCTAGGATCATGATTCGTACGTCGTTGTACTCGTAATGAAACACTGTTTCCAACTGTATCATTATAATTTCCCTATTGTGTATCAGAGCGAGAAAATCGCGTTCAAATTGAAAAAATGAGATTTTTTCAGGAAAAATTCCCTTTTTCGGGATTTCCCCCCCTCAGGGACACGATAGGGACATGTGAGTGGTACCATTTGAAATCTACCTTAATTTGACACGAAATCGTTTGCGAATTATGATCCTCGGATAGATAGGGACGTGTCAGGGAGTTTTTGTTTTTCCTTTAAAGTAGTAAGGGTTATGCTTTCCACGTGGGGGAATTTTCTTTACCGTCCTTAGTTTTCAAGATATGAAATTGATATTTTCCACATATATTACATACACCATGTAGTATGTTTTAGGCGATTTTGAGATCCAAGCGTTAACACAGGGGGGAGAGGGACCCAAACTTGTAAAACAGTGATTTTTCTGACAAAATTTCCCTTTGGAGGTAATTTTCCGTCCATAGGCACATGGTATCCACATGCGAGTGGTACCACTCGAAAGGTTGATTCACTCCAAAGACAACAAGGTACGATTCATGTTCTTGCGAAGAATAGTCTTTATGCTGAAGCTCATTAAAAAACAATTGACTGACAATGTATTATTGAGGGCAATAGCATCTACACTAATTTTGGGGGCACAATTCTTCATACCTCATTCCATTCACTATAAAGCAAAGTTTTTTTGGTACCACATGCATGTTCGTGTCATGTACCACTTGCATGTTCGAGGGGAGATATTGGTGCCAATTTTTTTGTGATTTCCGTTTTTCCCACTCTGGGCGGGAATTTTACGCCTTAGGTACAAAATAAGGAAATTTGACTAGTACAGTTGAAAACGCAGCTTCATTACAAAAAAACCTAGGTATGAACCATGATCCTACGATAAATAGTCTCGTTGCAATAGCTGCTTGACTGAAACTCTAAAATTTACCTAAAAAGGCAAGGTCCCATAAGGGTTAACTGCGTGAATGGCCTCCCCGGTCACCCGACCTCACCGTGAGTTTTTATTGTAGAGGTGTGTATATCAAGTACAAACTAATACAGTTTATAATTCTACAACTTTTATACGTTTGCTACAATGTTACATATCTACATAACTCATATTCATTTCACATTTTAAAAAAAGTTCAGCTGCTGTGTTCATAGTGATATCACTATGAGCATTGTTCTTCACATTCGCAAAGCAACGTACAGACGAGGTCGTTCTTAATACAAGTACATTTCCCAAGTACAGCGCAAATTTGCAACGGCATGTCACTGTTGTCGACTGTTGTCAGACATACTCCTCAACGTAGTCCAAACAGGTTGGTAACCGAGTCCGTCATCTGTTTTCTTCCAACCCCAGTTCAGGGGTTCAACATCATGCACATCTTTTTCGAGGCACTGTCACCAGATCTTGCACTGAAGAGTTGCTCTTCTTGTATGGAGATTCAATGCGTCTTCGGTTGGAGATATTCTGTCTATTGTGCGATTTTTCTTGCTGAATAGAATACGTCTGGTTTCGTTGAGTTCCTCGCAAGTAATTACTTGATATGTTGTACATGAGCGTCACAAATCGCTGGATTAGCATGCGAGATTGGTAGCTTACAACATCGTGAGAATGAACGACTGACAGTTCCCGGAAATCTGTATCCACTTCTCTAAACGCCATCCACGTATTCCATGCACTTGTCTTGCCAACGCCAAGGAAGGCTGATACTGTGTCACAGCCCGTAAAACTGTGAAAAAAACAACAACAGACAGCAAATCTATCGTTCCAGAAGGTAAATTGGTGCACATGGTGTGTATAGAAATGAAACGTCACATTTTTGCAGAACCAAAATCAATCCATAGTTTCTCCAGAGTGGGTGACAGATGCAGAAATGCAAAGAGAGCGATAACAACATCAGAGTCAACTGTACTTTTGTGTCCCTTCTCTGCGGCATGACGGACGTACAGAAGGTTCTTCCATCAGCTTCTATATGGGATGAGGGAGAAATACCAGTAATATCTAAGTCTAAGGAAGAGGGTAAGACTTCATTTCCTCTTGTGCAGAATATTTCTCTTTCTGAAATATCAGCTGCAGTTATTGTTTCGGCGAGGTAATGAAATAACCTTTCCTTGTTGTTATCGTTTGCAAGGAATTTCTGGAAATTGTTTGGAAACGGTCCCGTTGACTTGACAACAAAACGGTCGCCCTGCCCACGCTTCTGACGCGTCTGTGTTTTCAAGCTCTTTTCAATGTAGCGGTCAAAGACCACGTTTAGTGTCTCGAATGCGGCATATTCTGCAAATGTTTTTGCTGTTCCTGGTTGCAGTTGGTGTACCAGCATCGCTCCATCGACGACAAGACAAGAGGAATGGGGGATGATAGTACTTGTACACACATCAAAATTTTCAAAACGTTTCAAAATATCTGATTTAGAGGTAGGAAGTCTGAGATCTCCAAATTCAGATATTGGAGGTTAAATTGTGTTCTCATGAGAAAAGAATTCTCTGATATCGCTCTCCCTTTCCTGACATGCTATGAACATCTTGCAGAACAGGTTAGAATCTTTGTGTGCACTAGCAAGTTTCATCTTATCTTTGCAACGAACTTTCAACAAGCTACAGTTGAAAAGCTGCATATTAACTTTCTTTATAGCATCGTGTATGTACTGTTTGCTTGTCATTAGACGGTTATAAACGAAGTCCTCATACATTTTGGCTCCTGTGGTAGCTACGATGCGAACAGACTGGCACTAATCTTCTGGCGTTGTACGTCTGGTAAGCCCAACTGTAGACAGATGCTCTTCTTCAAAAGGATTACCAGTATCACGAAATACATCAATCAGGTTCTTCACATGTGTCCTGTACTTGCTTTGGAATGCATTCGTGTTCTCGTGGTGTGATCTCGATACGTGCAACTCAGCAGAGTAGCTGTTTTCATACTCAGCCAGTAAACGAGCGACTTCGGGACAAACAGAACCACTTTCTTTTATCGGTTTGTTGTTCTGTTCGTGAAGGTGGTCGTCTGACATACGTGAAAAGTGCCGGTAAGATTTCCTACTGGTGAAATGTCCCTTAGAGAATTCCTTAAATACATCAGGATGACGAACTGCAAGTTGCTTCAGAGTATGAAGAAAGACTGGTAACCATCGCCCGTAGTGTACGTGGTCCAAATCTAAGTACCAAGGTCACATGGACTGGAGTACTTCTACATAAAGCATGAAATTACCATTACGCACACTTTTCACAAACAGTAACAACAGATATTAACTGTAATATCTGCTCTTGTAAGCCTACCGTGAAAACTTAAGGGGCGGCAGTAGAAATTTAGGGGGTGGCCCCCATGACCCCCGTGGATACGGGCCTGTCGTGAGTCCCCTTCCCAGAGATGTTGACTTGATATATAGGTCAAGTAACACAATAGTCTTATTTTTGGTGTACACAAAATAACTGCCCCCCAGAATACCTGTGCCCTTTCACTAGCCCCCCTCAAGAAATTAAAGCTATTGCCGTTATTGTCTAGCAGTTCACAGTCTTCTATAGTTGTTTTGCCTGTGAATTTGAGCCCAAAGACGGTGTAAATCGGACAAAATTTGGGGAACTTGTGAAAAGTAGGCCATTTTTCAAGATGGCGCCCAGAGTCACACAAAACATATTGAGAAGCTGTCTCCCGGCTTTTTTCTCATTTACATGTCACGTTAAACGCTCTGACCAAATTTCGTGCTGGTAACCGGAAATGCACGATCCATACAAATTATTGCACTTACAGACCGCACTATGTTGGATTATGAGAGAAAACGGTTGAAACTAAATGACCTGAAAAGGAAATAGTTGACACATTCTAGTATAAAATGGTTAATCATAGAATCTTACCTTTCAAACAGCATTTCTTAAGAACGAACACTTGTGCCTTTTGTAAGACGTTATCGTCGAAGACATAAAGATAATGAAACATTATTGATTAATTTTAATTCTGTCACCAAGAGCTATGTACAAGAATAAATTTAAGCTTCATTATTGCAGTTTACTAACAATCCTCGTGTGTATATATATATAAACAAATAACGAAATAAAATATTTAATCTTATTATTACAATTCTTGATCTAAATCTAAGCCTTGTGACTTTTGACATTTAACTGAGAAATGCTGAAAATGTTTAGGTGGAATAGAAAGATTGACAGCTCATAAGAAACTCATATATGAACTAAGAAGTAAGTTAGGATAGAGGAAAGAAATAACAGGGAAGGGTTGTTAGATGTTGTATTAACAAAAATAACATTTTCTAGAAGTAATGCCTACAGAGGGCTTTTGTTGTGGAATTTGAGCCAAAATTAGCAGTGTATTACAAACTTGAAGAAAAATTGTGAACTACTTGGGATAAGATAAACTTTGTTGATAACTGAAAGAAGCAATACGATAAAGTAGGAGGGCGGAAAGGACGGAACAGGTGCCTTGTTTATAGTACGTTGTTGATCTATTAGTGAAGACAAGTAAGGATAGGAATGGCGAACTAAGCCTTTGGAAAGTAGGACAAAGACAAATCAAATGTTGTACAAATGTGTTGTACAGCGAACCACGAAAGTCTCTCTCCCCTAAGTGATCTAAGTCTATTACTTGGGGTCCAGATCATTTGCAGTTGTGAGAACTCTTAGACAGATGCAACCCAATTTACACATAACCAGTGTTGAATTCAGACATTTTCACCCGGGGGGGGAATGTCAACTCCTTGGGGGGGAGGGTTGTTTTTCTGTATTTTTGCAAGAAAGCAGCATATTTAACAATTCCATTCATATCCACATCTTACCTAATATTGAGACTAATTCAGGGTGCGAATTGGCGGGGGGGGGGATGCCAGGGATTTCCCCCCTGACAAAAATCTTTCCCACCCTGGAGAAGGAAAATTTTATCCCTGGCAAGGATAACTTTTTCCCCCTCTGGAGTATTTTTAAGTGGACATAAAGATAAGTAGGTCTACTTTGCGTAGCTAACCTAAATATTACTTGAGTGAAAATTTATGAAAGATCTTGAAAGATCTCACATCTCAACCGTTTTGTACTTGTTAGTGTATATAGGTCTATATATATATGGAGGGGGGAGGACTGGGTGCGCATATGGGTGAAATTCATCCCCCCTGGGAAAATTTTTCAATTCGCACACTGGACTAATTGCTGCTAAATATTCAATGAGAGATTATAATTAAAAAAAAAACAATCGTTTAATTTTATCTAAAACATTAAATAAAGACTGGCAAAAATATTTTACACTAAACTTTAACTGCTATTTACAGTAACTATTTTTATTATTATTTCCTATATTCAGTAGTTACTGTTTGTTACCAATATAGAAGTTTTTAAAAAGATTTAAATTAACTGAAATATTTTTTGTCCTAAAACAAACATACATAGGAATATCTTAACAAAAAGTTATCATCCTTTCTCATACTTCTGATTCTAAATCAAGCATATTAGCCTTGGTTTCTTCACTGCATCAATAGTTCAGTTTACGAAATCTTCAGTAGGATTAGTGCCGTGTCGTGGAAAATCAGCGCTTGGCGCGAGAGTATACGATGGCACCCGTATATATGAGTGAGGTCGACAGACCAGCCGTGAAACATGAGAAAATTTTAAAAAGTAAACCCTGTTTTTCCTTGATTTTGAGCACTTTTCATTACTTTTTCCTTTCATTTTATATATGTGCACGTGTTTCATTCCTGTTTTTCTTTTCTCCTTTTCTTTTCTGTTTCCCTCCCGAATTTTACAGCCCCATTACTTCATTACTTCGGCGCCCGGGGCCGTCGCCCCGCTTGCCCCTCCCCCATGGCACGGCACTGAGCAGGATCTTCATCAACTTCAATATCAATCTTTTACTCATATACTACTATCATATTGATAAATTCTCTATAAATCTCTAACCAAGGAGGGATAAATGTTCCTTCCTGATCCCTCTAAATGACGCACTCTGAATCTCACCCTTTAACTGAATTATTTTTAGTTAAAGAAAAGTGTGTTTACTTTAACAATCGTAAAAACATTTACGTCTGTTACTTCCGATGGGAGAAATGGGATTTAGGCGCTCTATTTCAAATAATGCAAGAACTGTACATTTTCAAGAACTGAAGTCTGCTGACATCACAGATCATATGGAATGATCGAAAGATCTTCCCTATCTTTCCTTTCCTATCTCAATCTGTGCTAGTGCTACCTACTAATATATAATGTAGGGCGAGAGTATAGTACCTACTAAAATACAAACCTTTCTTCAACAGTTAACAAATTCATGTTCTTCCAAACTCGGTTATAGAGTTAAGAAATACAAGTTTTACTGACTATTTGGTGTTCTATCTTAGATATTACATGTTTAATATTTATACAGAATGGGTCTGCGTCATTTATATGTATATTGAGAGATCGGATTTCGTCTGCACGTACACGGAAAGAAAAGCAAATAATTGGGTGAAGTAATTTCTACATTTTGTGACTGAAATTTTGGAAGTTTATCCGGGGGGGAATAAATTTTCTTCGGGGGGAGATTCCCCCCGGGCTACCCCCTGAATTCAACCCTGCACATAACTTTTCTCGGCACTGACAACAGTTGGTAGCTTTGATCCAGGTGTTTATGCAGGTAAAATTGTGTAGGTGACTAACGAAACAGTTCTCCATTCTAAGATGAATCTCTATGATTTGGATCATGTTTTCCAAAGAACACCATATATTAACCTCAATATTGCTGTGTATGTAATGTATTATTTCTTTATATACTGTATATTTAGAGAAATAAAAATACTGACCACGCATGAATCAGGAAATGCTTGAAAGTAGCTGAAAATATCAAATCTAAAACAACTGCTGGAAAAGTTTGTAACTGATTGCCTCCATTGAGAGACCTTCTCCAATTCTCCTTATTCCAACATCTTTTTCTTTCTGGAGGAGAGATCTTGCTTGTCACACTGAGTATGTATTGAAATTGAAACATTTGAAAAGTTTCGACCTGTCCGGGATTTGAACACGGGTCCACCGAATAAAAGTTCAATACACTAACCACTTACCTACACCTCACTTCATCTTTCATCTAAATTATTAGCTAGTTAAATCGTTGAATGTAATACTATACAAAATACTAATGCTCGTAGAAGGAGACGTTCCTTATGAGTATCACAATGACTTACTCGAGGTTTCCTTCTTAACTCCAAAACAAGTTATATAGACCTTCGTCAATAAGGAAAATATCACGAAACGTTCTTCAAGTTGAGGCTACCTCATCGTTTTTAACTGCTCCCGATTTACATATTACTACTATTCTTTCCTCATCGTAACTTCTAATTTCCAAAGAAGAAAATCCGGCAGCATTTACGCCGATTCCAAGAGTTTCAGTATTCGCGCGCTGCCTTGCATTATTTTTCGCGCGCTACTCTAGCCAGCTATTTAAAGTTGGTCACGTAAAATGTACTGAAAAATTTGGGCAAGAGAACAGAACCTAACCAACCCCTGCGGGGCTTGTAACATGTTCCTAAAACTACTACTATTACCACTATTATTATTATTATTATTACTTCTTCTTCTACTACTACTACTACTTTTACTATGGATGAGTATTGTAAAACTGCAAGCTTATTTGAATGAAAAATTTATAAAAATTTAAAAAAATAATCGTTAAATCACTTTTTTGAATATTATTTTCAATCTTATTTTAATGAAAAAGTGTTATGAAAATTTTTAAAATAAAATAAAATCCTTGGAAGGGGTTTGAACCTACGCCATAAACGATTTTTATTACTAGCATGTTGCGCTAGTACGCTCGGCTACGATGGCGGAGAGCAGTGAGCTTTTACTTTCCGCTATATATAAGTCATAACTCTTGATATCCTATCTGTATCGGCCAATATGATCAGATATCTGAAACTCTTGGGATCTGCGGAAATGCGAGGGGGCAGACATTATTTTCGCATTCTTTGAATTTGATCAACACGTACAGAAAAAGAAAGTTCTATTTTTATCTTGCGTAACTACTGGTTATTTTTTTACTTTTATATGAGAAATTTGTGGTAGATTGGCAAATTATGACTCGTATGGCAGGCACATCTTCAACAAAATTAAAATGAACTTCATTAAACATTTCAGAATAATAGCAAGATTGTAATGACCATCCGAAAGGGGCATTACAATGTTGCAAACTCTTGTTTCGGTCATAATAAAACAGATATGTTATGTAGAAACAATAGTCTAGAGAATTCAAATCTAAATTGTCAAAATAAATTGTTGAAAATGAGTGATTCAAGTTGTATTAGTGAACATTGTTCCATCATTTAGATATGAGGAAGTTTAACATCCTGCTTGACGATCGAGGCTAGTGTTATATGAAACTACAGTTTAAATATAGCTTTTCGAGTATTTCTTTATGATTATATTCTGTCACGAACCAGCAATATACATTACAGATTGTCGAGTTCAACGTCTTATCCAGGTTACTCGATATTCGGGAAATAAAACTCTCTAACCGTTGATCCTCGAAGATGTGATGTGTGGTCCCAACACTCAAACGTACTTTTTATGTATTTTTTCTGTTTATTACGTTATTTTGTACGGAGTTTTTTTTTTTTTTTGTGAAAGGTAGAAAAAGAAAACTGATAATTGTAAACAACCTTAAACTCAAGCTATTCCATGCTGAAAGCGTCGCCGGACCTGCGACCTAGAGACCTCTCGGCAAAAAATTAGATGCCCCGCAGCGACGATATGCTGTGGCTCCACTTCCGTTTAGAAAATTATACCACTAGCGGCAGAGATGCGACGTAACGCCAATCACTCCCCCAAAATATGTTAAATCATCTATATGTATGATTTTTTTATATTACAGTGAGCCTAAAAACACTTTTAAAAATGACCCCGACGCGGGCGAGAACCAATAACCTTACGATCCGAAGGCACGTGTTCTTCCCACTTCGATACGGAGGCGCTGAAGATGTCGCATGTAAAGGGATAAATCATTGATGTCTTTTTAATTTGGCCAATCAAAGTGCTCCTGTAACCGTGTATATTCGACGGCGATAACAGTTTGAGATCAGAAGATATACGTTCGCTATATAATTGTATAATACAATTACGTGCATCTATTTACTTTATTTCATAGTTCTTCCTATTCACTTTCTAGTATTCGGCCATAATTGCGTTCGAAATTCATACAATTATACGCACTCATCTCAATATTTTTCACTTCATGATGTACAGGCAGGGGTTACTCTTGCCCCGGAGCTCACTTTAGAAACGTCTGGAAAAAGTAATATATAATAATAACCGCATGCACATGACTGGCGATAGTTCGTATTTTTCCCTTCGGGATTCTTGGGGACGAAGGAGCACGGCTAAAATGAAGTCCTCGCTGTCAGAGGCAGACTGACCCGGGCGGGAAGGCAGGGATTCCCTCCTGGGCCCCGTGAATCAAAAATAATAATAATAATAATAATAATAATAATAATAATAATTATTATTATTATTATTATTATTATTATTATGCGTATAATCGTATGAATTTTGATGGCAACTGTCGCCGAATATTAGACAGTGAATATGGGAGAACTATGAAATAAAGTAAATAGATGCGCGTAATTTTATTATACAATTATATGGCGAACGCGTTTTACCTTATCCCAAACGGCTATCGTCGAATGTACACGGTTAAAGGAGCACTCTGTTAGTCAAATTAAAAAAGAGTCAACTATTTATCGCTTTATAAGGAGGCGTTGCTTATGTAAGTGTCACAATGACTTACTCGAGATTTCCTTTTTCAACCCAAAAGCAAGTTATATAGACGTTCATCACTGAGGAACATATCACAAAACGTTCTTCAAGTTAAGGCTACTTCGTCGCTTTCAGCGATGGTCCCGATTTGCAGTACAATTCTTCTTTACCTTCTAGTTTCCAAAGAAGAAAAGACGGTAGAAATTATATCATATCAACACGTGTAGAAATAGTGTGTGCTGTGTTTATCTAACATAACTACTAGTTTATTTTCTTATCTTCGTATGAGGAATTGATGGCAAAGTGTGAAAGCAAGGAACTGTTATTACTGCGACCGGGGTTTGAATCCCGTCGTGGCATTTATTATTTTTTCTTTATTGGAATTTATTGTTTACGTAATTGATATTGTAATTCTGTTATTCCTTTATTATTATTATTATTATTATTATTATTATTATTATTATTATTATTATTATTATTATTATTATTATTATTATTATTATTATTATTATTATTACAAATTCGAGACTTGGCTACATATTTTATATTTTATGAATTTTTTGATTGGATTTCAAGTTCTTTTGTTGAATAATCAACACACTTCATTGCAGGGATTTGGGGAGATATCATCCAGTTGCTTTTTATTTGTTTACTTGCACGCTACACTAAGCCATTTGGCTTCATTTTCATAAGAATCATACTTTTACTTTCAAATTAGCCCAAGTGGGCTCACGCTTGGACCGAAGCTATCTCCCGGCAAGCCTCCTAAGCAGAGTATTTGATATACAGCAATATGTGGCTTGCTTTATGGACCATACAGGCATTAAGCTGGTATTACGCTTTCCGACGCAATTTCCCAAATTGTACTGTCATAGTTATTGAAAATTAAACAATCAACTTTTAACCATCGACCACGTCCGGTGTTTATTTCATGCTAGTTAGACACGATGGCTACGAACTCGTACGATGTATCCTAATATTAACATGTGGTGGTGTCGCTACATTAAACCCCAAATTCGAACTTTCTTTCAAGGCATGAGGAAATTACATCGTCAAAACTATCGCGAGATGCACGAATTCTTATACAGTGTCCTATGTGAACTGTGGAACCAACTAAGTAGCGTTTCCAGTATGGCGGCGATCATGCGTGTTAAGCACCAATTGAAACAGGTGCAACATACTTAGTCTCTGAGCGTTCACATCGACGACAGGATGGCAGATAGACTTGTTTCTGAACCTTCGTCATTGTATCATTGTGTTAAACGCCTCAATCGCCAACAACAGCAATTTATCTCTCATGTGTCCACCTCGGATGGGCAACAGCTCACTATTAAAGACACCTTGTACGGTCATTTTTAGGAATATTACAGGAATATTACATTGTACGCATTACGCGACGTTAATACAGTACCTCCCCCTTTCCTTACCAAGATCCCATCGTGCCTATCCGAACAAGACTGCACTTCTTCACTTGCGCCCATCACTCTTTCCGAAATAGAGACAACCCTCTCCCAAGTTAAACGGAGTACATCTCTGGGCAGCGATGGGACCGGGTACCACTTTTACTCAAGCTTTTTTTTACATTAGTCGGTCCAATACTCTGTGAACTATTTAATTTTCTGTTGCAAGGTGGACCGGTCTATCAACATGCAGGTGTTATCATTCTACTACCCAAAGGTGGCAATCCGACAAGCGTGGCAGACTACCGCCCGATTACACATCTAAACACAAATTACAAACTTTTTCCTAAGCTTTTAGCCACTCGTATTAAGCAAGTTATTCTTCCATACATCTGCCCCGCTCAAACGGCGTTACACCCCTCCCACAATATTCATACCGCACTTGCAAGGGCGCCAATCGGTGGGGGGGCAAGGTGGGGCGCTCGCCCACTCTAAGAGAAAATTGTACTTGGGAATATCGAAAACCCAATAGAATTTTTCATTAGTTACAGCAAAATTTGAAACTATATTTGAAACGTCGCTTATACTTGCCCCCCTTGGAAATCACAACATGGGCGCCCTTGCGCACTTGCGACCATTCGTGACTTCTCTGCTTATACCTAATTTCAATCTCTTCCCGTAGGAGTTCTTGCATGCGATTTTCGAAAAGCCTTTGACACCCTCAACCACTCTTATTTGTTTGAAGTCTTACAACAGTATCACTTACCTCCTCAGATACTTACTGTTCTGCACCAGCTTTATCACAATGCTACTTCCCAGTTACAACTTAATGGCCATCTTCTTCCCCCTTTTGGTATTCATAAAGGCGTCAGACAAGGTTGTGCTCTCTCGGGAATATTGTTTTGCCTTGCACTAGATCCTCTCCTTCGTCATTTCCAGCACCTCCCTACATCGGCTCTTCACAGTTTCCATCAATTGACAGGGATGATTTAAAGTTCCTCTGTGCTACCACTGCTCAACTTGTCTCAGCGTCACGAAAAGTCGAAAACTTTTCCTTAGCGAGTGTTTTGCAACTTAACGTACACAAAACAACTCTTTTGACGGTCCATAACTTTCAGACCTTGCTTCCAAGGGACGTATTAGCCTCTCTGACTTGCACGACAGAATCAGTCATTTTAGGTGTCGTATGCCGCATTTCGAGTCGTATGCCGCACGTCTTACGACCATATTTGAAAGCCATTAATCCAGATGCTGCATATGAACTTAGCAATGTGCCGCTCAAGAACTTTTACTCTAGCTCAACGTATTCACTATCTGAATATTTACATTAGTTCCAAACTCTGGTTCCTAGCGCGTCTTTTTCCACTGCCCGACAAATATGCGCTTCAAATTGATTCATTATTTGGTTGGTTCATCTGGAAAGGCTACATATTCCGCGTGCAACGACGCGTTTTATATTTTCCAACTGCACGTGGCGGTTTATATCTAATCAGTGTGCGTCACAAATATCTAACTCTTTACATGTTTACCGCCCTACATCATCTGGAACATGTCTCCTTCCACACTGCGCAATGATTCCAATGCTGGGTAGATCGCCTTTGGCCAGGAAACAATCCTGCCCACGTTCGTTTTCCTGAATCGTGTCCAACATACATCTTACAGTTCATCCTGGCCTGGTCGATGATTCCGAGTGAAAATCCTACGTCTTGGACTCTTAAATCTTATACATATATCACATTGTTGCAATCTGAATTGATAAAAGTCACCCCACTATGTCAAGTCAGAGAATCGCACCACAATTGGCCTGCTATTTGGCGTACCATTCAAGCGCCGTATCTTACATCCCCAATGCGAGAAGCCTGGTATCGCTTAGTAAATAACTTGACTGTCACAAAAGCCAGACTGTTACAGATTGGTAGGAGTACGTCCGACATATGTGACTTTTGTCCGCAGGGGGACACTTTAGAACACCGATATACGTGACGCACGGCTACGCGACCTGCTTGGCAAACTCTGTGTTCCTTTCTTGGGCTGATTTGTCACCGTTTAGGAAGATGCTTCACCTTTGATCTTCTTCTATTTCCGGAATTTCAGTGGTTCCCGCTTACCAAACAAAGAGCAGTTACCTGGCTCATCTGCCCTACTATTTTATTTATTGACAACTACCGACCCTTCTGTGACCGACATCTATATCTGGCATATTTGAACCGAGTTCGAAAAAAAAAAGTTTTTTCACCTAGACGAGCAAATATTGTTCGCTCGATTTCTTCATGTGACTCTTGATGTTTACTCTGAAATTATAATGTTGTTCGTATTGTATAGTCTCCTTGCACATATATTTTAGGTGTTCATATTAGTCTTTAGATTTAAGCCTATCCATATAAATATGTCTCTATATATGTCTCTTATGCAACTGTAGCACAGAATGTATTCTATATTGCTCTAAATAAATACAATTAAAAAAGTGGTTAGCGCATTGAACTTCTATTCGGTAGACCTAGGTTCAAGTCCCGGCCAGGCTGAAACTTTTTTCAAATGTTTCAATTTCAATTTCAATTCATACTTAGTGTGACAACCAAGATCTTCTCTTCCCTAGAAATAAAAAAAGATATTGGAATAAGGAGAATTGGAGAGGGTCTGTCGATGAAGATAGTAATTTAAAAACTTATTTCCTGCAGTTGTTCTAGATTTGATATTTTCTTCTTCTTTCAAATATTTTCTGATTCATCTGTGTTTAGTGTTTTTATTTCTTTGAATATACAGTATATAATCAAATAATACTTTACATACGCAGCAATATTCAGATTAAACATGGTGTTCATTGGACAACACGCTTTGAACCAGAGCGATTCATCTCAGAATGGAGAATGATTTCGTGCGTCATCTCCTCACAATTTTACTTACATAAAGACCTGACTTAGTGCTACCAGCTGCTTGTCAGTGCCGACAAAAGTTACATGTAAATTTGGTTGCATCTGTCCAGGCGTTCTCACAACTGCAAATTACCTGGACCTCAAGTAATGGAATTAGCCCATTAGGGGGAGATACTTTTGTGGTTCGCTGTACAGATGGTCACAAAAGTAATTGTACGCCTGACTGCTATAACTCCACTATGTTATGTTTAGTATTTTCGCTAGTATCGCAAACGCCTGGATAGATGCAACCCAATTTACAAGTAACATTTCAAGCCAGTGGCGAAGTTGGTAAGCCCGTGAAGCACTGAAGCAGGCTTTTGCTATGCAGTTGATGCTCGAAGATAAACTCTTCATTTTAAGATTTATTTCTATTTTAGGATCGTGTTGTCCAATGAGTGCCCTTATCAAAAATATAATTCTTGTGTCTATAGTGCGTTATTTCTTTATATACTGCATATGAGAAGAAATAAAAAACACTACTCATACATGAATTACAAAAGGATTGGAATTAACTGAAAATATCAAAGGTCAAGCAATTGAAGGAAATAATTTGTAAAATTTTTGCCAACAATAAAAAACACTACTCATACATGAATTACAAAAGGATTGGAATTAACTGAAAATATCAAAGCTCAAGCAATTGAAGGAAATAATTTGTAAAATTTTTGCCTCCATTCATGGTCGTACTCCAGTTCTCCGTAATTCCCACATCTCTTTTCTTCTTCACAGGATCAGACCTTGTTTATCACTTGAGTATAAGTTGAAATTGAAGCATGTAAAAAAGTTCAGTCATCCGGGGACTCGAACCCCGATCTTCTGCTTGAAAACCCAATAGGTAACCACTTAAATACGATATAATCAGTGTCTTGAAATTGTACAAAAAATGTTAGCTAGTTAAAGTCCTTTGATGTAAGTCTCGACAAGCCATTATGGTCCTGTGAAGAGAATATCATTAGTTTGGTTAATTAATTCTCTTCATCATTTTATAAATTCATCTTGTTTCATTTATTGTGCCGTGAAAGAAAATGTGACATGAATGAAAAATACGTTTATACATTTAGTTGCAAAATATTTAATTTCCAACTATCTGCAGCAAACTCAATCTATTTGACTGTTAACAAAACTCAGTGAGGAACAGAGAACTACTTTACACAAAATAATTTTAATATAGCGTGAGAAACAGTCCAGCGGTTTGGGCGATTAGTTCATTAATCCTATGTTCAAATCGTAGAGAAGATCAATTGTTTTTGTTTTTTATTACATGCTTCTAACCTAACCCGGAAACTGAAAACATTTTTAAAAAAACTCTTTCTCAACTCCTTTATTTTCAAAACGATTAGAAATCAATATTGTACGAATTGTAAATGTAAAATGCTATAGCTGTTAACAAGATATAAAATATCATTACTATTCTATTGTTATCCTTGCGAGTGCTAGAGATTAGTGTTCGATTCTCGGTAGGAGCTCATGAGGTTTGAATTTCACGTAGACTTGTGTGTCCTCTTTCATATAGGCTCGCTGCTGAGAAGGACGCAAAACTTATTAAGCAATTATTATCCTCTGAGTAATGACGCTAGAGGGGCAAAAGGGGAGAGGACCCCATGGGGAAATCGCCCCTTCCCACAACTTTCTCCCAAACATGAGCTCTACTGTAAGTCAAGTAATATAAAACTGTTACTTTCGGTATACAATAAATAAATAAATAAATAAGAATTGTTGCCCTTCCCAAAAATCTTTCAGCCGCTCCGCTTGGCTTCTTAAACAATTAAAGCTGGCGCATTCACTACTTCTGAGTTGTAACATAAAATCATTTCGTAAGGTTTTCTCAACGAATAGAATAGTTCAGTGGTTTCTTGTTATACCTTTTGAAGTGGCAAAATCATAACTTTTATGAAAATGAATAAAAAATATATTCTATTATAATCACTATGTATAATGCTGATTTCGTCTAGGGTAAAGTGGCTTATCTCGAATTAAAAATCGAGTACTGTTTCGTATTGTACTTTAAAGTGCCCCTCTTATATAAAAAAATAGTGCTGTAAAGTGATATTAACCTCAATTAATGAATCATCAATACACGTGACACAGTAACAAACATGACAGTGCGTCGTAGAAAAATAATATCGAGTATATGTAAGTAATATCAGGTTGTCTAGAAAGTATTTACCATTAAGTGGTCAAAATTTAGAAGACATTTATTGTCATTTGAAAATAACATTATGTAACCATGCACGCAACATTCTATTCGATAACCTTCTGTCATTGTTTCCGGCGTAATCGCGTCGCTATATATTTTTTTGTTGAAAAGAATTGACATGTGGATTTTAAGTTTTCTTTTAAACTAACTTAATACAATTCAGAGAGTTCTGGTGAGACCGAAACAAATGATAGTCTGACGGTGGCAGGTTCGGGTTCTACTGTAGATGCATTGAAACCTCCCAGCCCGTTTCCGCAGCTTCTGATGGGTCATTAAAGATGTAAGGAGTCTAGCATTATCAACATGGTATACGATACCTTTTCTGTTTATCAATTCCGATTCTCTCTTCTCAATTGCTAGATACACTCTCACTTGAGATCCTCAGTACATATCTGTATCTATCGTTCTGGCTAGTGGCAGCAACTCGCAATACACTTTGTTCTCTCAATTTTACCACACAGTATCATTTTTCTGGGCGTCAGCATGGGCTTTGCCACAGATTGTGGAGCTTATCCTTACTTTGATCAGGGTTTTTTTTTGCACATCGTTGTCGTAGTTTATACACTTTTCATCACCCCTGATCAACTACTTCAGAAATTTCTCTAGTTCTTTACGTTTCAGTAGAAATTAAATGATTGTATATATATATATATATATATATATATATATATATATATATATATATATATATATATATATATATATATATATATATACAACTGGTTTATTTTAATGTAATTATTTCATATAGTTATTCATGCATTGAAGAAAATGGAGTTACATATCAAGTTTTGACAGAAAACGGGAATCTAACTCACGACCTTCTGATTATAACTCTTCCGGTTAACCACTTAGCTAGCATGATCAATCTGGCTTAGTTTCTTCTAATAAAATATAACTGAATTTCCAAGACAATGACATTCATATGCGTTACAAATACGGTTGTTTCTTTTTCCCCTTTGTGGGTGTTTTTTTTTTTTAATTTTACTATGGACACGAGAACTATGTTCGGTGTCTTTACTTTCATTGGAAATATTCTTTTACATATGGAAATGTTCTTTTACACATGGAAGCCTAAATGAATAATAAGCGAGCATGTGCTGACATTAATACATAGTTTTGAAATATTGTATCACTAACTATTTCAATCAATGTTACTTTTTGTCTACACTTAATATCACTACAACATGTATTGTACTTAAAAGAAGAAGAAGAAGAAACAGGACAATTTTTCACGATTGCCAAGGTTGGTTTGGAGTAGTACTGTCTAATTTTTGACATTTGCGGTTTTCGGTTTTTGAGGAAACCGGTTTTCTGAAAACCGAAACCGCAAAAGCGGTTTTCAAAACCGACATTTCGGTTTTATGAAATTTCACTTTTTTCAAAAACAGGTTTTCGTTTTTTTCAATAATCGATTTCGACAGCACTAGTTTGAAGGGCGAACCTAGCATCTTTCGTTTACTGTTTTCCGAAGATTCCCAAAGTTATACTTAGAAATTTTTTGCTTCCAAACAACCATAATCAGTTTTCATTTTTTTTTAGTAATAAGGTGTACAATAGCTAATAAACCACCTACACATGTCTCCTCACAACGTTGAATTATTTTGTTTCCATTCTTTCCCTGCTCGTTTGTCTGTTTAATTGTTCCGTTTTTTATAGCTTGTTTCTAACAAGAGTTAATTTCCTACGCCATCTTGTGTCTGTTTGTATTCTGACGACGACTTCGCATTGCCTGCGTTATAGTTGTGATAGTTACTCTCATCTTGACTCATCTTTATATTAAAAAATAATGGGACACCCTTGCATAATTTGGGCATTCTTTCCGCACTGTCTTTTCATCCACACTTTAAAACTAATGGTTTCTATCTTTCTGCTTTTCACTAATTGACGTTAGATCACTGTAAATTGCTCAATTAGCCCCTACTCTGTAAACATCTATACCCCAATGCCGGCTTCATTTTTTATTACGAAATATGTGCACGATATATATGCACGAAAGTGGTCGCAGAATTATTTTATTTACTTACAGCGGACAACTTCTCTGTTTATTGTTGACCGTTTTCAATCTGATACGGTAAAGATTGTGGAAAAGACTGAAAGGTAGGGTTCCCAAACTTCCCGGTTTAGACAGGACAGTCCCGAATTTACGTCTTTTGTTCCACAAAATATTCAAAACCCCAAATATCCCGGTTTCTGTCCAAAATATAAGTTAATATCAATTATGAGATATTTAAAAACTACTGCTTCTATGAATAATTTAATATCTTATAAATGATTTATAATAATTTAATAATAATAAATAATTTAATAATAAATTGCTAATAGATATAATTTACTAATGCCACTAAAGGTATTGGTAAAAAGTTATTTTTTATTTAACTATTTCTGATGTTTCAGTAAAAAGTAAGTGCGTAACTATGACTATATTGTATTGTAAATTTTAATACGGTGTTCCGCTTTTAGCCTTAATTTTCATAGGGTGTCTCGCGTTTGTAGTTAGGAATCTGGAAGCCGCACTCAAACATGTACTGTACATCATACTTTATCAAACTCGAATACTTTTTACGAAAATCGCTGAGCTTCGTTTTAAAATATTACGAGAGAGAGAAATTCTACCCCACATTCCTATCTGATTTCAATCCCATATCTTAGGGATTATTGAGAAACCACAAAGGATATATACGCAAATTTACATCAAAACAGAATCATTTCTTAAATAAAAGTATCTAAAAAAAATCTTATCATATTATTTAAATATATACATTTTGGAGGTTGGGTTAGTCAGCTACCTTTTCTTTGCGTACCTGTAACTGTTTGCAACGATTGCTGATGCTTGGGGTATTCTTGAAAGGAAATGTTTGATTAAAATCGATTTTCAAGTAGTTTATACTATACACTTTTTTTTTAAGTACACGCTTGTGCAAAGTTGTAACATGGGGTAGATATCGTTTCGTCATTTTTAATGGACTGCAATCCCAGGTAATGAGCCTTATCCAGTACCAGCTTTCTCATACTTTGCAAAACACAACGTAAAACATAGAGACTCAATTATTTATATTTGATGTGCTGATGATAATAAATATTGCGTTTCGTTGACGCAAATCACTACGGAATGAAGCCAAATATGCTTTTATCTCGGGATTAGGGTAAGAGAGATTTTTTAAAATCTGATCTATTTTACAAAAATTATCATGATATAGACCAAGGGAAACTGACACACACACAAATGCTGGTGAAATCTGATTATTGAGAAACCACTCACAGTTCAATTTGTCGCCCCAATTTTATTTATGAACAGATTGGCCTCACACTTGCCACTTTCCGCCTTGATTTACTTAAGCGAAACGCAAAATATGCTTTTGTGATAGTCGGTATAGCACTTAACATTACTTGTTTCATTATTTATATTGCATAGCGAACAACAATTTTGTGATTACTTTTAGGAGATCTTACGATTGCCAAAACATTTATTTTATTAACAGTCAATTTCCTTTATTTGATGGATATGTTGCTTAAGAACTGCTCATTTTAGTACACCACATAATGGAGCATAAAGAGGTGGGATTTACAATAGAAGAAGAAGAAAATATAGACAAGCAGAAGAATAAGTTGTTTGTTTACCATATGGCAATTGAATGTTGGGCTGTCAAAGTGGCAGTGAACTATGTAGGCAGTTGGCATCTGTAAAATAATATTTTTGATTAGCATTTTCAAGTTATATCTACGCATTGATTTTCTTGAGATGTGAACTTGTACACAATTTTATCGTTGTTACATATAGTGGATGTGAAATACCGAGGATCAGTGAGTGATAGAAATGACAGTAACACTTACGTGTTTTTTAAACCAAAACGTAAGTTAATATAATTACTGTTGTTCATATTGTATTTACGGTGCAGTTTTACTATACGGATCCACAGATTGTAAAACGTACGGAAAAATTTGGGAAAGTCTTTAATTTGCCCATTTTATGTCGAGAACAGAATCTAACGAACCCCTTCGAGACTTCTAACCCGTTCCTACTACTACTACTACTACTTATACTATGGATCCGTGTAGTAAAACTGCACGGTATTTACAAAGGAAGCAAGAGAAACGGGCCAGCGAAAGTGTTAGTGGATGGGAATGTATTGTATATGAAAACTTAAATCAATGTGACTTTTTTCATGAAGGGGAAATCATATCATACTGCTACCTGTACAGACATCTATGTGTGAATTAGTATTTTAGAGTAATAATCACAAATAATTTAACTTGACATACAGATAAGCATTTAGTTTGGGGATGTTACCTTATTCGGTAATACTTACAACACGAAAATAATCTACTTTTCTGTATTGTCGTTTATAGCCTCTTCTGTGATTGTTTAGAAATGGGGAACCAAAATTAGTGAAGAACAATGATTTACAGGAGAAATGAGTTGATAGTGTTGAAAAAATATCGCACACAATTTGGCTATTGTTCAGCTTTGGGGGCCAGTTGTTTCACCTACTTTTTTTTCGATATTCTATTCCGATATTTCTTTTTTCACCAAATAAGGTAGCCCTTATGCCACATAGTAGGGTCAAGATGTTTAGGCTTAAAAGTTCTAAAATTTCGTTTTTTATTAGGAAATTTAAGGATAGTTTTGAAACGGGGGGGGGGGGGGTACAGAAAATATACCAAGAAAGTAAGAACATTTAATTTAAAAAACATGTTTCCTCAAATCCAAGGATAGGCCGAAATTTGTGATAAGATTCTGGAATGTCCGGCACACATAGATGAAGGTGGGTTAGTAGCTAGGTTGGTTCTTTATCAAAGCTCAATATTCAATTCAAATAGTGGTACCGAGCGAGAGATAGAGAGTGAAGACGGATTAGTAGCCAGATAGATTACTTTCTTTATTACAACTCAATGGCCATCTTTCAACAGAGAGAAGTACTTATTTCATTACATACTAATGTCTGACGTTAGCATGCCATCACTTAAAATAGTACTAACAAGACGTAGCTCCTGACAAGTAAACGCGGTTCGAGGCATGGAAAATAAATAAATAAAATAGAAAAATAAATATAATATATCTATATATATAAAATTGAAAAGCACCATGTTTGTGACTAAATCTCCTGAACCACCCGACCGATCTCGATCAAATTTGTAACATGGATGAGGTTCGAGGCTGGGCTGGTTTTGGGCTATTCATTTTGATGGTAGAACAGAGGAACGGGGGAGGAGGAGGGGGTATAAAAATAAATAAAACTTAATGATTCCTGAACCACTCGACCGATCTTGATCAAATTTTCAACCTAGATAAGGTTCAGGACTGGGATCGTTTTTGATTTAAATTTGACGGAGGAACGTGGGAGAGTCGAAGGAGGGGGAGATATATAAAAATTAGTTTATGTAAGACTGAAAGTGACTATTTTTGTAACTTAATAACTCTTGAACTATCCGACCGATCTCAGTGTAACGATTTATTTCGCTTTCTTCCTTTCCTCAGAATTTGGCCTAGGTTGAATATTCTCCTGGGTACTGAAGGTATTCCAGGCTGTCCAACCGTAACTTAAATTGTATTTGCACAACGAGAAAAAAAAAACTTAAGTTAAAATATAAAAGAGAAATAAAATAACATCTGCAACAATGAAGAAAGGAAGATTTAAAAAAAAAAATAAATAAAATTAACTATACTTCGAATCAGGATCTTTTCTCCTGTTGAGACCACTGCGAGAAGCACTGTAACTGTTGATAATATCCATAAAGTTTAATTCTTTCGTTTTGAAGACCACTTGCCAATATTGTTAATCGAGCTTATAACTAAGGGATATTCAGATCTCATAACACAATGACGACTACTTCATACAATACAAACTAAATTTATTGTTAGAACAGAAAGAAAAAAAAAAGTGAAACTACAATGACAGAGCTCCCCTTCCCGCACGGGGAGGAAAAGACTGAAACACATTGCAAGTGGAAAAAAAAGGATAATTAGGTTTGAAAATTTAGTCCCAAATTATGTTCCTAATTCCAAATTTTGTCTTCACCAAACCTACCTTTACGACAATATCTACGCGAACAGAACATTTACTTTAATGCACCTCTTAAGTCTCCAAAAAAAAAATTTAGTTCAGGTTATATTTAGTTTCATACAATATAAACTCTGTTTCGTCAATCCGATTCTTAGTGCAAGTACATTTTTGCATTTTGGAGATTTAGAATTACATAGTACAAAATTACAAGTTCTGTTTATATCGGGTTGACCAAAAAAAAAAAAAAAAAAAAAATTGTTATGTTGCCTGAACTCAATTTCGTCACAATTTAGTATTAAATTTTACAATTGTTTTTAAACACTATTACATCATTCGAAAGGAAGGGGGGGTGGTAACATTTCTTTCGCCTGCTGACATACATCAGGAATACAAAATAACTATTACAAAGGTTTACGGCGTACTTATTAAATCGGTTCACAAACTGAATACAATTTTCACCCAACAGCTTTCCTAATGGCTGAACACCCTATGAAAGTGTCAGCGGTGGAGATAGAGAATGGCCGGGCCTACTTAAACGCACTGAAGAAATAAAATATTATCTGCCTTCGAGCGGGCAACCTGTCTATCTCAGGCGCAACACGTCTCTAAATACACACTTTCTTCATATATTTAACTATTTCTTTGCCCATGGCTCATTAAATCGCAACTTCTCTAGTGTCACTTTTGTGTAGCACAAATTTTTAACTACTGATCGTACCTGCCAAATATTTCTTTAAGTTACAGGGTGAGCGGACAAGCTTCAGGTAATTCCATTATCACAAGCATTTATGTTAACAACATGCCAGCAGGATAGAGAGAGAAAGCAGTGAACGTTCTAAACATCACCCCCGGTTTATAATTCCATATTTAAAGTTTACTAGAAGGGTCCTATTAACCACAAACAACAGAGCCAATTTCAGATTTTGGTACACAATAGTTAACAATACTAAAACTAACCTAACTACTATAACTAACAAACAAAGAAAATAAATTCACACAAAACGAAAGAGATTCGAACGAAGATTTGATATGGAGAGGTGCTGAGCTAAGCGTAGATTTTCGATATTTGTAGTTCCAACAGAGACAAGCGGAAGTGGAAGTGAAGGGAGAGGAAGAACGAATTCTATCACCCAGGCGACTGGGGACCCATGCTTGACCGGAAAGATTTACTTTAAACAATCATGTTTCTAAATTCCATTACTCTAAAGAAACTCATATAATGTTATTTTTATCATTGTAGAAACAATTTACAATAAGCAGGCGTATATATTAATTTATCTTTGCTCCCCCCTTTTTATCTGATATATATATATAAAAAAAATATAAATTTTCGAAAACCAAGAATTTAGTTCCTAGTTCAAATTTTTAAGGTTTGTCACGGTTTATAAAACATCAGCCAATTCGTCCGAAACTAAATTTAGACGGCAGCAGTCACTTCCCCTACGCCTGGAATCTTCCGAGTCACATGACCCTTCCGGATTTACAATTTATCTTCTAGATTTACTCCAGCCGCATTATAAATAAAAAAAAGCATTGATGTTACCTTGTAATCCTGGAAACTAACGTTCAAACCTTATCCACTGCAAACTAATCCATTATGGGTGAAGCACGTGCATCATCATCAGGGAAGAAGAATTCTGTTGTAGTTTGGATTATGACGGTCTCACTTCATAGTTGTCCTTTAGTCCTTCACCCCACCTTCCTAGCTGTATTTTTCACTAAAACTCACATATTAAACGCAGCGGGTTTCTTCTATTTTCAAGGTTTCAGTCCACCGTAGCTACCTGGGATGTTAACACGCCATGATCAACCCGAAAAAAGGACGCTATCCCCTCCTGGCGAGGATAGCTTCACTTCGCCCCCCTTAATTTCCAATTGGTAGATTTACTACCGGGAGATTTTTTAAATTTTAACATGCTTATCCACCTATTAAATGTGGTAAAATAATTACGATTAAAGTAAAAAATATCTAAATTACAACTACTTACTTGAATAAATCTAGTTTGAGATTTTAAATTTTCTCTTCTTAAAAAAATACTTGATATTTGTTTGTTTTTATTCTAGCTTTTCTCACTTGGTGGCAGCACATTCGCGCACAGCGAGGACTATAAACGAACACTTGATGTGGCTTTGGATCGAACTCGAAGGGCGCCATTTTGGGTCCTCAGATCCCAACGATCTCATACTAATATAAACAATTATACATGAGCGGAAAGGGACCGTCTCATCTTCGGGGCCCACCGAAGAAAAATAAGTTATCTCGATCGAGATAATTTATTTTTCCATCTTGATTCCCAATTATTTAATTCGAGTTCACACGACACCAAAGCTAACTCTTACCTAAATCGTCAATGAAGGTCAGGTACAAAACAAACACGACATAACATTTAACAAGCCTTACCAATGAAAAGAAAAAAAATGACATCCTGATCCTAACCTATACCTACAAGGATATTAGCTAAGAGAAAAAGAAAAAAACTTCTTAAACTATATAAAAAAAATCTTCAGGTTCCACTGACAATTCACATTAACCCGCACGACAAAATTACACCTAAGATTCAGTCAATGAAATCATCTGCAAGACATCAACATCACATACACGAGTAATATGACATAAGACTATACCTAACCAAAAAAAAAAAAAATAAATAAAAAAATAAAATAAAAGTACACGGGAATGGAAATACACTACTAATGGAAGAAAGAAAAGGAAAAAAAATCAATATGACAACATGACATGAAAATACACTAACAATGAAAGAAAAAAAAACGCAATGAGACATGACAACGACTTTATACCTATCTTAACATAAGGAATATCTTCTACCACTAACAAAATTACAGTATAAAACAATCACATACCATTGTTTTTTTTTTTTTTACTACATATCCTATAGCCTGTCCTTGGTTTCTATTTCCTTTACCTTCCAATCGTTACGTAACCTCGTCTTGTATGATGTGAGGATAATCACGGAGGATTTCTAATCTCTTCTCCTTGGTACAGTCAAATAATTTTAGGTTTTGAAAGTTTTGGGTTCCTATACTTTCGCCTTTCAACGTATAAAGAATGGCGCTGTTTTTCAGAATTTTCTGGACCACATAAGGGCCGACATAGCATTTCATAAATTTATACGTTTCATGCTTAACTGCAGATGAGAGGTAATGGGTTTTTACCATCACAAGATGTCCCTCTTTCAGGATTACCTCTCGCCCAGTTTTCTTTACCTTTTTTCTTTCAACTTTTGAGGTCACGTCCGGGTGAATTTCAAGATATTTATCTCTAATATTTAAATTATTTAAATTTGAGGGCCACGGAAATGATTTCTTAAAGACTTCCGCCGCTGAATACGATAAGAACAGTTCAGCAGGCGTACAGTTTATACTACTACATAAGGAATAGTTTAAAAGTTCCTGCGCGAGCTTTAATACCTGACTCCATTGCGTTTGTCTCTCCTGACACTCCAGTCTAATAATACGATTAAGTTCTTTATGGCTACGTTCCGCTAGGCCATTCGCATTCGGGGTGTAGCTGGAAGTAAGAACATGCTTAATACTGTTACGATTACAATATCCTTTAAAAAGCTTAGAAAGGAACTGCGGGCCACGATCAGAGATAATAGCCCTGGGATAGGGGAACAGATAGAAATATCTCCTTTCCAACACTGCTATTATCTCCTTAGCGTGGGCCGTTTTAAGTGGAAAGAAACACACGTACCGAGAATAAATGTCTATTATTGAAAGAATATAATAGAAACCATGACTTCCTGGTAATTTCCCCACGATGTCCAATCCTAATCGTTCATGTGGCATTCTTGCCTCTATGCTACAATCATCCTTTGCAATAATGCGGTTCGCGAATTTTGTTTCTGCACATTTTATACAATTTCGTATGTATTGTTTTATACTAAGTTTTACCCCTTTCCAGTGAAACAATGATCGACAAAACGACCAACATTTCCTCACTCCGAAATGTCCCTTGGAATGAACTAACTCAACGATTTTTGTTGTAAGTTCCTGAGGGATAACTAACAACCACTGATTAGTTTTACGATTTTTGATATAAAGGAGATCCTGATGAACCAAAATATGATTAGATTTAGAAACGTTATCCAAAGAGGACCGAAGTTTAACACAAAGGGGGTCGGTACTTTGTTTTTCCTTAATTTCGTTAAAGTCTAGAGCTGAAGAATCCTGTACCGTAAGAAAATTTACATACCGGAGCTCTTGTTCCTTAGTTACCTCAGGAGGATTTCGGCTAAGTATATCAGCAATTTGATTGGACCGGCCGGATAAATGTTCGAAAATTAAATCAAAACGTTGCAATTTCAATAAAATACGGGTGGTACGAGGATCCAAGTTCTTCATTGTAAACGCGTGCGTAACGGCAGCGTTATCACAATGAATATACGTAGTTCGACCCAAAACATATTGAGAAAAATGTTCGCAGAGGAACAGTACGGCTAAGAGTTCAAGTTGAAAGATTGATAAAGATAATTCATGTGGTCGAACACGACGACTAGCATAAGCTATCACCACAGGGTCTGCTTCCGGAGAAGGGTATTGGCACAAATAGCCCGCTAAATTCTCTGCACAAGCATCCGAATAAATATGATAAGGAAGAGAAAAATCGGGTTGGCCTAAAGCTGGAGGTTGACTAATGATTTCTCTTAATTTGAAGAAAAGTTCTAGCAATTCGGGTGTCATCTGGAATTTCTTATCCTTTTTAAGAAGGTCGAAAAATGGAGCTGTTAGTCCTGCGAAGTTAGCTATGAACTTGCGTCTCCAACCAATTAAACCTAAAAATTGCCTGACCTGTTTCTTGGATTTTGGAATAGGAAAACATCTTATCGGTTCGTTGTGACGCGGGTCTGTCTTAACTTCCTGGCCACTTATTACATGTCCTAAGAAGTGGATTTCTTTCTGCAGGAAACTACACTTCTTGAAATTCAAAGAAAAATTAGCCGACCTAAAAATTTCAAAAACACGTTCCAAATGTTCAAAATGTTGGTCTAAAGTGATGCTAGAGACGAGAACGTCATCTAGATAGACCGTTACGTACGATTTAGTAGAATTTTGAAAAAAACTATACATTACATTTTGAAAAATAGATGGAGCACTTTTAATTCCCATCGGAAGAACAGTCATTACATATTGTCTGCCTAAGTAAACAAAGCTGGTACAGTTATACGAAGAAGGATGAAGTCCTATTCCGTAATAGCCTGACGAGCAATCAAAATTACTGAAATAGCATGCCTTGGCAACACGATTGAGGATGTCCCCAATCGGTTCCACTTGTATTTTAGATGAAATTACCTTTTTATTGAGATATCGCGTATCAAGGACTGGGCGTACACCACCAGAAGCTTTTTTCACACAATGGATCGGGTTGCGGTAAGGAGAAGGTTGTTCTTTGGCGATCCCTAACTTAATCCATTTTTGAAGTTCTTCCTCAAATGCCGCCTGCATAGACTGGGGAATAGGATAATACGGACCGACAATAGGCACCTCATCCGTCAATTCGATCCTACACAGGGGTGTTCTAACTCTTCGCGGATACTCAGAAAAGAGATCTCTATTTTTAATAAGTAAATCTTGTAAGCGTTGTTTCGAAGAGGAGTCTAGATCGTCTCGAGAGGAAATATAAGTTCGAATTTCATCTTCACTGAGATTAGATTCAAATTCCGTCACCGAACTAGTTTTATTCTTCAACCTAACCGAATCTGTCAATGAACCCACTTTAGATTGATCTATACTATTAGAAGTTTCGCTTACTACCGCAACTATCTTTTCCAGTGACTTGTGAAAAGGACTATTTTCGATTTCAACCATCGAAATAGAAACCGAAAGTATGTTCGGGTTTGTGGTTTCAATAATAATTTCCTTCCCGGAATTATCCTTCAATCTAACTTCTCTTCTACATCTATCAATCACTCCTTGGAACTTGTCCAAGAAGGGACAACCCAAAATTAAATCAGTCCTTAAATATTTTATGACAAAGATTGGCACATCGAAAATCCGGTTCTGAATGTTTAGATTAAAAGTTTGAACACCCTGCACAGAAAATTTCTCCTTGCCGGCAAAGGCGCCCAAAGTCAATCCTGAATATGGTCTTAACTTAGCAGATGGAAATTTCTGCTTAAGTTTTCTCCATATCTCCCAGTCCATCAGGTTCAGATCAGAGCCACTATCTATTGTACAATTTAACGTTACAACCCCTATATCACCACTTACTACCGGAGACGATGAAAAATAATGTTCACTAATTGGTTCTGATATTTCGTCTTCTACTACAAAATTTACATTGAAGCAAACTGATTGTTGATAAACATCAAAAGTCTGAGAAATTTCATTAGGATCCAACGATATTAAAGTTTTAGGAATAGTTTCTAATGTCTGATCAATTATAATGGGGTCTTCATCCTTACCGCAGCCAGCTTCCCCCATTTCCAAAAGTGACTGCCTTTCTAGTTTTCCGGGGCCGGAGCCCGTCTGTCTGGGGTCGTACTATTTCCGTTTATGTTTCCCGAGTTATTGGTAAAAATTGTGTTATCACTATTTCTCTCATTACTTGGACCGGAAGTGTTTTCTGATGACTCATGCCTATAGTTCGAATTTCCATTTCGACTACCACGCCACCTTCGTCGGAAGTTCCGATTCCTTCCTCGGTACGGTCCAAAGCCTTGATTGTTTTGCGCGTTTTGACCATTCCGATTATTTCTATTATCATTACCGTATCCTAAATTATCTCGGTTAGTACGTTGACTGTCGAAGTAGCTAAGAAAATCAGTTTGACTCCCACTTTCTACTTGTTGAATTTTATTTTTGACGACTTTAGCCTGTTTGGCAGAAAACCGTCTCGCAGGAGGTCTTAAATCACTCGCGTGCGTGTTTGCGTGACCCGACAGTGCCGCAATCTTAGCCATCAATTCATCGATGTCTGAACACGGGCTTACCATGAACAACCGCGAATCCTCAGCCGGCAAGCAACCCAATAAAATATCTATCAATTCGGACTGGTCTGGCACTTCAGTTATATTGAAATAGACCTCGACTATATACCAAGCAAACTCAAGCAATGTAGAAAATTTCGACCTATCGAATCTTAAAGCTTGCAAAGCTTTCTTATGGATCCTTTCCATACTAGCAGAACAATACTGTTTCTTAAAAAGTTTTACAAAATCTTCATAACTTTTAATATCGCGTGCCACTGATTGCAGCCACGCTTCGGCCCCCCGCATCAAACATTTCGACACTATTAAAAGTTTTTCGGCATCAGACAATCTATACATATCCAAACATCGTTGTAAATTTCGCAAGAAAGATCGGCCTGCACCTGCTACCGGAAAATCTTTAAGGTCTTTAGGTTTGATAATAGACGCTGAGAAACTAGGAGAATTTTGGAAACCACTATTAGGTGAAAAGAAAAATGGGTTAGAAGTTACTGGATGAACATCAGGTTTTTGGCCTTGCCATTGCCATTGAGATTCCAAATTCGGGGTGGTTGTCATAAAAGAAGATCCGAAACAATTTCCTAAGTTAGTACCCTCAAAAATCTTATTTTGCCAATTACCTGCCATATAATGATAATTATCATTACCACTCGACAGAGGAGGAGTCGACAGGTTGTATACAAAAGGATTGTTAGTTGGGATATTCCTATCCCGGTTACTTGTTTGAGCAAGCCCGGTTTCAAAGTTCACGTGCGCTCTTTTTCTAGGAATTTCGTGATCTACAGACTTGTCACTTTTACTATCCTCATGCAAAGCTAATTCTAACTTTCCTAATTGCTGTTTCAATGCTGTTACTTCATTTCCTATTTCGCCTTGATACTTCTCTAATCTTTCATTTGTTTTGGAATTCTGTGATTTTAGCTCGCCCACTGCGCCCTCAACTCCATCCTGCTTACTTTTAACTTCTTGTAAAACAATATTCTGCGCTTCTATCCTCTCAGGTAATTGTTGCAAACGCGTATCCTGAGATTCGAGCCTACTCAAGGTTCCCTTCATATTATGCTCAAGTGTTTGAATTCGTAATTCATTACTCTCGACCTTCGTGCTAACTATCCCAACATTATCCATTAATTTCTGGCTTGCTACTTGCAATTCCTCATGAGCTTGTATTTTTATTTGCTCCAACTTAGAGGATAATTGCTGCACGGTTATAGCAGTTCGTTCAATTTTAGACTGCACCTCAGTAATTTGAGTCCCAAATTTCTCGAACCCTTCGTCGATTTTCTGGTTAACTTTACTCACCTCCTTTTTACTACTAACTACCTCGTAACTAATTTCGTCTATCTTCTTGAACAGCTTTTCCATCATTAACATAAGACCGTCTTCTCGCGAGACAGACGACACAGTACAATTGTCTCGTAAGACAGGTGACGAGGTCGCGATGGGTGCATTGTCAGAAATACCGTTATCAAGCGTAAACTCCTTGTTTCCCTTTTCGGGATCCTCGTCATTGCCATTGTTAGGCTGAGGTAGCTTAGCTGCTTCGCACCCTGCACATACCCAGCGGTAGGAATCAGCGCTTACTAAAGCAAACATGCTAGAGGTATTCTTCATACCTACACAATCAAAATGAAACCAGCGAAGGCAACTCTCGCACATCACGGCTTTCACTTTCTCTACTCCTTCATTACTGACTACTTGATGCGCATTATCACAACATGCATATTCTTTTTGCTGAGAACCCGAACAAACGCTATCCCCATCGGAGCCACTTCCACGAGACGCCATTTTACAATCGCTTTACAAACACAGTTAGCATAAAACAAAACAAAAAGACATTGAAACTTTCACTTCAAGAACACTATATGCTTATATAAACACTCATAAGATATTTCCAGTCAAGCCTCCAGTCCCAGCACCGGAAAACAAAACTCGCCCACCATCTCTCCACTTCACTTCCACTTCACCTACTTAATATTTGAATTATCCATTAATATTATTACACGTTACTTCTCGAGCAGTACTCAGACAAGAGAAACATCCTAAGGCTGGGTCGCCACTTTTTAATGTAACGATTTATTTCGCTTTCTTCCTTTCCTCAGAATTTGGCCTAGGTTGAATATTCTCCTGGGTACTGAAGGTATTCCAGGCTGTCCAACCGTAACTTAAATTGTATTTGCACAACGAGAAAAAAAAAACTTAAGTTAAAATATAAAAGAGAAATAAAATAACATCTGCAACAATGAAGAAAGGAAGATTTAAAAAAAATAAATAAATAAAATTAACTATACTTCGAATCAGGATCTTTTCTCCTGTTGAGACCACTGCGAGAAGCACTGTAACTGTTGATAATATCCATAAAGTTTAATTCTTTCGTTTTGAAGACCACTTGCCAATATTGTTAATCGAGCTTATAACTAAGGGATATTCAGATCTCATAACACAATGACGACTACTTCATACAATACAAACTAAATTTATTGTTAGAACAGAAAGAAAAAAAAAGTGAAACTACAATGACAGAGCTCCCCTTCCCGCACGGGGAGGAAAAGACTGAAACACATTGCAAGTGGAAAAAAAAGGATAATTAGGTTTGAAAATTTAGTCCCAAATTATGTTCCTAATTCCAAATTTTGTCTTCACCAAACCTACCTTTACGACAATATCTACGCGAACAGAACATTTACTTTAATGCACCTCTTAAGTCTCCAAAAAAAAAATTTAGTTCAGGTTATATTTAGTTTCATACAATATAAACTCTGTTTCGTCAATCCGATTCTTAGTGCAAGTACATTTTTGCATTTTGGAGATTTAGAATTACATAGTACAAAATTACAAGTTCTGTTTATATCGGGTTGACCAAAAAAAAAAAAAAAAAAAATGTTATGTTGCCTGAACTCAATTTCGTCACAATTTAGTATTAAATTTTACAATTGTTTTTAAACACTATTACATCATTCGAAAGGAAGGGGGGGTGGTAACATTTCTTTCGCCTGCTGACATACATCAGGAATACAAAATAACTATTACAAAGGTTTACGGCGTACTTATTAAATCGGTTCACAAACTGAATACAATTTTCACCCAACAGCTTTCCTAATGGCTGAACACCCTATGAAAGTGTCAGCGGTGGAGATAGAGAATGGCCGGGCCTACTTAAACGCACTGAAGAAATAAAATATTATCTGCCTTCGAGCGGGCAACCTGTCTATCTCAGGCGCAACACGTCTCTAAATACACACTTTCTTCATATATTTAACTATTTCTTTGCCCATGGCTCATTAAATCGCAACTTCTCTAGTGTCACTTTTGTGTAGCACAAATTTTTAACTACTGATCGTACCTGCCAAATATTTCTTTAAGTTACAGGGTGAGCGGACAAGCTTCAGGTAATTCCATTATCACAAGCATTTATGTTAACAACATGCCAGCAGGATAGAGAGAGAAAGCAGTGAACGTTCTAAACATCACCCCCGGTTTATAATTCCATATTTAAAGTTTACTAGAAGGGTCCTATTAACCACAAACAACAGAGCCAATTTCAGATTTTGGTACACAATAGTTAACAATACTAAAACTAACCTAACTACTATAACTAACAAACAAAGAAAATAAATTCACACAAAACGAAAGAGATTCGAACGAAGATTTGATATGGAGAGGTGCTGAGCTAAGCGTAGATTTTCGATATTTGTAGTTCCAACAGAGACAAGCGGAAGTGGAAGTGAAGGGAGAGGAAGAACGAATTCTATCACCCAGGCGACTGGGGACCCATGCTTGACCGGAAAGATTTACTTTAAACAATCATGTTTCTAAATTCCATTACTCTAAAGAAACTCATATAATGTTATTTTTATCATTGTAGAAACAATTTACAATAAGCAGGCGTATATATTAATTTATCTTTGCTCCCCCCTTTTTATCTGATATATATATATAAAAAAAATATAAATTTTCGAAAACCAAGAATTTAGTTCCTAGTTCAAATTTTTAAGGTTTGTCACGGTTTATAAAACATCAGCCAATTCGTCCGAAACTAAATTTAGACGGCAGCAGTCACTTCCCCTACGCCTGGAATCTTCCGAGTCACATGACCCTTCCGGATTTACAATTTATCTTCTAGATTTACTCCAGCCGCATTATAAATAAAAAAAAGCATTGATGTTACCTTGTAATCCTGGAAACTAACGTTCAAACCTTATCCACTGCAAACTAATCCATTATGGGTGAAGCACGTGCATCATCATCAGGGAAGAAGAATTCTGTTGTAGTTTGGATTATGACGGTCTCACTTCATAGTTGTCCTTTAGTCCTTCACCCCACCTTCCTAGCTGTATTTTTCACTAAAACTCACATATTAAACGCAGCGGGTTTCTTCTATTTTCAAGGTTTCAGTCCACCGTAGCTACCTGGGATGTTAACACGCCATGATCAACCCGAAAAAAGGACGCTATCCCCTCCTGGCGAGGATAGCTTCACTTCGCCCCCCTTAATTTCCAATTGGTAGATTTACTACCGGGAGATTTTTTAAATTTTAACATGCTTATCCACCTATTAAATGTGGTAAAATAATTACGATTAAAGTAAAAAATATCTAAATTACAACTACTTACTTGAATAAATCTAGTTTGAGATTTTAAATTTTCTCTTCTTAAAAAAATACTTGATATTTGTTTGTTTTTATTCTAGCTTTTCTCACTTGGTGGCAGCACATTCGCGCACAGCGAGGACTATAAACGAACACTTGATGTGGCTTTGGATCGAACTCGAAGGGCGCCATTTTGGGTCCTCAGATCCCAACGATCTCATACTAATATAAACAATTATACATGAGCGGAAAGGGACCGTCTCATCAGTTAAATTTTCAAGATACACTAGCTGAACCTGCGCTCTTTACATAGCGCATCATTCATAGATGAGCATGAATCTCCTTGTTATTCCTCACATCTGTACATGTCCCTTTGCAGACACAAGTGAAAGAAGTCTTAGTAAAAATCAGCAAGAGAGACCGTAAAGGGGAGATTTTTTTCGATTACTTTTTCAATATCTCGTACTGTTTGCATGATTTGAACCTACTTCTGGTTGCAGTTTTTAATTCATGTATAATCTGTGTTTTCTTTCTTGTTGCATGTAGTATGTTATAAGCAAATACATAAACTAAGTAACTCTGTGGCCTATAGAACCCAGAGGTTCAATGTCGCGTTCATAAAAGCTCTCCACTGACTTATATCCTTAGCCAATTGGATCCAGTTTCTACTTTGTATTCCTATTTCTGCGAGATCCATCTTAATATTGTCCTCCGATCTGCGCCTACGTCTTCCTAATGGTCGTTTTCCGGCTGGTCTTCCAGTTAACATTTTGAAAGCGTTCGTTCCTTCTTCCATCCTGGCTACATGACTTACTCACCTGAGCCTCCTAAATTTGATGACCCTAACAATTTTGGTTAAGCAGTATAAATTAAGTAGTTCCTCGTTATAAAGACTCCGCCATTCCCTATTCCCGTTTCTCTTGGGTCCGAATATTCGTCTCAGGTTCTTGTTCTCAAATACTTTCAATCTATGTTCTTCGTTCCGAGTAAGAGACCATATTTCGCAACCATACAGAACAACAGGCATGATTATCGTTTTATACATTTTAAAATAAGCTAATACATTACACATACAGTCAATTATAATGTCAGTTCATATGGTGTTCATTTGGCAAAACACTCCAAACAATAAAGATTCAACTTAGACTGGAGAAATCGTTATCCTTCGTTTTTCATTATAATTTGGCCATGAAACAAACACCTCAGAGATATGCAGCCCCTATATACAATTATATGGTGTTGGAATGTATAATAGGTAGGATATGATGCTTTAGTTTTTTTTTTTTTTTTTAATTTCAACACTTCCAGTGTACCCGTAAAAATGTAATAAATAAATAAATAATGGCCATTTTTTTAAAATACTGAGTTAGAACTGGACAATCTACGCAAAATTTGCAATCGATCAGTGAAAACGTCATCTTTCTAGAGCCTGTAGTTTCCGAGATCTCACTGTCGAAAGGATTTGCCACAAACATATAAACGTCCACAAGCGTATAGTTTTAAAAAACTCCAGAGATGGCAGCACAGTTCATTTGCATTTATTTCGGAGAAGGCTTATTAAAATGCAAAGGCTTTGAACAATAATTTAAAATGATAAACTTTGTAAAAAAGCTCTCTTTAAGTAATTTTTTTAAAGTACACCTTTTTAAAAATATTTGTCTTTGTTATAAACGTGGAATCAGACATAACAGTAAATCAAAGGTTTGAAAGCTAAAGTTATAGGTTGGATCTCACGCTCTTGATAGATAAATGAGGTTCGGATCTGGAAACATTTTTGTAATTTCGCTTTAACAGTAGCTCCTAGAGGAGGGTGACGTATAAATAAAAACTAATAAAACATAATAACTTTTGAACCACCCAACCATCTCGATCAAATTTTCAGTATATATGAGGTTAGGGGCAGATATTACTTTAGGCTATCCACTTTGACGATGCAACGTGGGGGGAGGGGGAAGGGAAGGAAATTTAAAAATGATCAAAAATGCCCAATATTATTGTTGAATCCATAGTTTTCGGGGTCGATGAGAGAAACAGTAACATTTCTGATGCTGTTTTGAATCCAAGTTCAGCCCTGATAGTTGGGGAGGGGGAGAGTACAACATAGGGGAGGGGAATAAACATTTAAAAATGATCGAAAATGACTAATATTAGTGTCGAATCCATAGTTTTAGGAGTAGCTGAAATTAACATTGTCAATTCTGATGCCGTGTATCGCAGCAAGGAGGAGGGAGAGGGGAGCTATATATAATAATAATCGAAAATGATCAATATTAATGTCTAATCCATAGTTTTCGGGATCATTCAGATGAACAGTAACATTTCCGATCCGGTTTAAATCTAAAATCAGCCCTGCCACTTGGGGGAAAAGAAGAAAGAGATATGTAGAAATGGTCGAAAATGGCCGCTATCAGTGTCGAATTTATAGTTTTCTGGATTCCTTAGATGAACAGTGATACTTTCGATCCCGTTTAAATCCAAATTCACACCCATAACTTGGGGGAGGGGGAGGAAGAGATATTTAAAAATGATCGAAAATGACCGATATTAGGGGGTTGCTAAAATGAACTGTGACATTTACGATGCCATGGTCCGCAACATGGGGGATGATATATGTATATACATGATCGAAAATGACCAATATTAGTGTCGAATCCATGGTTTTCGGGGTCGCCGAGAAGATCAATGATCTTTCCGATGCTGTTTAAATCAATGCCATTAAAAAGGAAAACATCATATTTCACGGGTACTAAACACTTAAAATACGGAGTTGTGCATTTAAATTTTCATTTCAACCCAGCGAAGCGGGTAATATATGCTAGTATATATATATATATATATATATATATATATATATATATATATATATATATATATATACAGGGTGTTAATGAACTATACTGACAAACTGGAATAAGTAATTCCTCAGATCAAAATAAGAGAAAAAGTTCATATGGACTTATGGCGAAAAGTGCATAGTTTCAGAGCTAGGGCTGTCCAAAATCGCAAAAAAGCAAAATTTCAATAGGCCTCATTTCGAATTCCAGAAAGTGTGGATGGTTGTTGTTATCAGCGTAAAGGAAACCACATATACACAATCCAAAAGTGCATATTTCATCAATTGCCAATATGTGTAGAGGGTATTCCCTACAGGGTGTAATTCTCAGATATGTTTTCAATAGAGTTTTCAGATATATCCTGAATTCAAGAAGGGTCCAAAGTAGTCAGGAGGTAAACCTTGACAACAATGGACATCCAATGCTTCGGAGGGAAAGCGGATGTGTCAGGAACAGGCAGATCCATGTTTCTTTTTGTTCGGAATAACGTGTGATGATACGTATTTCGTCACGGTATATTTCACTTTTTCTTCACTTATAAGCTTGAAAGAAAACATCGCACCATGCGTTTTCCCGAGTACGACAGACCGTGCTGCTGACGATCCTTAACACTTCCGACATCGCACCAAAGGATTTCGTGTTCACTACTATCAAGGTTTATCGTTTGTCTGCTTTGAACCAATCATAAAGTCAGAGCATATCTCAAAATTCGGTTGATGGCACGTCTGGGAATTTCACCCTGCAGGGAATAATCTGTACACGCATTGAACATTAATGAAATATGCATTTTTGGATTGCGTATGCGTGACTTCCTTTACGCTGATAAGGACCACAAACCACAGTCTCGAATTCGAAATAGGACCTCTTGAAATTTGGGTTTTTCGCGGTTTTGGACAGCCCTATCTGAAACTATACACTTTTCGCCATAGGTCCATATAAACTTTTTCTCTTATTTTGATGTGAGGAATCCGTTTTCTTGTGATGAGATGAAACAGACAACGTCGATGAAAATATATGATAATAACGGAAATGATTTTCCCCTCTCTCATAGATCGCGCCTCCATTGTATCCAAATGCGATTGCGAATTTCCCAACTCATTTAAATGAATTAATAGTGCCTCCCGTATATCCGAACTGCGAATTGCTATGACGGACGAAAAGCTGTGGATGCGAATGATCCATCCATGTTGGGATTGTTCGTCGAAACTCGTCAGAATGGTGCGTCATTTACAGTTCAAAGAGTGCGGTTTCCATCGTGAGAAGTGCATGTAGAAGCTATAATTAGGAAGAAATTACCAGTATATCAAGTGTAATTATATATTAAGTTAGAAAACACGAGGCTAATTCAAACAAGATTTTGTATTTCCTTATGTCTATTTATTGAAAATATTTGAGTCTGAATAGAACGCTGTCCCTATTAATGAAGACAGGCTTCAGTTGAAGATCGAACTCATTTTTACGGATAAGTCTTAACCAGTTTTTCGTATTAAAAGACTAACGTTTTATTTATATTTTCATACATTATCAAGACATATTATAGTATTTTATTTTAATGCCCCCACGTTGTGCACCAAGGCTTGGTGAGAATATTGATGAGATGGACAGGGACGTACGCAGGGTATTGGTTCTGCCTCTTCCTAAATATAGACTTTTCTGTAAATTTAGTTTCATTTTTAGGGGTGGTTTTACATATATTAATGTAATTTATCCTCATATTGAATTTTGACCTCCCTAAAAGCTTTGATCCCTACCGAAATTAATTTCTGCGTACGTGTGTGCCTGAGATTGATGATAATGGTGGAATGAAGAAAGTGAGAGAAAACAGGAGAATCCGACGAAAACACACGCTTATTAGTGTTTTCCTACCACAGAGCTCACTTCGGATCGAACCAGGGACCCAGTGCACCAGAGGTGAGCGCTTTACCATTGAGCTACTACCATCTACCATATTATAGTGTAAGACAACTGAATGAAGTGGTCAATGGTGCCATTAAGCCCTTACAAACGGATCTGCTAGTAGCGCAGTGTGGCAGAAAATGGAAATTAGTGTTTTCTAGTTAAGGAATAAGTTGCAGTATATTGTTGGAGCTTTCCCGAAACCTTAAGATACGAATTTGTAAGCGTAATATTGTTTCTGGCTTTCGCTACATAGGAGGGTCACTACGAAAGTTTTGAAATACGCATTGTTGTGGCACAGTGTTTGAATTCCAACAATTGTGTTCGGTAATGGTATCCAGAGCGAAGAAGCGAAGCAAGTTTCAACTCGCCTCGCTTATCGGCGTGACCATATTGCCTTGACTTGTTTGTTGATGTGAGCAGCATTCGGCTGTCTAGAATGGAGCTCGAAAGGGAACATTTTCGGACAATGATCCTTTACGATTTCAAAAGTGGTTTGAACGAGACACAAAGCCTTGACCGTTTGCAGGGGGCATTTGGGGACCTTGCTCCTTCCCGTACTACAATTTTTCGGTGGTTTGGTGAATTCAGAAGAGGCCGGACATCGCTTAAAGATGAAGAGAGAGCTGGACGTCCGGCAACAGCTGTGTCAGATGAAAACATTGCCACTGTGGAACAAATGATTCAAGAAAATCCTCGAACAACTTTCAAGGACATTGAATCTACAGTGAACATTGGATCGCCAGCAGTAACAAAAATTCTTCATGATCATCTTCGACTCAGGAAGGTTTCATCTCGTTGGATGCCTCACACTTTGACTGAACAGCAAAAGCGCATGTGTGTGGAATGGTGTGAAGAAATGCTTGCAAGATTTGATGGAGGCAATTCTTGACGCGTCTCTAACATTGTTACTGGTGATGAGACTTGGATCTATCAATTTGACCCTGAAAATAAACGCCAGTCTACAGTTTGGATCTTTCCAGACGAAAATCCACCCACGAAAGTGAAGCGACCGCGAAGTGTGGGGAAGAAGAAGGTCGCAACTTTCTTCTCCAAATCTCGCCATGTTGTAACTATTCCACTTGAAGAACAAAGGACTGTTACTGCTCAGTGGTACACCACTGTTTGCCTAAGAAAAGTGTTCCAGAAGCTTCGGGAACAGCGTCCAAGAACTGGATTGCGTGGGATCCTGCTTCATCATGACAACGCGTCAGCACACACGGCCATCACAATTCAGTTTTTAGAATCTACGGAGGTCAAACTTATGACTCATCCGCCGTACAGCCCTGACCTGTCCCCGTGTGATTTTTTTTCTGTTCCTCAGGATCAAAGATCGCATGTGCGGGAAGAGATTTTGCAGCCCTGAAGAAGCTGTAGTGGCTTACGAGAATGAACTTTCAATACTTGAAGAAAAAGACTGGCAACACTGCTTCCAGAAGTGGTTTTCGAGGATGCAAAAGTGTGTACAGTGTAATGGTGAATACTTTGAGAAAATGTAAGTGTTAAATTGATTTTAAGTATGTAAGCTATTTCACATCTCAATACTTTCGTAGTGACCCTCGTAGCTCACACAATCGTACTGGTTTTGACGTACATTCAAGTATTGACACACACATAGCTTAAGTTGCTTTTGTGCCACTAACACGATGACGTACTCCAAAAATAGTACTTCACCACATGTGTGAAGCACTGATGGATAAAAATCGGTAGGTATTTATAATAGTTTCTACTAATAGCCACTGGTTTGCAGAGTTGCCTATATAAATGAATTTCCGATATACAAATCCACATCATGAACTTGGCGTACTTCTTAAATAACTGTATCGAAGATACCGTAGGCTATTCAGAATTTTTTGATACGTATCTTAAGCAGAGGAGGAAGGGAAGAGGCAGTTTTAAATGTATACCAAAAATAGAGTATCTCTCTGACTATTTATGTTAGGAGATAAAATTCGGTACACAAACTCATTTTTAAAAACGAGTTGATATACACATGTGATTTATAATCTGGAGGGAAATACTGTGGTGTAGGAAGACCTCTAGCGGCCCTAGGACGGGAAGGAAGGGTGGTACGTAAAAAATAAAAAAAAAATCGATATTAGTATCGAATAATAGCTTTCAGGATTGCTGAGATAAATAGTAACATTTCCGATGTCGTCTAAGTCCAAGTTCAGCCCCATCGGCATGAGGTAGTGGGGAACTGGTGAAAAATAGAATGTCCAAAATGTCTGAGAGGAGTGTCGGATCCGTTGTTTTTGGAGTCATTAAGCTCACTGGTGACAGTCCTGATGAAATTGAAATCCAAGCTTACTCAAGAACATGCATGTCACTGGCTCCGGTAACACTGCAACGCCGAAGGCATTGATCATTGTTATTCTACTTAGTTCTTTATTTGTAAATATTGTTCATAAATATTACTATTCCGGTGCAGAGCCGAAAACTTGTGCTAGTATATATATATATATTCCTTGTGTCTTTGAAGAAAGAAGAAAAAATCATTTATTTTTAACGTACAGTATAAAGAAAAAATAATAAGTTTTTGGGCTTGTGAAAATAATGAAATTATAAATAATTGATTGTGTATGTTTTACAGATTGTCTTACGAAGATAACGAAGTCTTATTGAACCATGCGGATACCTTCAAGGAAGTTGTCCAGAAGCAATCCCAATGTAAACTGTGATGCGATGTCTGCCGTCCCTTTGATGAGGCTTCAAGAGTCATACGGAGGGGCGGGAGATGTAGATGATTCGGATCAGCTCTCAGAGACTGATGACCCATTGGAGAGTGTTTTGTCAAAAATGAAATACAGGTAGGAAATATGTTATTAAAATTTTATGTTGATTAATTTGTGTTTAAGGTTTCAAAATATCATTTTTTTCATAAAAGTAAAGGAGTATCTGTTTGAAAACTCAAACTACAGACAAAATTAAGTTTTATTTAGCAAGATGATAGAACTTATACGTATATTTCTAGACTGTAGTATTTATTGCAGTGTTTTCTTAATTACTGGATTGTGTATATATATAAAGGCAGGAAGGCCAACAGCTTGAATGATATCTCTGAAATAGTGTCGTGTGTAGTGCAGGGCATTGGGTTTTGTTGTGAAAATTGTACGTTACGTATGATTTTCTAGTGATGCTCACGTTTTTTCACGCATTCATCGTTCTTTTATCCTACAAAGCATTATTTAGGAGCTATGTTATATAGTTTATATGGTACATTCTTGCAGTGTGTAGATCTCTGTTTGATCTCCAAATTGTGGTTTACATTATGATTTTTCGTCACGTTCGGGGCCGCGGTGGCTCAGTGGTAGTGTTCACTTCTGGTGCTTGGGGTCCCGCGTTCGATCCCAGTCCCCGCCAAGTGAACTTTGTGGTGGACAAACACCGTGTGCGTGGGTTTCCTCGGGGTTCTCCCGTTTCCTCCCACTTTCTTCATTCCACCATTTCATTCATTACTCATCATCACCGTCTCCTTGAGCCTAACCGGCATAACCGTGGGTCGTAAAAGATTTCATTTCATTTTTTTCGTGACGTTTTCTCGAACTTCTTATGTTGTTCTTCACTTGGCCAGCCGACTAATTCTTCCTTTAGAATCAGTCACTTGCATTTATCCATCTCCTTTAGACTGTGGACTAGGGTGGGCCGAAAATGGCCGAAAAAATTTTTTTTTTTAGAAAATTAAGATCGAGTATCGTACAAAAGTTGTAAAATGTTGTATTATGTTTCTTCACCAAAACAGAGCCGGATTAAAAGATATTTAACCGGGCCCCGGGGGCCCCAAAGAACGTTAATTTTGAAAAAAATAGTTGGGAGTAGTGAAAATATTGATTTTTTTTTTAAAGGTAAGTTTGAGTACCATGCACAAGTTGTATAATATTATGTTATGTTTCTTCACCAAAATAGAGGCGGATAAAAAGATATTTAATCGGGCCCCGGGGGCCCGAAAGAACGCTAATTTTGAAAAAAAAAGTAGCGAGCAATGAAAATATTATTAAAAAATATTTTTAGAAAGTTAAGTTTCAGTACCGTGCAAAAATTGTATAATGTTATGTTTCTTCACAGAAACAGGGCCGGAATAAAAGTTATTTAACCGGGCCCCGGGGGCCCTAAAGAACGCTTATTTTTTTTTTAAAAAAAAAAGATAGTTGTGAATAGTTAAAATATTATTGAAATATATTTTTTAGAAAGTTAAGTTTGTGTACCGTGCAAAAGTTATAATGTCATGTTTCCTCGCCAAAACAGAGCCGGATAAAAATATATTTAACCGTGCCCCGGGAGCCCGAAAGAACGTTAATGCTGAAAAAATAGGGTTGTGAGTAGTGAAAATATTATTGAAATATTTGTTTTCAGAAAATTAAGTTTGAGTACCGTGCAAAAGTTGTATAATGCTATGTTTCTTCCTCAAAACAGAGGCAGATAAAAATATTTCACCAGGCCCTGCGAGTCCGAAAAGTGTTATTTTGTTTTTTAAAAAATATATACCATTATTGTAAGTATGTATAGAAAATTGGTTAAGATTCCTAGTACTTTAACTTGACCCCAGGATTTCAAATGTTTTGATCTGATGTGCAGCTCTTCGTCTGATTGGTGTTTACTAGATATGATAGTACGGACACAAATACATAAGGTAAGGTTGAAAAATTGACCAACAAACACCAAACCAGCCCAGAACTCACCACGTGGAAGTGGCTACACAGCGAGTTCCTCCCACCCACCCTCCTCTTACTTAAAGCTCCTTAGTTGAATCTTGGAACAAAATATTGAGATTTATGTCCGAAGCTTGGTAGATACTTTCGTGCTTCCAGTTTTGCGCGAATATAACCGTCTCGTGCAACACTACCGCATACTTCTGAAGAAGATTCTGTTACTACCTTTACACACCTCTCCAAAGTCTGTGTGTGGAAGGGGAACGTGATGAACTATGGAACCTCCTCTTTTCCACAATAATTTCGGTTAGTTCTTCTGTTGATATGTTAGCTGAAATTGGAGGTTTCGTTACTATTACTTCTGATTAATCGATCAAATCGATATAATCTGCATATTCTTCAATGCTTTGCCTACTGCAATTGTCAATTAGAACTATAGTTTGGTATTTTCGGCCATCAAAATAGACTCTTAAAATTAGTAGCTTTACACTGTAGACGGTTTCTTTTTTCTTTTTTTTTTTTTTTTTGCTACTTTCCTATGGATTTCGTTTTTATCTACTACCTTGTCTTGGTTAGTTTTGTTCAGTAAATTCATATCCTCTTAAACAGCGGATACAATTTTAGCAGCCGGCCTATTCGAGACACCTGTTACATCTTTTGCGTTACTCATTTGTTTAGGGCTCACTGTTATTTATTTAGGTTTACTTTAGATTTTATTCTCTAAACGATAGCTCCATGCGAACTCTTACCGGTTTGAGGCTAACGATTATAACCCTCTTGTAATTAGTACCGCAGCATCATAATTGATATGTATGTCATGCTTTCTTTTGAGTCTATGGGTTTCTGCTTTACCTACATTGCAACTTGTCATTTTTCTCTGATTTCTCTGATCTAATATGAGCTCCCATTCCAAAAGCGGTATTTAATTTGATTTATCACACTTACAGGTTAATCTATCGCAGTATTTGCAAGTGAAAATATCAAATAACTTCTGAGCACCGGTCTTAACTTTATTTATTTTGGTTCTTAATGGGGAGTATCTCGTTTCTTAATGGGGTTAATGATCGTTTTGCATTTTGAGTTATAATTCAAAATCATATCCTTAATTCGAAGGCAAGACAATACAGGAAGAGAGGCTCGCAACCGTATCGTTCCTAGTTTATTTGAATTCAGCAATGTAAGCGCCGCCTTCGGAAAGCCAGTGTTGTGCATTTTGCATCCAGATGCGAAAAAGTGATATTCTCTTAAAGTTTGAGAGTTCTGAGCTGGGCTCAACACGAAGGATTTTCGTGTGTTAATATGGTAGTTATGAAAGTTAGTTAAGCTCTTAATAGTTATTTGCGTATATTGAAACCATGTATTTCATGTTTTATGTATTAATAGTATTGTCTGGTAAAATATTCTAATTACCTAAAATAATTTTATTTGAACAAAAAATTAGGCACTTTAGGGCCACGGGGGCCCGGTGAAATATTGTTTTAAAATCAAGATATTTGACATGGCTTCATTTCGTACCAATGCACAACTTTTGATAACTACTCAATCCTGAATATCTGAAAAAAATCTGAATCTGAATCAATATCTGAAAAAAAAATTTTTCGGCCCACCCTACTGTGGACATAAGCGTGGGATCTTTTAAGCGATCTCAGGTCGTTTTTCCTACCTGATGGTTATTTCTTTAAAATTTGTTGTAAAGTTTCCGTCAGGTGACCTTGTGCTGGATTGAAAGTTCTTTTAAGTTTATATTTAATTACCTAGTTGTAAAAAATTATTTCGTTTTCTAACAGTCATAATATAATGATATGCAAAGAGTTAAAAAAAAAAAAAAAAAAAGTGCACAGCTGGGCAGGGTTTGAATTGGGGTTTTCGGCTTACTGTGCGAATGCTTTCGCCACTACGCTATCCAGCCTGCTCCTGAATAGTTATACATTTTTCCATTTTTGATGTCAGTGCTTAGCTACTGAGACCACGAGGACCGTATCAGAACTCCTGCAGTGTTTGGACAATACCATGGCTATATTTCAGAACATCTCTGACGGCAGAATTAATATTATATTTGGCGAATTGAGCAGCACACATGTTCGTCTGGGCAGCACAGGAGTTGTGATAGGTCCATATGGTCTACGAGCGAGTGGCTAAGTACCTACATCGAGAGTGGTAGAATGTGTAGCTGTTTAGGAAGAGACTGGGTAACATAGTGGCTAACGCATCGAGACAGTAAGACCTGGATTCGAGTCTTGCTGTTGCATCGAGACAAGTCGTGCATTTTTTCATTTCGTGTACATAATTGAAATGAAATCTTTAGTTTTACCTCCTACGGTTATGCCTGTTAGGCTAAAGGAGACGGTGATGATGAGAAATGAATGAAATGGTGGAATGAAGAAAGTGGAAGGAAACGGGAGAACCCACGAGCACAGTGTTTGTCCACCACAAAGTCCACATGGCGCAAGCTGGGATCGAACCAGGGACTCCAAGCACCGGAGGTGAACGCTCTACCACTGAGCCACCGCGCCCCCCGATGTGTACATAATTGAATACGCACCTATAGAGGAGTTGACGGGATATAATAATGACCATGAGCTAACTTAAAAGCTGATATTCAATCAACAAATTAACTAAATCACTTTTCTTGATATCAGAGTACAGATTTAATTTGTTAGCAATTAATAAGTCCTAGATAGACCTCCTCTCACTTTCTGAAATATATAAGCTGTAGTCTTAGAAATTGTATTTTATAATGTGTCTGATGAAGGCAAAAGTACTTTGCCGAAAGTCTAACGATATTATTTATTAAATAGTATATGCTTTGGGCAGAATTTTTTTTTTCGTTATACAAGAAGTTCCAAAGCTAGAATGGGGTGTTCTAAATTTTTCAGTTTAACGTTTCACGTTTATGCTCTTTAGGCTAAGGGAGACGATGACTAAAGCAATTGAACGAAAATTGAATAATTGATGGAATGAGAAAGTGGGAGGAAATGAGAATACTCCGAGAAAATCAACGGACACGATTTTTCCACCACAAACTTAACTCGGCCGGGAATTCAACCATTAACCACTCGCACCAGAAGTAAGCGCTCTACCACTGAGCCACCGTGCTGGCCTACGTAACTTTAAGTCTATAATAACACTAATAAACAAGAAGGAAAAGAACAAGTGTTTGTAGTGAGAGATTCTGTATGTAACATTAGTTAAACTGCATACCGTATTTTAGTTACGAGAGAGGAAGTGTTCTTGATGTTTGTAAGTGACCATAAAAAAATTGATCGTGTGATAGTGTTGAGAGATGAGAATATTCTGGGAAATCACACATCCAGCATTTACTGTATTATCACAGAACTAAATTGGCGCAGTAATAGTCGAACACATAAACTTATATTGCGAAGGAAACTAGTATCCGCTTTCCCACCCGATGTGTCTTCACTATGAAAGCATATAGAGTTGTTTCTTGATTTTGGGGTTTAGCGTCCCATTCAGCACCGAAAATATATGAGATATGGACCTGCAGCTTTATGTGGCATCCGAACTACATGAGCTTCCACCAGGAATCAAAATCGAATCTTCCACGCTGAAGCCACGTACACTAACCATATAACCACAGGGCAATGAGAAAAGGCAGCTCTAAATGTTTTCTCATCGCAATTTCTTAATAGCATTAAATTCAAACTTAAGAAAAGGAATTCAAACTACTTTGACATTAATGGGTCATAAGAATGGATTAGAGCTCCTTCGTGGCTAAGTGGTTAGCGTACGCGCCTTTGAAGTGGGAGGTCCGGGTTCGATTCCCGGCGCGAGCTCATGTGGTTCGGATTCCACGTTAATCAGTAGGTCCACGTCTCATATAGCCTCGCTGCTGAAAGGGACGCTAAACTAAAAAAAAAAAAAAAAAAAAGAATGGATTATATCATGTGTATTCGTCAGTATTATTCTATGTATTTCCCCTTTAACAAGGATTTTAAAATCATAGAGTATATTTTGTCTTTTCAGACCGCAAAGTTCCTGGCCTCAAGAATACCTGTCAAGCTTGATCTTCACCGGCATTATTTGTTTTGTAGTGGGTTTTGTCTGCAGTTACGTCACCTTCATTATGATGGGAGATAAACCGAAACTGCACAGTGCGCTCAGCAGTAAAACAGAAAATCAACTAACTAATTACTTCCTGAACGAAGTGTCAACAGAAAGTATCGGCAGATATCTTCGGTAAGTACCTCCCTACATTATTAGGTGTATTTTCTTTTAACTTTTTTTTTTTTTTTTTTTTTAAATTAATAGTTCTTTAAATCGTGGTCACAACTTGGAACGTTGTTTTACATTGTATATAAGAACCTGTCTAAACTAGCTTTCGTTGCTCGGAGTGATGCTGAAATGGCTTCTAATGTATTTATTTCAATGAGTCTGTTCTCTAGATTGCTCATTCTTGTGCTGATTACTGTGGAAACTAACTATGAGTCGTGTGAAGAAGAGTTAGATACTTTGGTAAAAGAATAACATAAGTCTTATAGCGGAAGTATTCCTTGGTTAAGTGCCGCGTATCATTACTATAGCTTCTACTCAGTATTACATTTCCTCGCGTACAATGAAACAGAAAAAGATAAACTCAAATTCATGAAATTTGTGAGGACGATAGTTTGACGAAGCAATAGTGTTGTTACGTATGGAAGAAACTAACAGAAGGATATGTTAATTATATATGATAGGTATTGTAATGCTTATGAGGTGAGTAAAATTTCACGGAAAAGTGGACATCTGTAACATCTGTGTTGTTAAGTTTCAATGAAGTGCAGAAGATGATTGATGTAAATTATGGTGTTTCTGTAAATGACAAATCAATAGGCTCGATATGATAGGCTCAATAGGCTAGCGTAACAAATGTCTCAAGTCTCCATGGGATAGTTTCTCAGCTAAAGCTCTCAAACTCCTTTGCTCACCTTGATTTAATTTACCCTTTTACTTTAGAAATGCGTATGTGCTTTGATTTCTCTATAATATGGGTAAATTATTTTAAACATTGAACGAAAAAATGAAATCTTCCAGTTTTACGTCCCGACACTTATGCCTGCTAGGCTAAAGGAGACGGTGATGATGAAAAATGAATGCAATGGTGGAACGAATAATGTGAGAGGAGACGAGAGAACCCGAGAAAACCCAGACACACGGTGTTGTCCAACACAAAGTCCACGTGGCGCAAGATGGGATCGAACCAGGGACCGCATGGACCAGAATTGAACGCTCTACCACTGAGCCACCGCAGCCGCAAACCTTGAATAGCCTACAGAAAAGCTTTCATAGCCCTTTGCGTTAAGATTTTAGACAGGCTTCCCGTTGAGAGTTTAAAAAACCTCATTGTAGTTAAAAGTGGAAAGAAACCTGTAGAATTTGAAACATGAATGGTAGAGATCACATAGTAATCAACTTAAGCGGAACAGATACTACATAGTACACAAGATGAAGCAAAAGTCCTGATACATTGTGATAGCGGTTGATTAAAGGGGAATCAAACATAGATTAGTGGGTATCTTGTGTGGAATCCAAAGTTCTGATGTTATTTACCATTATAGCCATTGTTTTAAGACAGCTTGGATCTGAATCCGTACTGCAACATGATACGAAAAGTGGCTGAGAGAAATATTTATTTATTTTGTGTATATAAAATAATTTGTAATAAATTTAAAAATGAGATCAATCACTCATTGGTGCAAATCAGCCACATAAACTCTAAAAGACAACAACAACAACAACAACAAAGCTCAAACACACACACAGGAATTCTTCACACACAATACATTCTTTTAACTAGGAAAAAGTCTCGATACACAAGACTGCCGAATCAGAAGATAAGGCTGCTGTCTTTCTGTAATAACGAAACTAAAAAAACAATCTTGCAATTAGAAGACTAAGATCGATCCATGAATACAAGAGAGATTAAGAGAAGAGAAGAGAAAATTCGAAACCCGGCGAGTAAAAAAACAATAAATCAAAATGTCTTGTGTTAGCAGTGATACTAAAGAGATCACGCTCTAATAAAGTTAAATCTATCTGGCTTCGAACATATTGTCCAACATAATGGAGTAATAGTATAGCGTTGCTGTATCTATGATTCCATAGAAATACAACCAAAGTATGTAGGTGATCAAGCCAAAGAGATGATGAACGTAATAAGTGTTTTTAAATGGACGTTAATGTTTTTATCATATTATTCGCTTTGGGTATATTTGCAGCACAGGCTTTGATAAGAATGGTGAATCAACATTTCTAAAGATAAATTATCATACTAGTACTCAATTAGTTCTAGTCCACTTTATTTATTTATTTATTTATTTTTTTCAAGGGATATGACTCATCCTGTATCTGCGTGTAAAAATTACATATTGACAGGCTTTATTGTCGTTCCGTGGGGTATGTTTGACTTTTCTTCAGTAAGGTGTATTTTAGTGGCTACGGGTAACTTCAATAAACACTTGTATTCACTTAAATAGTAACATTCCTTGAATTGTTTACACTAGGTATTCTAAAAATACACTGAATATTTCCAAACTTGTGTTCTTCGGATATAGGCAAGAAAGAAGGGGGGGGGGGGAAAAAAGAGAAAAAAAACTTGAAGTGGTTATGATGAGATGTCCAATGATACATCAAGCTACAATTCTCAAGCTTATAACCTTTCACAGAAGCCTAGAGGAGATGTTTAAGATGCGAACTTCAGTCTGGAATGCAGGTCATAGTTTAATATCTTGTGGCGTCGGGAATACGACCCAAAATGTTCGGCGTTTTTCGTATTGTTAAATAACTTTGCAGAATGCTATTATGGAGTATCCACATCAACCAGAAGAGATGAATATACCCGTGATTTTAAGTTGCCACACAAGTAGAAATTTAAAGTTGAAATAAAATGAGTGCGGAGTCCTGCCAGTTGGACCATCTCTTCGTAACCAACGATCCGGGGAATCCGACAAATTCGGAACATCATCATATGTAAAGTGTGGATGCATATCGTCGAAGAGCAGATATGTTTTGTTCCAGAACGGGTGGCGCTCGCCCTGTAGAGGTATTTGGAAGTACTTGAGATATCTCGAAGAGCAGAGGCCCAGACATTGAGGGAAATGGCTGGAAGATGGTGGAATACGTGCTGTGGACTTTCTTCTTATGATTGAAAATTAGAATGCCATCTCGTGTGTACTGTACTTCATCTGTAAATAGCATCAAGACAAAAAAAAGTTCGGATTTTTTTTTTTTTTTTTTTTTTTTTTAACGATTGTTGATAGGTGCACCAATATTATTCTGTCAGAATCTGACTCACCCGGATAATCTTCATGTGACGAAACCTCTTGATGTTGCAGTTGGTACATATTTAACTATTGTTCAATTTTCTTTACACAGTACAATGTTCAACTTCTTTTCTAGTGATCATCCTCTTTCGATAGCATAAGGCTGAACAATGCCCGTGTGGATACTTAATTTCATATATGTAGGGAAATTGTTTTCCGCTACGAACTAGAAACTTTCACAGAATTGTCATCTGTTAAATCTTGCATGTGTACAGTTACAGCAAAGTGTGCCATACTGAATGTGATTTAGTCAGTAACTTCCTACAACTGGAATAAAGTTTTCGTACAGTATGGATAATTAATCATCATATGTAAAACAATTGGTTGACTATTTCCAAAGTTATTAATAAAAGAACATGTAGGGTGTTTGTCAATTTTGGGTTGTAGCTGTAGAACCATTTACCTACTGATTTCAGTTCACGATGGCTGCAGTGTCTAATGAAAACATGTATCACTTAACTCGGTTTCTAGCAGAATGAAGGTGCACCAAATTGTTTTGATGAAAGAAACAGAACTTGCGAGAGATAAAAAGACACACCAATATTATCCCTCGGGAACAGACATTTCAGCACCTACTGGTACGACGTTCTTCCTTAACTACCATATTTGTCCATATTATGAGGATTTTCCGTCCAGCTTTTTGATTTACCGGATGTTAACCCACTGCAAGGCTACACATCGATGTAATTCAACTGCCATTTTGTTGCTTTCGACAACTTACCTACCAGCGATGGTAGAATACTTATTATTATTATTATTATTATTATTATTATTATATTCAGGTTTTGGAACAGCTACAGTTAAAAAGAGAAGTACTTTGTTTAAATCAGCTTCTCAGTTTTTTGTGTGTATGTATGTGAATGCACTTTGTACATTATGATTCATTTTGCAAAGAAAGGAAGTTTTACGTGTACATACGCCTATAAGTATTTTGAAAATCGTTTCATTAAGAAAAAAAGTATACTTGCAACCTCGAAAGACAAAAGAACATCTAAGTCATTGTAAATTGGTCTGCTGGGTCAGAGAGTCCAATTAGCACATTAGTATAATAATTAGTGAACGGATACGACCGTCAGTGAGCAAAAGTAAACCACCTCCACTTTACACGGGATATCCAGAAATCGACAAATAACGCTTATGTTGTACTTTTATCTCTCTTCAATGACTACCTTACGTATTGGCAAATTATTACATTCTCTACTGGCGGAACAACTGAATAAATTATGCGTAAAATAGTGTTTTGAATAATATAATCCGGAAATGATAATGCGAGTTTCTTCGGATGGTGTTTCCTAATAACGTCTCGTGCGATATTGTGTATATTCACAGGAAGTATTTCATTCACAACACTACAATATAACTTAAGTTACTTTTCTGAAAATTGCAGAATAGGTAGTTTAGTGGTGGAGTGTTTTCTCGAAAACATTATTGGAAGCTGTACTTATATTTCATAAATAAATATGTAATTAACAATCCAACAATATGGAATAACAGTTTTTCTGACAGTTTCGGAAAGGTTAGTTTTACTGACAGTGAGCAGGGCAATTAGTTTTGTCCGGACGATAAACGTAATGAATTTTCTATAGTCTATACGAGATCTTTGATACAATACAATATCGCATTTACTTGCGCGAATAGGCGGGAGAAAGAGGCTTGACTTCTAATTATAATTATCGTGTATAAAAGGGGGCTCAGTGGTAGAGCGCTTGCATTTGGTACGTGGGGTCTTTCGTTTGATCTCCGTGCAAGTAATATTGTGGTGGACAACATCGTATCCGTAGATTTTCTTGGGGTACTCCCGTTTCCTCCCACATTACCATTCCAACAATTCTTCCATCATCATTAACTTGCCTGAATCATCATCTCCTTTAGCTAAACGGGCATAATCTTGGGACGTTAAACTGAAAGATTTCATTTCATATTGTGTATAAATGCATGAAATGCGTGTGTATGCGATTTTCTGATATACGAAATATGAATGTCTCATCAGTTGTGTGAGTGCTGGAAATAGGTCCACCACCCTGAAAGGATGGGGGACGAATTCAATAACAAAGATAAAGGGAGATTTGTTTGTTTGTTTCAATCATTGCATATTAATGCTCGATGTTACTGTGTAGGATATTGCTTTTAAACTTACATGAGAGTAATATTTCATTCGCTTGCACAAATTTAGGAAACACTCCGATGGTTTGGGGCAAGTGGGGAATCTGAGTATTATTATATTAGAAACTTCACACAAAAATGCCACAGAACTTGATTTATAAGTTTTTTTTTTTTTTTTTTTTCATGAGAAGAATACAAAAATATAATTCGGTTGCGATTTGTTTTGTCAGCTCCGCTTTGAAGAGATTACGGAATGAAGGTGAAGTTTACAATATTATTGTATTTCTCTTGAACTCTTGAACATAAAAGTGTAATGTTTGGTATGCGGAGGATTTTTGATAAATAGAATACGCCATCTAGCGTAAATTAAATAAATTCAAAATAAAGGAATGAAGAAATGAAGGCGGCGACCACACGGGGAAAGGGTGGTTTTGGACTTCTGCATTGTGTAGTGACAAAGGAGTTCTAAAATTTTAGTGAATATTATCTCGTCTTAGACATTGGCCAAGAGGAAACTGTATCATGAGGGACGATATCAAAACAGAAAGATCGTACGTGAAGACAAAGAGGTTAACGGAAGACCGTGGAGCATGGAAGCTTCTCAGTTGCGGCAAGTAACCTGCCAATGATGGAAGCATACATATGATAATGATTAACTAACGAGATCTTAGAGTCAGAAGCCAGAGGTTTGAATATGTGTCAGATAGTTGCGGCTCCTGAGGGAAATCACATCGGGAAACATTACAATTTTAAAAGCTAAGAGAAAAAACTATACAGTGTTTTAATTATTGTACACTAGAATTAGGACGTTAGGTAAGTTTTCGTGTCCTGGCTTGCAGCGGTAAAATTGTAATTTTTACCGATATGATTTCTCTCAAGAGTTGCCAACAGTCTATTAAAAAAAAAAAAAATACCCTTTACTGTGCGCCATTGACCTGTTCAGCTGGTAACTCATATTTAATTTATTTAGAAAGGGAAAGAAAAAGAGTATGTATAGACTTTCAAATTTTCACATTCATAAATATTGTTAGAACAACTCTGTCAGCCTATCCATCTGTCGACAGGTATCAGTGCAAATACGGCAAGAGATAACGAGAAATATTTCTTGATATGGATTTTGTGTTCCAAGAATAGTTCTTTTCTTTTAAGCCTCTATTCAAAATAGAAGTAGTAAAAATCTTCCATTTCCAGTTTGAATGTGCGGTTGAGTACCATAGAGTAAAAAACGGTAATAGGTAGAGAGAAATGGATTTTTGAAATGGATTCAGCATTCCAAGATCAGATTCGTCTCTGCATGTATCTCTCAATTGAAACCGGAAGTTTTTGAAATATTCCGAAAGTGCTGTCAATAATGAGTTGGGTAGAGCAAAAACGTAAAAGATAGTAGGAAGTGATCTCTTTACTAAGGATTCAGCATTTCAAGAATAATTTCCGTTTTCAGCCATATGCGTGTATTCAAGTCGGAAGTTACGGGGTCGCAGTAGCTCAATGGTAGAATGTTTACCTCTGGTGTATAGGGTCCTTGCTTCCATTCCCGGCCAAGTACGTTTGTGGTGTGGACAACACCGTGTCCGTGGGTTTTCTTGGGGTGCTCCGTTTCCTCCCACTTTTTCATTCCACCAATTATTCCATCATTCACTTACCTTAATCATGTGGGCTCGGTGGCTCAGTGGTAGAACGCATACATCTGGTTCTTGGGTTCCTGATTCCATCCCGATGCAAGTAAATTTGTGGTGGACAATATCGTATCCCTGGGGTTTTCTCAGTGTATTTCCGTTTCCTTCCACGAATTCTTCCATTATCATTCACTTGCCTTCATCATGGTCTCCTTTAGCCTAAAGGCATAGTCGTGGGACGTTAATCTGAAAGTTTTCATTTTCATATCGTTTCCAGTCGGAAGTGATTGATATATGCCATTTCCGTTTTCAGCATTCATGGTCCTAGAACAGAAATTGTAAATAGGATAAGCAAACTTTTTGTATAGATTTAGGATCCAAGAATATATTCCATCTCGTCTCTTATGCTTCTATTGAACCGGAAATGGTAAGATTCAGCATGTTAAGAGTAGATCTAATCTCCATTTTTTCTTCTATTGAAATCAAAAGTGAGAGGTCTAACTCACTTAGTTCCGGTATTAGTTGATTGAATTTAAATTTAGCGTCTTTTTTTAAAGCCTAGGCTATATGAAAAGTGGAGGTACAGCTTAACGTGGGATCCAAACATGAACTTCCACTGGAAATTGAACCCGGATCTCCCGCGTACGCTAACCAAATAGCCATGAGAGAACTCTTCCAGTTTTAGTAAGGGGCACGGTGGCTCAGTGGTAGAATGCTTACCTTTGGTATATGAGGTCTCTGGTTCGATCCCCGGCCAAGTAAGTTTCTGGTGGACAACATCGTGTTCGTGGGTTTTCTCGGGATACTCCAGTTTCCTCCCACTCTCTCATTCCACCAGTTCTTCCATCATCATTCAATTGCCTAGATCATCCATCTCCCTTAGCCTAACAGGGGGCATAATCGTGGGACGTTGAACTGAAAGATTTCATTTTTTTCATTTTTAGTATTGAGTACCTATAATTTGATAATATGTCGTAGCTTTATAATGCAAAACGAAACCCTCTTGCTATTTTATTTATTTATACATGTTTCTGTGCATTACCAGCACTATGACCTTAAGTCCTTCACGTATGAAGGATGACATCCTTCGGCAGGCCCACAATCCGGGGAAGCGAGAAGAAAAGAAGCGGCCTGGAACTAGTATGTTAGCCAAGAATGATGAAAACTCAGTAAAAATCTTAGGCTCGGTTTAGACGAGTAGAAAAGTCTGCTGCGGGCCCGCAGCAGACTCGCGCGGGCGTCACAGATCAAACAGTTCAGACGAGCAGGAAAGTCTGCTGCGAGCTTGCAACAAACTCGGGCGGACGTTTCAGTCCAGCATAGAAAACAGCTCATTTTATTTTCAGCTACAGTTGTCTTCCATGTTTATTGATTTACGCAATGACGAAGAGAAGTCCTTTAAGTATTTCCGCATGAGCAGCACTTCGTTTGATGAACTCTTAACGAAAATAAGTTGTGATAAAATTAAAGCAGAAGGTACTATTATAAGACTCCCGATACCACCAATTCAAATGTTAGCTGTTACATTAAATGTAAGCTAATTATGTTAACTAACTATCGTTTGTATGAATGCAGAAAGTAAGACATTCGGAGACCTATTCATAAATATTTTCAGTTGTTATTAGCGTCCACTAGCGTGGTTTAACTATCGCGTGAGTAATTTCGATTTTTTGACATATGTTGGAACTTTAAATTGAAAATTAGACACTTATTTGAGCGTTTCCATATATTCCGCTCTTAAGGGGGTAAAAGAGGCATCTCAGTAACAGTAAAATTTTCCTTTATTTATTCACCAATATCCGAATGTGAGAATTCACTTCGGTTAGAGATGTAAAATTCGGAATGTAAACCCGTAAATAAAAATAATGGAGCACAAGTTCCAGCGTTATTGAATTTTTTTCTCTTGAAGAGGGGAAGGGGAATTTCTATAGTAGTGGGGTCGCGGTGGCTCAGTGCTAGTACGTTCACGTCTGGAACGTTGCGTCCCTAGTTCGATCCCAGTTCGCGTTAAGCGGGCTTTGTGGTGGACAAATACCGTGTACTTGTTTTTTTCGGGTTATCCCGTTCCTCCCACTTTCCTTATTCAACCATTTCATTCATTCTCAACATCACCGTTTCCTTTAGCCTGCCGGGCATAACCGTGGAACGTAAAACTAAAGGTTTTCATTTCATTTTTATAATAGTGAAATTTCCCTTTATATATTGAGAAAGTGTTCAATGTGAGGATTTGCTTAAATTGGAGATATGAAATTCCGAATGTAAACTCTTAAATAAAAATATTGGATTTAGTGTTTCCGAATAATCCACTTCTAAGGTGGGAAACGGGGAATATTTTTATAATTGTAACATTTCCCTTTCTTTATTCACACAGTGCCATGTGTGAGAGTTTCTTAAGTTAAAGATGTGAATTCCAAATATGAATCCTTACATAAAAACAATTGAACTTATTTCAAGGCTTTCGTAATTCCACTTCTAAAAGAGGAAGGGCGGTCATTTATATATATTAAAATTTCTACTTATTTATTTACAGTCTAAGTGGATAGGGCAAAAATACAGGGTGGCACAAAAGTAGGTATACCCTTGCATTGATCAAGTATAACGTCTAACTTATAGGTTTATTTGCTTCGGCTGCTCCGAACTTAAGATATAAGTAAAAAAGACATTAAGAACAAGTAATAAAGGAACTAAGTCTACCTGATGGATAACAATAAGAAATGATATAAAAAGCAATTAGTTGATCAGTACGGGACTGTATACCTGCTTTCGGACCACCCTGTAGAGTATCTAATGGGTTTTGTAATTACACTTTTATTGAAATGCGATCATCAGGGTGAAGGTGGTTCAAATATTTTACGAATAACTATAAAAGGATTTGAGAAAATCGCCAATATGTGTAGCACACCAAAAGGAGGCAATGCAGCAAACGAAAACAGAAACTGATGGGCTGATTATTTTGTAAGCTACATAGGTAGAGTTTCATGGCAAGATTTTAAATTGTTCTTTAAATCGTGTCAAGAAACATTCAGTTATCTCTAAAATAGCAACGATGTGCACAATATTATCAATTATACGAGAACCCATAATATTTTTCTTACGCATTCAGCACGCTTTTTTTTTTAACCTCATGAGTACCCTGATGTTCAACTAATTTTCGTGTTAAATCTAATATTTTTAAAATTTAATACATTGACAATGGACAACAATTTGTCAGCCGGAAATCAATCCTCTTTTTCTTTCTTTTCTGTTCTCCTATTATGTTGATTGTTTTGAACTTCAGCGTCCCTTTTCAGCACAGAGGTATATAATACGTGACCTCGACCTAAAGTATAATGCTGAGTTACAAATAGTCCATTCATTCCGGAGTGAGTGATATAAGAAATCTCATCAAGGAACTGCATTAACAATAGAGGCTCGTTCTTCAAACCTATTTGTTGTCTATTGTTGTTAATATCACAATAAAGTGTTCATAGCCTTGCTGCTGAAAAGGGATGCTAAACGAAGATCAGATGTAAGTACTACATGAATTTATTATTATTATTATTATTATGATTATTATTATTATTATTATCACATTTGCTCAGCCGCGCAACTCTCAGCCGGTGTCTTGAGTATTCAAAAACGGGCGAGGTATCATCATTGGGAATTATATATATATATATATATATATATATATATATATATATATATATATATATATATATATATATATATATATATATTCATATCCTTTATTTCATAAGTAAATGAATAAAGGGAGAAAAAAAGAAAGGGAAGGTCAGGGACAACTACAGACAAGGGATTGCTAAACAAAAACAAAACAAAACAAAAAGAAAACCAAACAATTAAGACAACGATATCATTAATAGTTTTAAAGTGTTACTATGTCACTAGTAACACAACATGAATATTAGATTCTCACATTAAAAAGTAATAATAATACATATGAATGCTGGTTTTTCTTCTTTCTTTTTTCATTAAATTTCTCACATAGGCCTACGGTCTCACACATTTTGTTCCATGCCTCTCGCTTTTTATTTCTGTCTCGGTATTTTTCACACTTTAAATACCATATCTCGGGATATTTTTGAATTTCGTTTATAAAGAGTTCGATTTCCATTTCTGCAGGCGCGGGAAAGTCTGCTCGTGTGACTTGGCTCATTGTCAGTAATGATTTGCCGACCTGCTACACCTTGCGCGGACTCGCTGCGAGCCAGCAGTCCCCGCAACTCAAATTTTGCCCGCTGCGGGTCCGCAGCAGACTTTTCTGCTCGTCTGAACCGAGACTTATTCAGGATGGCTAGCCTGAGAAAGCTGTTACACTTTTTCGACTGAGAGTCCCTGTTGGGAATCGAACCCGGGAACGCTTGCACCAAAGGTAAAATCCACCTCACTTTGTAATAGCGAGTTTTAAGTTTGCGAGATATCCTTATATTAGCACGACATATATAACGTTTCGGAAACATATTACGTTGCTGTATAGCAGAGTTCGTGTTCATCTTGCGTGAATTCATCTGAAAATAAATTTGGGTTTTGTAATATATGTGTTTACATTTATTCATGAGATTTCTGTGTCTCAGGTGATAATGCTGTTGGACTGTTTTCGAAGAAGGAAAATTTGTAGCGACACGCAACTTCTCATTTACGTATTCATTGGAGTATTACATGGAGTCCGGAATCTTTACAGTAGGATTTTTTTAAATATAATAAATGAAATAACACGCAATGTTTGAAATTTCGATTTCCGTTTTGATGGCTGTCGTTCGTATAAAAACAAGTACCAAATCACGTGGGCACTATGTGAAGCAGTTTGCTTGTATAGCGTGATATTTTCTCAATTAATATTGAGACCAAAAGTGGTAGTAGGTTTCTATCACTTCCGCTTTTAGTAGAGATTAGAATGGAAATGGCATATGCTCTTGGAACGCTTAATGTATCACAGAGAACCGCTCTCACTATATGTTACCTTTTTTTTTTAACTATAAAGGTAACCAAGAAAGTTCTGTCGCTTTTTCAGCCACCATCTTCGAATATCGATATGTCACCTGAGACGTTCCTGGAAGTCCATGGATTCCATCGCAATAGAAATTGGTGGGCCGTGAAGCGAAGAAGGTATCAAGTGCATTTTGCACCTCTACTAGGGATTTGAACTAGCGCCCTCTAAGGTGATAATCGGACAGTGCAGTGTCCGGGGAGTATGGCGGATGCAATAGTGTTTCCCATCCAAGGCGTAGAATGGTGTCCCGGGTCATCTTAACTACGTGGGGCTTAGCGTTATCTTTTAACATTAGGACCCCTTTGCGATTCAGAAGTGCTGGCTCCAGAGTTTTGTGTTTTTCTTGAACACGGCTCAAATGCTGACAGTACATACTTGCATTGATGTTCTGACCAGCTGGTAGCAGTTCCCGATGCACGATGCCGCGAGCTGTCCACCGAACACACAAGAGGACATGCTTCTAGTGCAGTGCTGGTTTCGGCTGTTTTGGAACCGGTTCATGGGACCAATGATGGCGACGCCATGGAGCTTCGTACAGACCCCACTTCTCATCATATGTCAACACTCTGTCCAGAAACGGCTCCTTTCTCCGCGTTGGGTTCTGGCCCGGAGTCAAATCATGTGGGACCCATCGATCCAACTTGTAGTGCTTCCCAAGTTGATTGAGGTGCTGCCGAATGGTTCTCCACTCACGCTGAATTGTAGTCCCAGTTCCTCACATGTCTGGCCAATGTTCGCCACAATTGCTGCCTGAAGATCTTCATTTTGTATATCTGTTAGTCTTTCGAAACGTGGTGCGTCTTCGAGTGTTTCGTCACCGTCCTTAAACTTGTTAAACCACTGCTGCTCTGTTCGCCTAGTCACGAGACCTGGCACATCTTCCACCTCGCTGCAGCGGCGTTTGGCCCCAGTTTGAACTCATACAGCGTACACGTCCTTATGACGCTCTGTGGAGGTCCCATGTTCACTCTGTCCTTACGCAAGTTCACTGAACTGCCACAACCAGGTAGTATGTTGGATATACCCACACCAACAACTGACCATTGCCTTATCTCATTCGCATTCAGCTCACGGTGTGAGGACCAATTAAACACAGATCTCCACAAAAAGCGACCGAACTTTCTTGGTTACCTTTATAGCTTGAAGTGGCGAATATATTCTCGATTTTAGAAAGGTCAAAATGCACTAGTGTTGGTTTAAAATTATAGATAATATTAAAATTTCATCATAAGAAAAATTGGGGCACGCGGAAGTACATAGAAACAAACTATGGTTCGAGCAGAAATGCACTAAACTAGTAAAGAAGCGAAAACAGGCAAAACTGCGTTGGCTACAAGATCCGTGTGATATAAATGCGCAAAATTTCGTTAATATCAGGCGGGAATACATTCCGGAAATGTGTAAGAGCATCAACAAATTTAAGAAAGGTTATCAACCTGGAGCATATATATATATTAGAGAAAGTCGACCGAACAGTTCTTATTGATAGATGTCATTTTGAATGAATGGAAAGATTTCATCGACGATTTGCTCGGCAGGCAGTCAAAAACTAATATTCGTATAGAAAGGAAAATGCACACAGCAGAACCATGTATTCCCGAGCATAACTAACCAATCAGAAATAGAAATCGCTATAAAGAAATTCAAGTATCATAAATCTCCCGGTGTAGACGAGACTCCGGGTGACGTTAGGTAATTTTAGCTGGAGGGGGGAAAATTGTGGAACGAGATACAGAAACTCATTCTCGTAATCTGGCACAAGGAGGAATTGCCACAAGAGTGGAAAAATCGATCACTGTTTCAATTCACAAGAAAGGTGACAAAATTGATTGTAATAATAATCGAGAATCCCTCTTCTGTCGATATTCTATGAATCCTCTCAAACATTCTGTTAACAAGATCGACTCGATACATAAATGAAATTAGTCGAAATCGATCAACTGTCGACAAGATATTTACAATTTGACAAATACTCGGAAAGAATTGAGAGTATACAACACCATGGTACATCGATTATTTATTGATTTTAGAAAAGGCTACGACTCGGTTAAGAGGCAAACATACAACACTCTTTCTGAATTCGATATACCGAGAAAGCTAATTATATTAATGAAAATGTGTTTAAATGAATCCCACGTAAAATACGAGGAAGAAAATACTTATGCTCGAGCTTTCACGTCGGGAATGGCCTGAAACAAGTATATGCGTTGTCGTCATTATCATCCAATTTGGTTCTGGAGTACACTATAACAAAAATCAAAGATAGCAACCAGAACCTAGACCTAAATGGTATTCTCAGGTTTTGGAGTATGCTGATGATGTAAATTCATGATATACATGCTAGAGGGATGGTAGCAGGAAAGAGAGGGAGAAGGCGAAGGAGACTGCAATTGATGGACGATATCAAAACAGAAAATTCGTACGTGAAGACGAAGAAATTAGCGGAAGACAGTAGAGCATGGAAGTTTCTCAATTGCGGCCACTGATCTGCCATTTATAATAATAATATTTCCCGCCCCCCCAAGCTTATGTTGTAAATAATTTTCCGCAGTTAATTTAACTAGTTCTGGCCCGTGAGATTGAGTACCTATTCGCGCGTATTTATTTGAATGAACTTTACCTAAACTGAAAATTACTTTTTATTTTAAACTATGCAGTGAAAAAAAAAAGAAAGTTCCTTCTCTCTGTGTGATTTGATTGGCATAGTTTTAGTACTGTTATTATGAGTTATTTTAAAGGTTGAGAAAGCAGAATATGAGTTTATTTTTCTTTGTCGTCCCCCCCCCCTGTTCTTAGTGTTGCATCAATAGTTTGTTGATATTGCATCAGTTCTTATTGGCATCCTCATAAAATAGTGACCTATATTATGTATGTGTTTTGTATTTTACGATCTTTGCGCAATTTATATGAATTTAACTTTGCGTAATGTGGGAAGTCGAAATTTTGATTTGCATGCGAATGGCGACCTGGAAAATTCTCTTAAGAATGAAATTTATAATATATATATAAGCATTCTGAAATTACGAGTATAAGTGCGTATATAATGAATTAAATAAAAGAATAGTTGGTAGGATATATATAATTAATTTAATTGATGATTTATTAGAGGGTTATTGTACCAAATCAGTTCTATTATATTTGTGAAAAATCCTTGAGATTAATGATAATCATTGATCGATACATTTTGTTTTACGTCCTTACGCAATATTGAGGTTAAAATAAGGGATATTACAAGAGAAGAACAAAATGTTCTTAACTTATACTTAACGGATAACCACGTACTTTTCATATATGGATCAATCCTTTAATATCAGCTTTCTTACATAAAATGATTGCAGAATCAATGACGAACCAGTTGTGCATTTCAGTAATGACTTCACCATCATCGTGTACTACCTGGTTGTACTCATTTAGAAACAGGTATAAATTGGAGGGGATAGAGGTTGAATATGATAGGTAGGGTAGGGATCATATTCGCAACAGCCAATAAAATCAACAGTTTCTGCAGCAGAAATGTCCAAACTCGGGACCGGGGGCCGTCTCTCGAGCTCGATTTTAGCAATTGAGTGAGGACCCTCTAAGTTGATAGCGAGCTACAGGCGAAGTCCAAGCGAGCTCGAGTCCCAATATGATTAGTATAACCCGGATTTACAAGCACAATCAATCTACGAGGTGCATCCAGAAAGTAACTTTCCCACGCGTCCCATAGCTAGGAAACCGCATGTTGCGAAGCGACTGCGTCACGTGAGAGAGTGAGGTCCTAGCATGGCGCATGCGCCAGCGGAACTTCCCTAGTGCTCTCAGTAGCATCGTGGCAGTGGTTGAAGATAGATGTTTTTATTCCAGCTCCCGCCGCGTGTGAAATGCAATCAGTGATAAAGTTTTTGAATGCACAGGGCACAGCGCTGATTAAAATCCATCGCCAGCTGTGCCAGGTCTATGGGCCTAACGCCATAAGCAAGCAGACAGTGTCCGTGCGGAAAGTGCTGTGCACAGTGCTCTGAGACAACAGATATCCTGCATCAGTTCGGCTGGGATATTTTGGATCATCCACCATTTAGCCCAGACCTCGCTCCAAGCGATTACCATCTGTTCTTATACCGCAAGAGATTCCTGTCAGGTCAGCATCAGCATTTTCGGAATGACGGAGAGGTGGAAGACGTTGTCAAACCGAAACCGTTGTTCCAATCCCAGTCGTCCGAGTTCTATGATACAGGTATAGACAAGTTGGTTCACGGTATGACAAATGTCTGAACTTCGGTGGTGAATATATTGAAAAAAAGCTAAACATATCCTGTGTCAGGTACAAATTTCGATTCAATTGTGTTTTGTTTCTCAAGAAGTCCTTTGGGAAATTTACTTTCTGGATGCGCCTCGTATAAAATAATCATGCAAATATGCACGATAAATTGCAAAATTAAATATCTTATAAAAACAAACAAATACATGAAAATTAAATTAAATATTTGTTTGGTGAAATTCTACCTTATTCGACGTCTTAACAGTAAATAAGGTCATCCTGAGATTTTCTTATATAAAGCTCCTGCATCTGCAACTGAAAAACGATTTGTACAGTGAAAATGTTCTTTCTGCGTTACATGACGTCACAGGGGCATATGGGAAGCAACACAATTTCCTTCGATGAATTCGTCTTCAATATATATATATATATATATATATATATATATATATATATATATATATATATATATATATATATATATATATTTCTTCGCGAAGTTTTCCAGAAATTTTGCACTGAGTTTTCTAAACAGTTTTTTTTCCTAATATGTGACTAAGCTTGCTGCAAAATGCAGTTCTATCAACATCATGAGACTTTGAAGATAAAGTTACTAAAATTTGTTCTATCAAGAGAAAGTGAATGTTGTAAGGAATTATTTCGAGCTTTCAACTGTTTTATAAAATTAAATAGTTTGGAGAAGTGGTTATACATGTAATGTGTAAAATATGGAATCAGTGATAATAATGCCAGTGCATAGGAGCGCAGAATGCACTTTTAATGTGATATTTTTTAGTAATATATGAAGTTTTAATTGAAAACCATAAACTAAGTAAACAAAATAATTTTTTATCATATTTTAAGCACTAGCAACTACGGTTAAAATTGCATATCAGAATGCGTACTACGAGGCGCAGTTTCTGCATTACTCTTAGAAGTATGGAAAGAAATAAGGATTTTCCTTAGAATTCTGGACTATAATGATTAGTGAGCGAAGAATTCCCTCGTGGCTAAGCTTGTGGTTCGTACGCGCCTTTGGAGTGGGAGATCCGGTTTTAATTCTTGACGGGAACTCATGTGGTTCAGATCCTGAGTTAAGCTGTAGGTCGTCTCATATAGCCTCGTTGCTGAAATAGACTAAACTCAAATCAAACCAAATTCTTGAGCGCAGCCCCCATTGAGGGTAGTAAACTGAGACTGTGCGTACCAAAATTACAAAATAACTGTCTCTGTTCTGAGCACGGTATGCACGGGTGTACTTAAATTCACATCAAAGTTGCATCATCCGGTCGTGATGTAATGTCACGTGGTAGTTAGTCCACTTTGTACACACCATTGTATTGATATAAAAAAGCGATTTACGTACGTTACGAAACATAGTTGAGCGAGCGAAAGGGGTTAGAAGCCCCACAAGACTCATTTGTTTCCATCTTTGCCCTCCTGATAATACACATGACCTTACGTCATGCTCGGGTGGTGCAACTTCGATGTAAATCTAACCTCATCCGTTTCCTAATTTTTTAATGCGGAGGAGCTAGTGGCAAACATACCACTATGCGCTGAAATACCCCTATCTACCAAGTGCACTATCTTGTGTCCAATAGACATTGCAATTTCAGTAAAATTAATTAAGTTTTGCGCTTGTTGTCACTTGTCTGTGCAACATTGTTGACAGATCGTACACACTCCGCTAAGTTGACTATCGCTTTTAAGTGGATGCTTGCGTCAAACGCAGGCAACCAACTCACAAACTTTACCTCGAGGGTTACCGCAAAAGTCATGGCAGATATTATTATTATTATTATTATTATTATTATTATTATTATTATTATTATTATTATTACTAAAATGGAAACGAAGCAAAATATTCTGAAATATGCAAATGGAAACTTCTTATATATAAAAACATTACATGTAGGAAGTCGGATGAACATCACCATCAGTATATAGCACAAGAAAAATTAGTGCAACGAATCCTTTGTTTTGCACATATGTGCCATACCAATGGTTCCTTTAGTATTGGTTTGAGATCTCGAAATCGCAAGATGGGAAGTATGTCGAATATGGTGGATGCTCGAGTATTTCCCATCCCTATCACACGAGAAGTTCTCGACACACGCTGCCGTATGGGTTGTAACACGTATGAAACGAACGATTCGTTGAACTAATTTTATTCGTGTTATATTTTGATGGGAATATATATGTTGATCTACTTCCCTGCCCGTAGGTCAAGATTTAATTTTCAGCTCAATTCAGTTAATTAAAACTAGTAATTAATGTCGTGATATTTGATTGTACTTCAAATATAATAATAATAATTGATTATTTAGTTTGTATAAAACTATTATCCGTAGCGTATATCAAGGTTGTATAAAACTATTGCGATAAGGTGAACTTCATAAATTCTCTGAATGAGCAATTGGCGGTCTATAGTAATTTAGCATAGTTATAATTATTGTGTTTTCGTTCTCATGAACGCAGTAGGGTTACATAACTTCTGGATTATTCGCTTCCCCAACTATTTTGAGGCTTTAATGTGTTGCAGCATACGGTATCACGAGTTACGGATAATATATAATGTAACATTTGTTGTACATCACGTATTATGATACGAGACTATTTTACATAGTATAGTATGATAAATGGACTGGTTGGATGCCAAGAACTGGTACAGATAGGTACTTTTCACTTCTATAGATAGGTATTTTAAGAGGATTTTTGTAAACTCTAAATTATAAAACAATAAACTGCATACAGTAGTTATGGTTTTGGTTCCCACCTTAAAAGAAATATGTATTGTTCGTGAGATATTGAACTTCAACTTTCACTCCTGGAAAATTTCAGTTTTGGAATTAGGCCACTTGGCAACAAAGCAGTTCACTGTAAGATAAATGCACTCCTCACTTTACTCTAGTAATATAGTTGTTCAGGAACCTGGGATTTCCATCCTCTCAAATGAAAGCTGAACGATTGCTTGATATATGCTGACTATATAGGAGTAATAGTGTATTAAGTTTTCGAGCTTTGGTGCGTATCCGTATTTGCACACTGATATAACTTTTAATATGAATTTATTTAGCTTTCTTTTCTTATTGACTTAACACCGATTTCTCTCTGTTATCATGGAGGTGTTCATTTACTAGATATCGATTCTGCGCACTGCTGAAGGAAGGATGGGTTTAGTAATTTTTATTTTTCGAAATTCACATCTGAAATGTATTTCACTTACTTACTAATTAAATCATAACTAATCAAATAAATCATAAATAAATTGAAGGCTTATTCTTGTAGGATGGGAAACATATTAACATCCATGGCCGTAACCAGGCTTGAAGATTTGGTCGGACAGACATCATTTGGGGTCAGGCTCTTTAAGTTTTTTTTTTTTTTTTTTTAATAAACAATACTGAACAAACTACACAATCGTGTTTTAGGATTGTAGAAAACGACCGCGAATTTTGTCCAAAAACACAATTATTATTATATTTATTTCTCTGACTATTGAATCTTTACATTACAGTGTTAAACAAAGAGAATAATTGTTTGTATAATATTCAAGAGTTTTCTCGTCATGATTAGTTTTATAAACAATTCAATTAGTTATTTGGTGTTTATTTCTAAATAATAAGTCCTAATACAGTTTCGTAAAGTTGTAATTCTTCCTTAGTTTGTATCACTTTACATAAAGACAAATGCAGAAGGTTAAGTGTGTTGTATCGGTGTAGTACCAGTTTTTCACGTTTTTCAAAAGTATTCAAAAGCCAAAGAATAATCTTTAATTTCCGATATTTTAGTCGTTACAAATTACTATTTCATAATGTAGTCAATGTTTATAATTACTGGGCAGTTGGGCGTCTAAACTAATGACATCATGATGGAGTCGAAACCATAATTTTAGTGGGCGATAAGAAATATCTCGCCAGTGCTTTTACAATAAATAAAATTTAATAAGTATTAAAGAACAGTGGTAAGAGATGTTATAATAACTTTTTTATTTGTGAGATATGAGTATTTTGAAAAAAACTAAAGAATAGGTTGGCGGAATCACAAAAGACGTAAAATAAACTTTTTTGTAAATACAATACGTACCTTACTCACCTTTTATAATTGCTGTGCTTACGTTCTCCATATAAACAGAAATTTTAGTTTAGTGATACTTTCCACAAGATCATGAAGTGAATTCCAATTTAATTAAACGCAAAATACAATACAATAATCCACAAATATTGCCTCAAGTGAGTTGAACAATATCTAAACATTAGTGCGAAACCGGGCTCTGCCGTTGCGGTCGATTTGCAGAACTTGAGACAAAAGTAAATTGCGGATCCAATGATGTAAATGAGAATTCCATATCCAAGATGAAGTTTGTGCCAACTTTATCCTTTTTATATATTATATCAATGATAATATCGTCATCTTGTGAGTGCAGTCCATGACATTAATAGTATATAATCGTAAAATGACTTGCAGAATCATCATGTCTAAATATTTTGAATTTCAAGAATGAATTAGAAATAATAAAATTATTACTTTTCAAGAACCCAACTCTTTCCTCCTATGCAGCAAGATCTGGTACTCACCATTACTAGATAACTAGCGAGTGCAAGCCTCATTGAGGATCGAGCCAAAGTCGTTAATAAGCTCTAGTCCAGTGAGGTTAATGAGCACGAGATCGAGCGAAATAGAATTTCACAGTGAATATCAAGCTCAAGCTCGAACTAGTGCGAATCTTGCGTAGTGTCATCCTTATTGAGATTAGCGAACGCGAGCTCCATTGAGGATAGAAAGCATAAGCCCGAGTGAGTCCCGGTTGCAAAATGACAATTTTTGCTTCTTTCTTTCTTGTTTTCCTCTTACTCGAATGTATAAGGTTTATGAAGAGGAGAAGTGCTTGCTAGAAAGAACTTAGTCAGCATGTGCTTGAATTATCCATAGGAATTGCTTAGATATCTAATGCAACTTACGTTCGCATTTTAACAATTCAGGTTGTAATTAAAACCTTGAATGCTGAGCAGATGAGCACGCAGAATTTTTGTTGGGGTGTATTTCTGATACGCAAGTAATTCTTCGTGAACAAAGACAACATATAGTATCTGAAGCGGTTTGAGTTGGATTGAATGAAAAAGTGAACATGTATTCAAACTCCGCAATATATTATTAATTATCATGAACTAGAAAAAAAATTTTAAAAAAATGAAAGCGCGACTGGTGAGCACCAAACATCAAAATTTCACAAGGCATGAAATATTTGTTGACATCAAAACCGCACACCTCAAAAACCAGCAAAAAGATTGTCTCACGTTGTCTTGTCCAAGTCAGTTGCTTGTTGTCTTAACTTGTGAAATTTCCTGCAAGTTAATCAGAATGTTGAAAATTTCCTACATTTTAAATTTATTTATTATACACCGATCAGCCAGAACATTATGACCACCTACCTTCTATCGATATCAACCAGTCCAGCGACAGCAGCGTCACCTGCCAAGGAATGTCTGCTAGTCAGACACACGTATGGTGCATGTAGTATCAATGAGAGTGCTGGACGTGTGTAGAATGGGGAAGGCGCGCGATCTATCTGAGTTTGACGGAAGGCAGATTGTAATGGCCCGGAGATTCGGCACGAAAAGTTGGGAAACTGTAGGACTTGCGGGTGTTCGAGGAGTGCTGTGGTGTCTTCAACAAGTGGCGAAACCTTGGTGGAAACGACGTCCAAACATCGAGGGATTGGGCGCCCCTCCACGTCATTACAGATGTCGGACGTCGTAGGCTGGACAGACTGATGAAACAGGACAGGCAGCGAACTGTGGCGGAACTAACAGCAACTTTAATGCTGGGCAAAGTACAAGTATGTCTGAACACACAGTGCACCGAACACTCCTAACGATGAGCCTCCGCAGCCGACGACCCATCCATGTGCGAATTTTAAAACCACAACATCAGCAACTACGACTGTAGTGAACACATGACCATCGCTATTGGACCTTGGCGCAGTGGCAGAGCGTTGCATTGTGGTGATAACCCGATACCTTCTTCATCATGACGATGGGAGGGTACGAATCCATCGTGTTCCAAGGGAACAGCTTGACACCTGTACTGTGGGACGGAGACAAGCTGACGGCGGCTTAATTATGCTCTGGGGAACATTCACGTGAGCATCTGTGTGTCTAGTGAAACTCGAGCAAGGCATCACGACGGCCGATGCGTATCGCAAACTGCTTGCAGACTACGTACACTTTATGACGACCATGATTCCCAACGGTAGTGGCATTTTTCGACAAGATATACACCATGTCACAAGGCCAGGAGTGTGATGGAGTGGTTCGAGGAACACAGGGGCGAGTTCGAAGTGATGTGCTGGCTCCCCAATTCGCCGGATCTGAACCCAATCGAACACATTTGGAATGTGATTGAACGTGACGTCAGAACGCATCGTCCCCCTTCCCGAAATTTACAGGAATTAGGTAACCTGTGTGTGCACATGTGGTCCAACTCTCTCCAGCGACCTACCAGGATCATTGCGTCCATGCCAAGACGCGTCGCCGTTGTTATCTGTGCCAAAGGTGGACATACTGACAATTAGATAGGTATAGTCATAATGTTCTGGCGGATATATTAACTCGTATATTTTGTCTCGACTCGAATTTCGAGACCTCTCGTCTCGAATTCACGTCGAGTCGGGACAGAAACATATTTTCGAGTCGAGACACGAGTCGGTACAACATTTTTTCGAGACGAGTCGAGATAGGCTTAAATCTCGTCTCGACTCGACTCGTGTGCATCCCTAACTAGCGGTTTCAATACATATCTGTTGCGGGTTCAAATCCCACTCAAGGCATGGATCTTGTTAGTTATCATTCATTTCATTATCATCTGCCATTTCTCATCGTCTCATGTAGGCTGAAGTGTACAATCTCTTAACGTACAACTAAAATAAATAAATAAATAAAAAATATGACGTGTCATCGGTGGCCAGTATTCTTTGCTGAACCGTCAAAAGTTCAACTAAGTTTTCGCAGTCTTTCCACTAGTGTCACTTTCTCAGCATTCCATACTTAATTCGAGTTTACATTCTGTCTTGCCGTCATTAATAAATGCACATAGAGCTATAGATAGAGTGATCTAACTTTGAACAAAGACGACTATTAGGCTTGGTTACCCACAACATAAGGTTGGATCTGAAATACATTAACTCCCGTCAGAAAGCGAACCCGGGACTCTCGCGCCAAACTATACAACTTATAACCACTATATAATCATAAGCTAACTACACGAGTACTAGTCGCTTACTGAAAATAGGTAGCGTTAGTGCTGTAGATACCCTTTAATAATATGTCCTTTTCAAAGTATGTTCGTTAAGAAAGAATTAGTTTAGAGTTTTTGTATTTTACGTCCTTATGTATCAATAAGGTTACGAAGGACTGGACTTACTATTAGGCCGGGTGCACATTGATCAGAGGACAGGACAGCTTGCCTGATGGACAGTACCCTGAGCAATGTAACAAAGCTTGTACCGTATATTCACTCGAGCACGTGCTAGACAAAGGTAACTTCAATGTTGTGACTGACTAGGGAACGTCGCAAGGTGTTACTCTGACTTCATATCGATACTATGCTCAATCGAATCGTTTTTACATATGAAGTAATTACGTAAACGTAGAAATCCTCGATCGGAAGTGTGTTCGAATTACGAGCGTTCAGAGTTCATAATTTGAACATATTTTGCGAATAGTTTGAAGTTACCGCTTTTTGAGATAGACGCTTCGTTTTTGGTATCTGGGGGTTTTCTTGGGTACCCAACACAGTGGTGAAGTAAAAACATAGGCAGCTTGCAAGATAGGGGCAAATGAAATGAAATTTTTGAGTTTTACGTCCCATGGTTATGCCGGCTAGGCTAAAGGAGATGGTGATAATAAGTAATGAATGAAGTGGTGGGATAAAGAAAGTGGGAGGAAACAGGAGAACCCTGAGGAAATCCACGTACACAGTGCTTGTCCAACACAAATTCACTTGACGGGAGCAGGGTTTGAACCCGGGATCCCAAGCACCAGAGGTGAACGTTGGAGAGGGAGTGAAGGGTAATGGCGTCTTCCAACTTGCAAATTGCTTCCTGTTTTGCACACAGTATCGGTAAGCTAATACAATTTATGTACTATCCATATTCGACTGTATTATCGTTCAAATATGACCTGTGTGGCCACCTTCAAACTGAACAATGACATTTGTCTCCGAACGCTTTGCAAGGCGTGCGAAATTCAATGAAGAACGTCATGGTATTCGTAAATAATCTTGTGATAATCAGTATTGTGATGGTCTTCTTCTGTAGGTAGAGCGAGACCAATATTTTCTTAAAAGGCTCTGTACTAATGTGTTGTTTTTCCCAGATCAGCTGTCCAACAAAAAATTTGCAGCACTGGGGCGCACAACACAGTATCATATCGTCGTCAAGATCTCGAAAGGGTGTAACTCAGTTTTAGCACTTTTCAGGAGAGCACGAGAAAGTTTTTGCGGCTATTCAAAATTTTCTCATTAAGTTCTTATCACACTTTTTTCATCCAAAATTGGCTTGGAGACTTAAGAAGTGATCCTCTAAATATTGCAATATGCCGCTTTCGGAAAAAATGGCGGTTACGACCTTTTGTGAACTTCTTAATCCGAACTCAGTTCACGCGTTATCGAGTTCCGCCTAAGTATTGCTCGGAGTTTCCATAGAATACATTTATTTACGAAACAATATACACCTAATTTTTTGAGATTTAAGTAGCGTAACATAATGAAGAATACACAAATATTGATGTAATTATCGAAATTTGTTTCCAGAAATTAACGCCAACTTTTATTTTAGATTTTTTGAATTTAATCTTTTAAAGCCATTAGAAACTTCTGCCACTGGATGGATAATGAGTTGACTGGTGGTATGAGCACAGTAGGAAGAAAAGGGAGTACCCCGGAAAAAGCCACACGTAGGCGGTGTTTTTTTTTATCACAAAGTGTTATTATTATTATTATTATTATTATTATTATTATTATTATTATTATTATTATTATTATTATTATTATTACTGTAATCTATAATTTCAAACTATAGAAATTCAAAAGTATAGCTTTGATAATGCTTTTTAGTACAAAAAATTTACACAGAAAGAAAATTTGCTTTAGCTACATATTTTACTTATGCAAACAAAAACAGTGATATTCTAATGTTATGAAAGAGAGTATCTCAATTTATAAAATATTAAAAAAACCTCAATAATATTTCCAACTAATTTTCTAGTGATCAAAAAGCAAGTAAAATGCTGCAAATTTTGATGACTTTATAATAGACACTGAACCCGAACGCAGTAAGAGTAAGTTTTGGTATTTTGTTTCTGATACCTTCGTAGCTTCATTATTAAGATGTTGAAGCTTGATGCTACTGCTTTCACCTGAAACCTGTCGGAGCTTCAAAGTAATTGCTCTGTAAGACTCCTGCATTAAACTGCTCTTGAAAAAGATTGTCAGGTGCCTCCTTAAGAAAATGTAATTCCGCCATTTCAGTCCAGTTGACATCTCTTTGTTTCTCATCCTTCCTGCTCCCAAGGATTCACATGTCTTTGGACAAGCGCCTGAAATCCATGAAATCATTATACACTAGAGACTTAACATTGTATGGCTGTTTACGTCTAGACAGTCTGAAGATAAGGGCAAACTGTGCAGGTACAAAGAAATCGACCTAAATTTTAATAGCTCTTGAAATAGCGCTGTGTGCTGAATCTCCCTCGTTCTATCCATGGAACGCCCGAAAAAATTAAGAGTAATTTCCTTCACATTGGTGAAGTTTTGCAATGCGTAGAGACGCATTCCAGCGACAGTTGAATTTTTATTTTGTCCACCGCATCCATTCACAAAACAAGAAGATAAAAGCGATTACCTTTCAATTTGCCGTTGTTTCATATTTTGCTCTCTTATGTTTGAGATTAGAAGAAGAAACATGTCTGGCGGGGGTATGTATTCCCTTTGAAGTTGAAGATTCTCCATACCCTAAAATAATGTATTTCCTCTGTTACTTCATCACTTAAAGCAAAACATCATCTTCCACTTCTCTGGCAAAACATTCCAATGCATCGAGCACCAAATCTGCGTGGTGGCACTAAATCCATTGTATAGTTTTATGTATAGTTTCCCAGTTAATCGGCATTGCTTAACAATTAATTCTTTATTTACCCTCTTCTTGTTCTTCCTTTTTCTCCAGGTGAACCTTCAACGAAGTACTCGTTCTAAATGCTAACAGCTTATACTTCAGAAGAAGTTGATCCTAATGATTCTGCCCTCTTCTTAAGTACGTTTCCTTGTTCGCCTTGGATTTGTTTTGCAAGCTTCATAGGTGATTGATTGAAGTGAAGGGCATAGCTTCTCTGCAGGTGTAAGCGCAAACATGTTTTTTACACTGTTCGTAGGTGCCTACAGCATCTCCATCTCACATTTTAGCACTTCAAGTTCCTACAATAGGTCTTTATCTTCATCATCACCAGTTCTACACCAGCTATCTTCATAGCTTCCGATTTCTTCTCTGTAGAGTTTTGGTGTTATATTTTTAAGGCTACGACAACTCCTTGAAGTAGGATCAAACTGAGACTCAGATGTGATAACAACTGTCGATAATGTACAGAGTTTTGAACATTCCGTTGGGCTTTCTTCATCCTTTTGTTGATATGTGGAGACAGAAGGCACAGCATTACTACACTGGAGAGCTTTACTTGAAATCAATGGAAGATCATCTGTAGATGACCACGAACTTGAACCATCTTGGGATTCTTGGGATCTTGCAAAGAATTTGTGGCAGTAGCAGTGTCCAACACATGTCTATAATACCATTTTCTGTCATGCCACACTCTCATTAATGATCTAGTGTGAAACTAGGTTTTCTTTGGTCTCACAAAGTAGTTCTGAAGAATAAATTACGTTTTTGATCCGTCATTCCATTGCACTAGAACATCCGTCTTAACACTTCAACGAACGGAACAAAATGAACTACCAACATTGGATTAACCACAACAATCTTGAAAGAGCACTGCCAACAACTCAGCGCGCAAAGTTTCGAACAATTACACGCGGCGTGGTTTGAACCAAGGCACACACATATAGAAAAAGCCTACTAGTGAATACCAGGCCTTTGTTTCTCCTAGTACCGGCAAACAAACTTAGAACTCTCTATTAATGGAAAAATGAAAATTAAAAATCCGATAGGCGTAAATCAATTTACACTTTCTTGGGGGGGGGGGATCATGATCACAAATAGGCGTAACTTAATTTACGCCTCTTTGTTATCTGAAGGCTGAGCTCTTTATAAGATGTCTTTCTGTTTTTTACTTATAATTTCGACACTAATAGGAATTGAGCCATGCCGATTTGAGAGCAAGAAGATACTATCGTTGCCCATGCTCCAATGGACTTACCTCAAAAATGCATTTTTTTGAGTTACGCCCTTTCATGATCTTGTCGATGATATGTGGAAAACAAAAATTAATTTATTGCTAAAATGAAGTTAATCCAAATAAATTATCCACAATAGGCTGGCACTGACAGTGAACACGAATGTCAGTTTAGAGCACCGACATTTCATTTGTAGTTAATCGCGCGGAATTGGTGCTTGAAACTAATCGCGCTGCGCCAGAGCGGTCAGCTGCGGAACTATCCTGAGCGGTACTCCGAACCCTGTCGGGCTATGCTTATGCATTGCAGAAAGTGGTGATACAATACATCGTCGCTTGTCATGTTTTATATATATATATATATATATATATATATATATATATATATATATATATATATATATATATAGAGAGAGAGAGAGAGAGTTTTCAGCGAGTTGAATGTCGATTATGGGAAAATTCCAAATTCCAGAGAGTATTTGAAGATATTCAGCGACAAAATATGTCGAAAAATTAAAAAAGAAAATGATTTAAATGATTAGCGGGAATGTGCGCTCAAAGTTGTAAAAAAGGTGGCTTTTATTTTGAAGATGTTTGCATACATTGTCGCTAAGGATGCGCACAAGTTGAGTCGAGACTGCTCGTAAAATCTCGACTCGACTCGAATATCTCGAAAATCTTTCTATAATTTTTAATATTATTTTGAAGAAAGTAGTGACTCAGAAACATTCGTCACGAGAATTTCGAAAACTGCTGGACTTGTCGGGTGACGTGGTGAGTGTCTTTAATAAGTGCCGAAACCAAGGGGAAACGACGTCCAAACTTCGAGGGGTTGGGCGCCCCCACCTCATTAAAGATGTCGGACGTCGTACGCTGGGTAGACTGGTAAAACAGGACAGGCAGCGAACTGTGGCGCAACTAACATCAGACCTTCATGCTGGGCAGAGTACAAGTGCGTCTGAACACAGTGCACTGAACACTCCTCCGGGCCTCCGCAGCCGACGACTCATCCATGTGCGAATGTTAACACCACGACATCGGCAACTACGACTGAAATGAACACATGACCATCGCCATTGGACCAGGTGAAACAGGAACTGTGGCGGAACTAACAGCAACTTTAATGCTGGGCAAAGTACAAGTATGCCTGAACACACAGTGCATTGAACACTCCTAACGATGGGCCTCCGCAGCCGACGTCCCATCCATGTGCGAATGTTAAAACCACAACATCAGCAACTACGACTGTAATGAACACATGACCATCGCCATTGGACCTTGGCGCAGTGGCAGAACATTGTATTGTCTGAGAATCCCGATACCTTCTTCATCATGACGATGGTAGGGTGCGAATCCATCGTGTTCCAAGGGAACAGCTCCCGGACACCTGTACTGTGCGACGGAGACTTAATTATGCTCTGGGGAACATTCATGTGAGCGTCCATGAGTCTAGTGGAGCTCGAGCAAGGCACCATGACGACCGAGGCGCGTTGCACACTGGTTACAGACTACTTACACCCCTTCATGACGACCATGTTTCCCAACGGTAGTGACATTTTTCGACAAGATGCACCATGTCACAAGGCCAGGAGTGTGATGGAGTTGAGTTGAGTTGGTTTAGAGTTTAACGTCCCTTTCAGTAGCAAGGCTGTATGAGAAGGGACCTACTAGCTAACGTGGAATCCGAACCACATGAGCTCCCACCAGGAATTGAACCCGAGTTTCCCTCGCCAAAGGTGCGTACGCAGAAGTGTGATAAAGTGGTTCGAGGAACACAAGGGAGAGTTATAAGTAATGGGCTGGCCCCTCAACTCGCCTGATCTGAACCCAATCGAACATATGTTGGATGTAATTGAACGTGACGTCAGAGCGCATCGCCCCCCTCCTTGGAATTTACAGGAATTAGGTGGCACATGTGGTGCCAACTCTCTGCAGCGACCTAACAAAGATCATTCCGTCCATGCCAAGACGCGTCGCCGTTGTTTATGTGTGCCAAAGGTGGACATACTGAAAGTTAGGTAGGTAGTCATAATGTTCTGGCTGATGTGTGCGTATTATTTTAACTCGTATATTCTGTCTCGACTCGAATTCGAGTCGAGTCGAGACAGGAACATATTGTCGAGTCAAGACAACATTGTTTCGAGTCGAGATAGGCTTAAATCTGGACTCGACTCGACTCGTGAACATCCCTAATTGTCGCTAGCCGATTGTTGTTTCTTGGCCACGTTTGCCTGATTATCGTAAAATATTTCTTGAAGTTTGGTCACTATTTTCTTACAATCTCAATTAAAACCAGTTGACAAATTATTATTTTTTTTTTTAATGCTAGCGATGAGATATTGAAACACCGTCTCTCACAGAGGCCGACTGGGTTCGGAGGCTTGTTCACGTTAGTTCCGCGACCAAGCATTTCGGAGACGAATACCATTGTTCAATTTGAAGGTGACCACAGGAAAGTGCCATTTGGTTGGCAATACAGTCGAATAGGGATGGGAAATACATTTTATCAGCCTATTGATTTAGTGTGCCAAACAGAAGGCAATTTGCAAGTTGTAAAACACCATTACCCTTCACCTCCTGCATAATAAGTGTCCTTATCTTGCAAAATGCCTACGTCTTCTCCTGTCATTTCCTGTCTTCTTCTAGTGAATATGCGGCCGGCCTTAGTGTTGCACGCAAAACGAGACGACAGAGCTCTTCGAGTAGAAACAGATATACGTACTTTTCGAGACGGCACAGCTTGAAATCTTTTTTCGAAGGTAACACTACTTGTTATTAATGTGGACTATGAGCCACGAGGAGATTTGAATCTGCTGCAGTTGGTTTGCTAGGGATGCGCACGAGACGAGTCAAGACAGGATTTGACAAAATTCGAGTCGAGGCACGGCTCTTCCAGTAGAGAAATATACATTTTTCGAGTTGAGACATCACTTTTACAGTACATTTTCAAAACGAGACAGCCACAAATCTTGTTTCGTGCGCATCCCTACAGTTGGCGGCTGCACAGACCATCATGCAATATTAACCCAGTGATGCCAATCTGAAACGCTATAAAATTCCATCTCGAGAGACAAAAAGATCCCATTTTGCATCTTAATTTTCCAAATTGAGTCCGAATGATTTTTACATGTTTTGTGCAGAATGATTGCAAATTGATTGTTTCTTTGATATTTAATATTTTACTTTTTCTTTTCTTTCATTCGTTCGTTGTTTTGTTCTCTTCTTTCTCCAAGTAACAGCACAAATTTCGTTTCTTGGTACTTGATTTTTTAAGAATCACATACGATTAAGTTACTCCTCACTAGCATGGACTTTGCGAATGACAAAGCAAAGACTTCAAACTAGAAATTGACTACATTGACACGCTTATTGATGACTCCTTATGTCTACTTCCTGTTCGTAGATAATTTCGTTGATGTGGATTATGCATAAGCTAAATATCCCATACATGTTTTCAATTTTGACAAAAAAAAAATCTTTTTATCCCATTCCGAATAATTGTCAAAAAATCCCACAAAATTGAACTTTTCTCACGGGTTGGCATCACTGTATTAACTTTAACAATAAACTCTTTTCTCCCCCACACTATCTCCCCTCGAAGAGAAATGGATTACAGATCCATCCAAGGGCGGTAGAAGTGGAATATATAAGCAGGTTAATTCAGTATAATTATTTAATAACAATAACAATGTGTTTATATTTTTGTATTGTAGGCCTAATTTGTTTTGTATGGAATTTAGGAGAACCACTCATGGAAAGCAAAGCAGTATTCTCTGGTTCTTCTATTATCTAAAGATCCGCTGTAGTAATTACATCGTCTGGATACACGAAGAATATAATTTGGAAGGTGGCCAAAATGTTTTCAACTGGACAACATTATCTGTGTTAACTTAGAAGTGAAGCATACATTATTAATATCTTAGGTCAATGTGTATGTTTGGACGCTATATGACAACGTAACGAATTGTATGTACGAAATTAACTTTTGTTGCTCTGTTTAACGTGTGTTGGTGTCCAGTTGGATGCAATCCAGTCCAGGCTAAAATTGTCATTATTGTCACTGATGCAGTTAACCGGTGGAAGCGGGTTTCGCGTGATAAATGTGACTCTGGTGGCGACATAAAACAGTAATTTCCACTTTATTTCAACTTTTTTTTCCTCTCGAATCTGATGAATAGATCAATATATCGTAGTGGAGCTTGTGTTGACATGCTTGTCCGAACTAACGGTAATGTTAAAAAGATTTCGAAATGATCAAAAATGCTACTGTTTTGTCACCAGTTCCCTACTATGTTTTTTAACGTTTTTGGAATTAGTAGGCCTACATAAAGCAAACGATTCTTTGTTTATACAAGTAGTTCATTTTCAAGGCGTGTCGCGTTAATAATTGATATACAAATATAATTTTTGAGAAATGTAGATCACCTTGACAATATTAATAATGTTACTGACAGAGGTACCCTAGGATTTTTTCCAAGAGGACGGGGTGAGCAAAACATCAACCTACAAGCATAATTTCGAATACATACATATACTTTGATGCATGCGTGCATATAGGCCCTATTGATACATATAAAAGTAACATTATTTACTCACATATCCTTATTAACTGCAATAAATAAACTAAAGTACTTTAGTATATAATAGAAATTAAGCATGTCTTGACCTTCATTTCCAAGAACTGAGCGTGGTTCAAATATCTAGAGAAGCAACTGCTCTCTTGCATCCCCTCGCACTCTGGGCGGCCTTATCACTGAATCAATGCTGGAATGGGTCACGAACTTCAATTCGGAAGACTCAGAAGCAGTCAGACCCATGACCCACCAAATCTGGCGATCCAGCCAGACCGAATCTGACCCTGAGACGAAACGTTGTGATACACATAGGAAGTATGCGGCAGGCTACTAATACAGTTCTGACAAACATTATTTTCTGCTCTCTCATTTCTTTTCACTAGATATAATTTTCTTCTTCGCTTATTTGAGTCTGTGTGTGTCAAGTATTGCACTGAAAGATAATTACAAGGTTTGTTAGAGCACAAACGCGTCAAAACTACAGACGATATTTCCCTTATTAGGGATCAGCAAAGTCTAATCAATCGCTTAGTATATAAACGATACCCTTGAAACCAAACAGTGCTGTGTTAATTCTTTTGGTATAATTTATGTTCAAACGCCACGTATAGGAACACAAATAAACATGAAATTATATTTGAAATACGCAAGACATCATATATTGATTAAGAAAGCTATACCGAGAATCAAACAAATGAATGTTCGAGCTCGAATAGTAAACATTATTAATCAACTATTATAAAATTCTGTCGTAATGCTGCAGAGCTGCTGTTTTAGCTACTTCAGGGTCACTGGGTCTGTCTTTGGTCTCCGAGTCTGTTCGGGTCACCGCGGTAAGCGAAACGGAGACCTGGATGACCAGACAAAAGTCGTGAATCAAGTAGTGCTGTAAAAAAAAAAAAAAAGAAAAAAAACTTTTTCTGTTGATTTCTTCAGTAAAAACGCGGATTATTTTTTGTTGACATTTTTGTCATAACAATCTTTTGCTTTTCAAATAACGCTTGGGCTAAACACTGTTTGAAGGTTGTTTGGACGAGTAGAAAAGCACTGCATCCTAACTTTATCGTTTACAGTACACTGATACCTATGTTGTTCTTCATTTATTTTCACAGTGATCATAAAATGTTTGCGTTTGTTATATTATTTCTTCATTATTTAAGTTACCTACTAACCATTCATTAGAAAGTAAAAAAATATGCATATCTTGTGTATATATGTTGTTCAATATTATTTCTATGTCCTTATAAGACAGTGCTATTTACAGAAATCAAGGGGCGAAATTAAGAACCATTTTTTTTTTTTTTTTTTTTGTAACCACCACGTAACGTATACCTTCGAAAATGTTTTTTATTGTCTTCGGTACTACAATAAAATTCCAGCAAAGCATTGTCGAGTCCCAAAACGATCAAAGTAGATATTGGTGAATTTTTTCTAAGTTTGTACTGCTATATGCGCCTTCTCCAGAATGTAAAATATAACTGGGGGACGAAATACGAACCTATTCCTTACCGTAGAAATGGATCCTCAGAAAAATATTCGTATTATTGAAGACGAGTTATTCCATATTCACTATTCGGTGGCTTCGTGCAATCGATAAGATGAGAAGGTGGGACTCGTGGATGCTCCATGAGTTAACATCGGTCAACGAGAATCGCCGCCTGGACGTGTGCAGTTTCTGAGTCTAAGGAATAAATCGGGAAAGTTACCTGCATCGAATTGTCATTTTTAATGAAAAATGTATCTTCTACAACAATCGTAAACGACCAGGCATTTGTTGGATTTTGATCAAGGTCCAGGACGATATCTAAAATCCCTTGAAGATGTTGTTGCTGGCTTAACCCAACCTGTTAATTTATTATATTTGCAGAAACCAGTCTCTGTGACTTGATGCATTTTGACGTGACCGTTTCCTTCTCTTAACAAATCACAAAAAGAGAACAAGGAATATACAAGAAATCTGACATTGATAAAAATCCGTGGTAACAGGGGGACAAAATATCGATGACATAGTTGATATTTCTGCAGATGCATGGACACTGTCAACACTTCGTTCATCGTTTATTCCATTCCTCCACCTCGTCATTTCCCCTTATTTGCTCTGGCTGTGATCTTTATCCCTTCTCTGATCGTAATAAACTGCTTCTTCCAGCGTAATCAGTCACTTGGAAATGATTAACAGTGATGGAACGGGTCACTTGAGTTAGGACTTTTGTTCCGGTCCAGGTGTCACTTCGAAGACTCGGACAAACTCAGAAGCAACCAAAATATCAACTCTGCAGCATTATTTCAGAATGTTATAGTTAATTAATGATATCCACTACTCAAGCTCGAACATCCAGCTGTACCATTTCTTAATAAATGCACCATATTTCAATTATATTTAAAATATATTATATGTTGATTATCTCAGGTATATTTTCATATTTATTCGTTTTCTCATACTGAAAAATAACACACTGGTTTTTGAACATGTAGAAAAGATTTAATAAAACACTATATAGGCTAGGCAACATCTTTTATATTCTAATGGACAAGTTTTACAAGTTTCCTCAAACCTTGACTACTCAAAGAGATACAGTTTTCATAATCGCCAGTTTCAGGCATTTAAGTTTATGTCACTGACTTTGTTTAATCTAGAGGACCTGAAAAAAAAAAAAAAAAAAAAAAAAGAGAGAGAGATGGTATATTAAATCTTTATATTTTAAAATTCAAGTTTTTGCTCTTGAATGTGTTGCACAGTATTATTGATGGGAATCTTGACCTTTGCAGGACCAAGAGTAAGCGCATTTCACTGTGCTAAAAATGTGTGAATTCTATTGCAACTTTCTAATTATTGTATTAAGAACAGTATATTTATTTCTTAGTGTATAATAAAAATAAAAATCAGTTGGTGAATACAAAGTAACCCCCTGATCCAGCTAGTTACCTTGGATTTTTGAGGTTCAGTGGTAGAGCGTTCACCCTGGTGCATGGGGTCCCCAGTTCGATGCCAGCCCGCGCCAAGTGAACTTTGTGGTGGAGAAACACCGTGTGCGTGGGTTTTCTCGGGGTTCTCCCGTTTTCTCCCACTTTCTTCATTTCACCATTCCATTCATTTCTCAACATCACTGCCTCCTTTAGCCTAGCCGGTGTAAGCGTGAGGCGTAAAACTGAAATATTTAATTTTTTTATTTTTTAAAATATTTTTTTTCAGTTATAGGTTTTATTTGGGGAAAACATTGAAAGTACATCTATACACCGTTGATAGTAGCAGTGCAATTGTGATATTATTTTGCATAGGTATTGCACAATTTTGTGAATGCATTGTTTTTTTTTTTTTTTTTTTTTTGAACAAACGCTTACGAAAACGTAATTTCTACCTGAAAATACACAGCAAATGTATGTTATGTTCCCGCAAATAAAATTAAAACAATTAAAATTAGATGTTAATTGTAGTAAGTTTCACGTTTTTAAGAAATTTTGTTTTTGGCGCACATTTCTAGCCCAATTAAATGCGCTTACCCTTGGTCCTGCAAAAGTCAAGATATTTTAGCCTACAGCTCTAGATGCTCAAAGTGAGATATTAGTGCTTCCCATCAATAATAGTACCGTGCAACAAATTTAAACTTTTTTCTATCCTTCAGATGAAATTATGTGATTTTAACTAAATAACAGGTGCTGAATTCATTGGTGGTAGGGATGCACGCGAGAAGTCTCGTCGAGAGACACGAGACACGAGACGAGACTGAAAATTTTATGCGAGACGCGAGACGAGACTAAACCATGCGAGACGAGACGCGAGATGAGACTCAGTTAAGTCTCGTACGAGAAGTCTCGCGAGACTTCTCGCAGTCTCGCAACATTTATGAATTACAGAATATTGATTTTCAGAATTAAAGCCTTCTTTAGTTTCTAAACATCATTAAAAAACAAAAGCTTTGTAAATTGGAAATTTATTACAACATCGATTTAGGACTTTATTTTACGACACAAACACATACACGCGGGCGCGCACGAATACATGAACTTCTGTTTTTTGGTCTGAAAAGCGAATAAGACTCCCTATTGCTGCAAAATGTGATATTTTTGTTGTTTCTGTCTTTTTCACATTACTACTAGCGATTTATGTTGGGGGATGGCGGGGAAATCCCCTCTCGTGAAAGTTTATCCCGGGTCCGGCTCGCAGAAATAACATGATATTTTTACATGGAATAAGTATTTTCTTTGTATATATTTATCAAAAACATCCCCCTCTAGTTCGGAAGTTTAATTCAAACACTGGTTTGGTATAATGGCCCTATAGGTTTAATGCGAGATGGTAGGAATGGCCCTATATCTGTCAGTAATTTTATTTTCTAGATCTGGCATCACTATATAAGTTGAACGCGAAAGTTGATAAAATGCGATAATGCAACATTGCTACAAGCGCGAACGAACCAAAAGAATTGGGTCGTATTGTGTTGTGAGGAGTTCTTTTGTTGTCTACAAGCGCTTTTGGTGGTATAAAAACATCTTTATAATGGAAAATCACCCTTCAAGGAAACGACCAAAACGTGTAAATGTTGATAGTGGCGACGATATTTTAGAAGAGCCAAATATTGCTGGAGACCTCTAAGCTGGAAAACAATGTTGGATCCAGCAACAATTTATGCTGGTTTCGCTGTAAATTATGCTATTAACCCTTTGGGGATCCCATGGTACAATCTGTACCATACGGGGTGTTTCATGGTACATTGCGTTATAACTCTCCTATTTGAGCTTTTTCGTCCGTTTTTTTTTTTTTTTTTCAAGTCCAGAGGCATTCTAGAAGACCTTACGTATGGTTTCACACCTTCCTGCGTCGAGACATAGGACGTCATAATTCTAAAATATATATTTTCTTTTAATATTGTGGGGCCGGTCTATGTTCATTATTTTTTGACGGGCTTATTTTTACACGTAGAAGATTGAAATTTTGCACAAACATTCAGTCAACCGAGTAGTATTTACCAGATTTTTTTTCAGATTTCTGCGTTAAAACAGGGGGGATCCAGAGGGACAAAAAGTTGAAAAAAGGGATATTTTACCAAAAATCCCTTTCTTCGCGATTTTCCCGCCTTAAATACATGATGGAGACAAGTGAATGGTACCGCCTGAAAGGCAGTTCTATTCTGAAGAGAATAATGTGCGACACATGACCCTAGGGTAATTAGGGAAGTGTCAGGGAATTTTTATGAAAATATACTTCTGTATAGGGGAATTTTGGTTATTTTCGGTATTATTTTTTGCGGGCTTATTTTTGCACCTAGAAGATTGAAATTGTGCACAAACATTCAGTCCACCGAGGAGTATTTACGAGATTTTTTTTCGTACTTCTGTGTTAAAACATGGGGGTACAAAGAGGCTAAACGTTGAAAAAGGGAAATTTTTACCAAAAAATCCCTTTCACGGGATTTTCTCGCCTTAGATACATGATGGAGACAAGTGAATGGTACCGCCTGAAAGGCAGTTCTATTCTGAATGATCCTAGGGTAATTAGGGATGTCTCAGGGAATGTTTAAAAATTTTCCTCTGTATACGGGAATATGGGACATTGTCGGTATATATTTTTTGGCGGGCTTACTTTTGCACCTGGAAAATTGGAATTCTACATAAACATTCAGCCCAATTAGTAGTATTTATCAGATTTTTTCAGATCCCTGCGTTAAAACAGGGGGGTCCAGAGGGGCTAAAAGTTGAAAAAAGGTTAATTTCACCCCAAAAATCCCTTTTTTCGGGATTTTCCCACCTTAGATACATGATGGAGACACGTGAGTCATACCGCCTGAAAGGCAGTTCTAAGCTCAAGAGAATGATGGGCGAAACATGACCCTAGGGTAATTAGGGATGTCTCAGGAAATTTTTTTACCTGAGATCATGGTGTTTTACGGTAATTTGGGGCATGGTGGGAATTCCTGATAAAATTTCTCCCGCCCTTACTATTCAAGATAGAAACTTGAAATTTGATACACACATTTAGTATACCAAGTACTATTTATCAGATTTTTTTAGATGGCTACGTTCACACAGGGCCGCTCCAGAGGGGCCCAAAGTGCGAGAAAAAATTCCCTCCGTAATTTTCCCTTTGACATCATTTTTCCCGCTCCTGGTATATGGTATGAGCGTGGTACCATTTGAAAGCCAGCTTCATTCTGAAAAGAATGAGGTATGAACCATGATCCCAGGATAAATAGTGACGATGGAGTTGCTGCTTGACTGAAAGTCTAAAAAATAGCCCAAAAAGCCGTGTACCGGAAAGGGTTAATTTGACGAAAATTAATGGTCCAGGAATCAAATTCCTGCACAACTTTTCTTTTAATTTGGAGCAGAGGGGACACAAGTTCGGATACCATGTTCAACTCTAGGTTCCGTCTCCTTAGGATGTTATGAACATTCATCCCATGGAAAGCAATGGCCAACCACCAAGGATTCAGCTTGCCAAGGGACTTTTAGGTCAAATACCTGCCTTCGGACAGAATATCACATCATCATTCATTAACAGCCATAGAATAACACATTGCAAAATTTTGACCAGAATGTATGCGAGACTGCGAGACCATGCGAGAAAGTCTCGCGCGAGACGCGAGACGAGACTTCACATTTGCGAGACGAGACGAGACGCGAGACGAGACCAACATTTGAGGCTGCGAGACGAGACGAGACTTTTCCATTTCTCGTCTCGTCTCGTCTCGCGTGCATCCCTAATTGGTGGACACCAAAATGTACCATCACGTCACACTTTTGTTGGCAGACCACAACACAGTATACCAAATGTACATATTTACATATGTTTACTATCTAATGTAGACTAGGAAGGCGTATTATTCCAATATTAAAAAAATCTTCATCAACCCAAGTTTGATATGTATGTACGAGTGGTGGCAAAAATACATCTTGAGGGTTCACAATTGGTTTACGAGATACGTTCTTTGTGCTAGGAATGAAATCTTGTCTTTGAGGCCAGTATTCACGGATGTAGTAGTTTTCTTTGTCACGGCTATCCCATTCACATAAACAAAAACGACAATACTTGGTGTATCCTTGTTGTATTCATTGGCGCAAATCCAGTGGTGATGAGGGGGGCATGTCCCGTCCAATCTTGGAACTGGGGGGACTGTCCCCCCAATAATCCGATTTGAAATGTGTTTTTGGGGAGAAATGTGATGATTTGTGTCTGACTGCCACTTCATCTATATCGCCTGATAAGGTAAACGCACCGGATTTCGACAGGTTAAGACCTTTGTCAAAATCAATCGCCTATTGTGGCCATAATATTGGTCGATGTTGGCCCATTTTTTCCCTTGAACTATACAGTCTCTACTAATACTAAAAGTCACTTCAAGGCTCAAATATTAATGTTAGAAATTTTTATGAAACTGGAACTCGCCAATGGAACCCGAATTTGACACAACTTCACCTGGTTTCGACAGTTGCGGTACCTGAATTCGACACCTTCAATTATATCCATGTAAAACATTAAGTCGGCATTATTAGTAATAGTAATCTCTTCTCAGCTTCAAATATTGTTTTATTATTATGCAGAAATTATCAGACGGGCAAAAGAACACAACTTAAATTTTCTGAACTGAGTAGTTACTTCGATGATTCTCAATTCGACATGCTGGAACCTGATTTCGACATCCCATGTTGAATTGAGGTTACAAGTATCGGAGAATTATGCAACAAATAGCTTTATGAAAGACTTTGAGCATATTTGTACGTTTAGATATTCAGTTAAAATTATATTTGCACTACTGAGCATGCATTCGACAACCTTGTCGAAATCCAGTTCACGTTACAAATAAAGGCTCGTGTTTTCGACAACCCCCCGTTCATGTTACATCACAACCTTTGTCCTCACAGAGGAAAACAAAACGCACTAATTGAAACTTCTTTACTATTTGCTGATTAAAGTACTACTATTTGCTTGAAGTAAACCTAACTTTAATAAAAGTCTTACGAAAATAACTTGCCGTCTTATGATTTCCTTATGATTATGTGTTTTTTCTCGAAGAGTGTATCACACACGTAACAATATACTTCTTTTCTCCATGCGTATGACTCATCTACTGTAACCGCGCTTTTGACACGAGAAAAGACACTCCCATAATGTTGCCACTTCTATGCACGATTGCAGGGATGACATCTTACGCTTATTTCACAATATTTAAGGTGGATCACTACCCGGAAGTCAGTATAAGCATTAGTTCATTGCCTTAACCAACGCGTAAAGAAATGACACATATTATAAATATTGCACTATAAAATAGAGTTACGCGTCAGCTACAACATGAGATACTATTTTCTGTGCTTATGTATTCTGTTAGCTAAAAAAGTAACATATAAAAGGAAAACTTGATCAGTTTTTAGATGAGTACGCAAGATGGCGCTTGCTGTTAGATTTTGCTACTCCTGTGCTCAATTTTATGAAATTTTTACTTACAAGCATAAATTATTTTACAAGTAGTTGTCTCATTACGGAACATGGATATTATATTACCGTTTTTCGTGTTATGTTTTACATTTTATCCAAATATTATTTTGTGTTTACGGAAATAGTTTTAGCGGCTGAATCTCACGCTTACGCAGGACGCCATAATGCTTCGTTGCCAAACTTACATGTGTACTGTTGCAGTCACAGTAGTAGGGCAATTCCTTGTTAGCGTTTGAAGTCCAGAGGCGAAACCAGTGAATTGCGACAAAACTATTGTAGTTAATAAAAGTGGAAAATGGGGAAACGGAAGGAATCATATTTTATATATATATATATATATATATATATATATATATATATATATATATATATATATATATATAATCCAGCTCTAAGTAAAAGATCGAAGAGCTAAAGGAAGCAAAGAGAAAGGGAGAATAAATTGAAGAAACAGCTAAGCGCTTTTCAATTTTTAACTGTTTCCACGTAATACAAAGATAATAATATAAATACAGTATATTTTGACGATCATTTTCAACGTTAAATATGTAGCCTAATATGTGTTCTTTCTTTTTACTTTTCTTTCCTTTCTTTCTTTCTTTATTTTTGCTGAAACTTAATTTGCTTAGGTAAAATATTGTATCTTCTTGAAAATAATCTATATATGTTTTTGAGCTTTCATACATACACGAATAGTTGCCTGAACCCGTTAGTGGAAAATAGTAATTAATACTACTTACTAGGGAAGGTCGTGGGGTGCTACTCTAACTTCATATTGATACTATGCTCAGTCGACTCCTTTTTACATATGAAACAATTAGGCAACCGGAGAAATCCTCGATCGCAAGCTTGTTCGAATTATGAACGTTAAAATTTCAAAATTGAGCAGATTTTGAAAAACGTTTGAAGGAACCATTTTTTGAGATACACGCTTCATTTTTGGTACTGGGATGTTTTCTTGGACACTCTACGGAATGGTGAGGTCAAAACCTACGCATTTTGCAAGATAAGGAAACTTATTGAGTTAAAGGGTAATGGCGTCTTACAGCTTGTAAATTGCATCCTATTTGGCACACCGGATAAATAGGCTAATAAAATTTATTTGAAAACAACTGTATTGTCATTCAAATGTCACTTTCTGTGCGGCCACCTTAACATTAAACAATGACATGTGTCTCCGAAACGCTTTGCCGCGGGATTAACTTCAACGCGATTCCCAACCCAGCCGGCCTCTGTGCATTGTGGAAAAAATGAAATATTTCAGTTTAACATCCGATGATTATACCCTTTAGGCTAAGGAAGACGATGATTAAAACAAGTGAATGGTGATGGAAGAATTGATGGAATGAGAAGAAGGGAGGAAAGAGGAGTACCCCAAGAAAACCCATGGACATGATGGTATCCATTGTGGAAGACGATGTTTCAATATTTCATCGCTAGCAATTTTTTTAAAAAAATTTCAACGGATTTCAATGGCGATTGTTTGAAAATAGTGGCCAAACTTCAGCCAATATTTTACGGTATTTCGCGAGAAATGTGACCAAAAAACAAACAATCGGCTAGAGATGATGTATGCAAATAGCGGTTTTCTCGAGAATAAAAGTCATCTGTTTCACAGCTACAGAAGGGGAAGAAACAGGCCAATAGTCAGTCCAAAAATGCAGGGGAGCGGTAGAAGTTAGGGGGGCCGATCCAACCATATTATAGTTCATCACCATATTATTGTTCATTTGCAAGCTTTTCGTGAAAATTTTAGGGGAGCAGTAAAAATTTAGGGGGAGCCCGGCCCCGTAGACCCCTTGGGGATACGGGCCTGGGAAGAACACAACAATATAGATCATCACAAGTTTAATTATGAATATCACGTCGTTTTTCAATGAATTTTGCACGCGTTCCCAAGACAAATGTGATTGTTCAATTTCAAGGTGGACACACAGGAAAGTGATATTTGAATAACAATATAGTCGAATAGGGGTATCAAACACATTTTATTAGCCTATTGGCCCGAGGGGTAAAAGTGAAGGAGAATGCGGGGCGCCGTACCCCCACCTCGAAAACAATTAATGTGTCCCCTCAGTTCCGAAAAAAAAACTATAATGGGTATAGATAGGCAAGGGAACGGCGTGGCGTCATGCCGTTATCTACCACCCCCAACCTTTTCAGATTCACTTTTACCACTGGTTGGCCCAGTATGTCAAATGGGAGGCAATTTGCATGGTGTAAGACGCCATTACCCTTCACACCATTCCAAATAATTGCCTTATCTTGCAAAATGCATACGTTTTGATCTTACTACAGTGTTGGGTATCCAGGAGAACTCCCTGATATCAAAACTGAAGCGTCTATCTCAATAAATGGTACTTCAAACTTTCTGGAAAAAATCTGTTCAATTTTGAACTTCTAACGCTCATAATTCGAACACGCTTGCGATCGAGGATTTCTCCGGTTGCCTAACTGTTTCATATGTAATAAGGCGTCGACTGAGCATAATATCGAAACGAAGTCAGAGTAATATTCCGTGCCCTTCTCTAGTTAGTATTTAAAAATGCATAAAACTGTGAAGCTTGAATTGTTTTTTTTTTTTTTTTTTTTTTCTATAATGAAAAGGAAGGATTCAGACTATAGCTTCACTTGAGAAATGCAACCACTCATGTAAAAATGCAAATCCTTTTTCTACCTCGGAGCTGCAGTGACTCCGTGGTAGAGCATTCGCATCTTGTATGCGGGGTCACTGGTTCGATCCCAGCTTTGCCAGGTGACCTTTTTGGTGGACACACACCATGCGTGTGTGTGGATTTTCTCAGAGTTTCTCTTTGTGCTCCTACTTTCTCATTCTACCATTTAATTCATTCTTATCATCACCGTCTCTTTTAACCTATATGACATAACCGAGAGACATGAATGTTTTTTTTTTATTCTGTAACGTCCTATCATTGTGCTTCGAAGGAAAGATAGAAGGTGATGATGACAACGAATGACATGGTTGAATGAAAGAAAGGGAGGGACCCGGAGGAAACTCCACTTATGGTTTGTCTACTACAAAGCTCACTTGGCGCAAGCTGGGATCCAGCCAAAAACCTGACCCACCAGAAGTGAGTGATCTATGTCTAGTTCTTATTGATCCAATATTCTGACGATTATTGTCCGTGAATTCCGAATTGTAAGTGATACGTTTACCACTTGCGGTTTCAACATAAGAATAAGGAGTGAAGATGGAACCCATGCTTGGGACGCTGAATCTATATCAACAAATAATTTCTTGTTATCGCTTACCGTTTTGCTCCATGTAAATTGAAAGTGTGATAAGGGGCAATGCAGAATGACTGGATTAAGTAGCTACAATCATTGACATAAGTCACTGTTCAATCTGTAACATTAACCACGCTGTGCTCAGATTTCGGAATGTGTGTGCCAGGATGGTATCACGCCAGTTGATAGACGAACTGAAGCAGCGATGTGTTGATGTGTCACGAGATTTTGCCACGCCGTAAACGAGAAGGTAGTGACTTTCAGAAGAGATTCGTTACTGTGTATGAAATATGGGTGCACTATTACATTCCGGAAGTAAGAAAGCGAGCATGCAATGGCAGTATCTATTATCGGACACAACCATCTACAGGAAAGTTCGTACTTTCTTCTGGGACCAAAAGGGTGACAGCGTTACAGCGTAGGGAACACTTAGTCAATAATATCTTGTATTCCGATCTCCAAAAAGGTCCTAAACTTATTATACGAAGTAACACGGACTTCTGAAAACAAATTTCCTCTATAACACAACAATACTCGGCCTCATACTACTCCCTGTGCAATGGCTGCGATCATTGGAAATCTTCCTTTCATCCTCCTTTCGTACCGAATCTCGCCTCAGTGGTGAAAGGCACTAAAGAAGTTGCAATCTGATGAAGAGGTGCAACGAATGGTGCATGATTGATTGCGTATCCAATAAAAAAAATCTTTAGAGGCATTGGGACACTTTGTAAGTAATGGGAAACTTATATTGAGCGTAGAGTGGATTGTGTAGAAAAATGAAATTCATTTGTTCCATGCTCACTCAATATTTTCTTTTTTTTTAAAAAAGGTTTTAAAGGTTTTTTGACACCTCGTAACACTAGAAAATTGTTGTTTCCGTAAGTACCGGATATGGAAGTGGAGATACAATTTTAACAACCGGTTCCAAGAACCTGAGAAATTTTAATAACCGGTTCGAGCGAACTAGGTGAATGACACCATTGAGTAAAACAATAGACCCGTATGCTCTGTCAACGATCAAGCTATGAGCGTCCGCAGCGGAGGCAAGGGAACAATCGCTTTGCCCTGCATTTTCGAAAAGTGTTAATGAAGTCCACAAAGATATGCAATATACCTCAATAATAACTGTTTCGCATCATGCGTTATGCGCATCAATGTATGTCGGGCTTTTGCCCCTTCCCCGACATGGGAAAAATCCTGCGAATGTTTCTGGATAAGTGTGTTCTTTTTCGGAAATATTATCATCTTCAGGTGTGCATAGTATCAAGTATGAACCAGCACTAAAAGAAAGCGTGAGATTGTTTTGAATATATGCCACTGTAAACAAGAATTACAGAATTCATACTGAGCTTATTATTGTTGAAGATCATGTGATATATGAAGTACAGCAATCAAGGTTCAAAAGCAAGTACTTGCAAAACACTTAGAGAAATAAAGTAGGTTAAATATACTAGTAGATTTTAATAAAATTAGCTTTAAATAGCTTGGTAGATAGATCACATCTGGCGCACGAGATCGCTGGTTCGATCCCACTTTTCGCCAGGAAGACTTTCTGTAGGACCCATAGTGTGCGTGGATTTTCTCGGTGCTTTCCCACTTCCTTTAGGCCCGTTACACAGTCACGCGGAGCTCCGCGCGCGGAGTCCCGCGTGGCAAGATTGTTCTATTGATTCTTATGGGTGCATACATAGTCACGCGGAGGCCTCCGCGCGGCCCTATCCGCGCTCCGCGAGGCAGATAAGGCCATTGAGCAAATGGTTGCTTACATAGTCAAGCGGAACTCCGCGCGCGGAGCAGCCACTTCTCTTTAAAATTTAAAAAGAAACGTGCATGGTAGCAAAAGCAAAATGCAAATTAATCCAGATTTCTTTTCTTAGTTTTGATAGTGAGTTGCTAAATAATATTTTCTAATAACTGTTCTATAATACTATTTTCATATTGTTTAGTGTTATTTTTAATTTAGCTATATTGTCTTCGTTTAATTCGAACTTTCAATTAATGTCTTTGCTTAATTGGAACTGTACATGTGGTGCCTCTAATATACCACTGTTAACAGTACGTGACTATTGTAATTTTTGGACTTTCTTTCAACAAATTTGTTTCAGTTTCAATTATCACGGAGGTTAAATTAACACCATGTTAATGGGATCCCTCTTGTAAGGAACACAAAAAGCGTGACATTCGTGAACAGGCACGGAACGAGATATGTATTTTTTTTTTTTTTTTTTGTAAAAATGAAGGTATGGACAATGAAAAAAGATAAATTGAGGCAAATAATTTATCTCTACTATTAAATAGTTGATTGGATGTGAAGTTCTAACCAAATGTACAAACATAGGTTATTTTCATTTGTTAAAAAACAGTATCTGTTAAGTGCTGTATTTTAAGAGCGTGCATATGAATTTTATTTAAATTGCATTTTTATAATTTCGATGGATTTTTTTTTTCAATTAGGTCATCGAACGACTGAATTTTTTTTGACGTACGGAAATTATTGAAGTACTTCTCGTCTTCTCGCAAATCTATATACACAGAGACAAAAGCTCCCTAAAGACTTCTTTGAGAAACTAAAGGATGGATCTTGAGACATTTATTTTTCTGTGTTCTTCGATTTCTCTTCTTACAGAAATATTAAGATGCCACTATTGTCGTTTCGAACTTTTTATGTTGACTCGCAACACTGACTGAGAAGAATCCTGTATATAATCACGTGACGCGTAGCGCGTAGCTACGGATGACTGTGTAAGCACACACGCGTAGTGCGGAGGGCGGAAGACGGGACGCGGAGCGCGGAGCTCCGCTTGACTGTGTAACGGGCCTTAGTCCACCATTTCGATAATCATCATCACTGCTCCTTTTAGATTCGGATTATAATCGTGGAATATTAAACTAGAAAATTTCAAATAGCGCCTTCGGCACCCTAACACCCCTGCTAATCATGTAGTTTTACTCGCTACGGAAACTTACGCAGAGTCATTCTGACGCGTGATTACTAAAGCGTTCGACTAACATGTTTCCTGCAGTAGTCAGGCCTTTAGTATGACGCTAATCATACGTCGAAACGACTCTGCATAAAGCCCTATCTCAGATTCCTCATTCCACCTGGATTGTGCAACAAATCTACCTATGTAACTAAGCAACGTAGTAAGAGTTGGTGATAGTTTTCATTTAACGTAGCCATGTTTGGTCCAGAAAACGCTGGAATTTTAGCCATAATGATTATCATCCCGGTAGCCACTCCAAAATTGTCGGGGGGCTCGGCTGAAGTTACAGGGGGTTCGATCCAACAATATTATAGTTCATCTCCATATTAGTTCATTTGCAAGCCTACCGTGAAAATTTTAGGGGGGCCAGCCAAACTTTAGGGGGGCCCGGCCCGCCTAGACCCCCCTGGCTACGGGCCTGATGACTATGCCATCTAAGTTACACTAAGACATTCAACTTACAAAATACATGCACTGGGGAACACAACTTACAAAATACCTGCACGGGAGTACAACTGACAAAATACCACGCTGAAAAGCTCATATTTATGTAATGGTTCTGTATTTTTATACTTATTCTTAATTTGCACCTTTGAGACATCTAGTTATAGATAAACGTATATCTTTGTAATTTGCAGAGAAAATTTTACCATACAAGTAGTTTTCGTTACCCCTAAATGCAGTTTGAGTCGAATTTTGCCCAGAAAACGCTGGAATGTACCAATGATATTTAAGTCCCTAAAGTAAAGCTGCTCCAAGAATTGCAACTTCACCTATAAAATAACATTTTTGAATCTACTAAGAATCTGTTTTGTCCTATCTACCTAGATAATGATTTTGTATTTGTACACGTATCCTTAATCTGCACCGTAGAGACATCTAATTATAAATAAATGTATAACGTTTAACTGCCGTTTTCTAAGAAACTATTACCATAGAAATGATATAATTTTCCCCTAAATGCAAATTGAGTTACCCTTTCACCAGAAAACAATGGAATTTTAGCCATGATATATTAAATCTCTAAAGTAGAGATAAGTTTTACACCAAGGATTACTACTACGCTTATAAAACTCCATTTTTGAGCGTACTGAGAGTCTGTTTTGTCCAAAAGATGAAATTTATGTAATGATTTTGTATTAGTATAGGCATTCTTAATCTGTACCGTAAAGACATCTAGTTTGAGAGATACGCATAACGTTTCATAAGTTAAAAATCACTTTTGATCAAAGAATATAATTAATTCATATTTTAAAGCAGGCAGTATTGAGTAAAATGGAAATAAAAGCTCTGATTTCTCTTTATTGTAAATCATGTATAAAATGCGATCGTGACTAAAGACTTTTCTATCCGTAACTCATGTGGCAACATCGCATGTATCGCAATGTGCTCTGCCATCTAGTGAGAAAGTTTTACCCTAAAGGTGACTAGCGATCCAGCTTAAGCACAGGTATGTCGAATTCGGGTACCTGTCGAATTCAGGTGCGTTTACCTTATATAATATACAACAGGTTCACCTCAGAAATCAGATTCACTTATCGTAATATGAGTCTCATCATCCCCCTCCCCCAAGAGCAAACCTCAAATCTGCCCGCCTCTCAATGTTGAAGACAACTCTGCTCCCCTAATCCTTCACAGTATTTCTTTCAACTTCATTAATATACATCACTTATATATATATATATATATATATATATATATATATATATATATATATATATATATATATATATATATATAATTGCACTACACAAGGTCGGGGGAAGACAGCAGATGAGATTTTCAACCTTCTGAAACCCCTACAAATCAACAAGAGATTCGTGTATCGCGCCGTACAGTGATATACCGAGACTGGGACGGCAGCTGACCGCGCAAGGAGTGGCAGATCACGAACGGTACGAACCCTGCAGGTCCAGAAAGCAGTCGCAACAAGAATTCGGAGAAATCCTGTTCGAACACAAAGTGCGATGGCTGCAGAGATGAACATCAGCAGAAATTCCATGTCTCGTGTGCTCCAGAGTGACTACATCTATGGGCGTATAAGAGGCGGACTGGTCACTTTCTGACCCAAACATTAATGTAGAGGGCCCTTAAATCAGAGAGACTGTTGCGTTACGCCAACAATTTGCACAGAATGATTCTGCTCACTGACGAAAAGATGTTACAATTGAGCAGGCCTACAAGGCCAAAAATGACCGTGTATATGCCACGTCATCTACTGCAGCTGCTGAGGCAACTCCAAGAGTTCACAGGGCACATCATCCTGCCTCAGTGATGGTTTGGTGGGGAGTGAGCTACTCAGGCACAACCCAGCTGCATTTTTGCGAACAAGGTGTTAAAACATCTGCCAAGGTGTACCAGGACACAGTGCTAATACCTAGTGAAACCACTGTCTGCTACCATGTTCCCTGGAGAAAGGTGGACCTTCTCTCAGGATTCCGCTCCAGGCCACAAAGCGAAAGCAACCCAGGAGTGGCTGGCACAGAACGTCCCCGATTTCATTTCTACCGCTGATTGGCCGTCTAGCAGCCCGGACCTTAACCCGTTGGACTACAAACTTTAGGCAGTCCTTCAGGCAAAGGTCTGCCATAAACGGCATCCATCTGTAGACAGTCTGAAACAATCCTTGACCCGAGCAGTGAACAATTTTTTCATAGACGTGGTGCGTAATGCCATTGACCAGTGGCCGGGCAGACTTCATGCCTGCATCAAGGCCGAGGGGGAACATTTCGAAAAATGATTCGTGCGTCAGGTGTACAACATATCAATGTAGGACATGACCAAAATAAATTGCCTTGGTGTTAATACTCTTTGTGTTATTCACATTCAAACTTGTGACAGTATTTATGATATAACTAGGTATATATATATTATATACACTATGTGATCAAAAATATGCGGACACCTGGCTGAAAATGACTTATTCGTGGCACCCTCCATCGGTACTACTGGAATTCAATAATCAAATCAAACATTAATGATATTTCATCACCACCCGTAAAAATATGGAATTTCACAGTACGAAATTTCAAACTTTTCAATTTTTCACAAAATTGGTATGTGGTACATAAAAAATAATTCCAGATTTGATTTTCTCATGCAAAAACACAAAAGAAAAACATATTTCCAGGACAGATTTCGTGTTGCACAGTGTAATTTCTTCGATAGCGAGACACCAATATGAAATGTGGGACTACCTGCATAAAGCGGAAGGGATTACCAGCTTCATAAGAAAAACATCTTATGCATAGCTTATCTTTTCTATGATTTGACGCGTTTATACTTTGATAAATATTGTAGTTATCTTTCAGTGCAATGCTTTGACACACACACACACACACACACACACACACACACAACAAACGGGAAAGAAAGTTATAGATTTAGTGAGATCAGAAGAGAGAATAGTATTACGTATGCAGCGTCGCACATATTTCTGATGTGTATGACGATGTTTTGTCTCCAGGTCATGGGTTTTGGTTAGACAGGGTCATTAGGGGTCATAGCTCTGTGTGGGTCACGGATCTCAAAATTCGTGACCCATTCCATTACTGGTGACTAGGATATATATTATATATATATATATATATATATATATATATATATATATATATATATATATATATATATATATATATATATATATATATATATATATATATCTTAAATATTTTGTGTGTAAAAGTGAGGACGGGATAAGCGAAAAATCTCATTCAGACTTCCCATTATATGACTTGTAACCCACAGGTTGGTACCATTGAGAATATTGAACGCAGACTGGAAATACAATAGTAGTCACGGAAATACAAAGTTGGCAGTTACCACATACTATTCCACGTTTGGAAGCTATGACTATAGTTTACTTAAATATATAACAATTTAAAGGAAATTCATACTGTCAATCAAATTTATCAGATAAGATGAAATAGTGAACAGTTTCCTTTCGACGATCACAATACTTCCTTCCGGAATGTCTTCACTGTAGTCTACCCTATTTAGTATTATACTTAAAACTATTCAAGGATTTTAATTCAAGTGTATACACATCTTGTTTCTTTTGCCATACTAATGAAGTTAATTTGCATATGGAAGCGTGTCGTTAGGATCAAGATTTCATCGGGCGATTGTATGTCTCGTGTGGTCAGTAAATTGTCTGAGTGAACAGATTACAATCATTAGAGAAAAGTAAGCACGAATCCCTTTTCTCCCTTTGATTTTGTGCTGAATATTTTTGTCAGGCCATTATTATAAATTATTGTTAGCACAGAGTATGGTATTTTCTACGGATATGGAAATCAATATCATTTACAATAACCAACTAGGATGCTACGATTAAGAACGAGAAAAGGAAAGTAATTTGATTATTAAAATTACAGATGATGACTTTTCACAAACAAGATACAATGCATCATATTAGCGTAAATAATAATAATAATACTAAAGCGGATGTAACTGAGCAGCAATTGGTTGGTTGATTTGGACTTTAGCGTTCTGTTCAGCATCGTGAAAATATGAAACATGAACCTACAGCTTTACGTAGGATCCAAAACATACGATCTTTCACCGGGAATCGAACTCGATCTTTTACAACAAAAGAGCATACACTAACCATTTATCCACGTGGGAGTTCTAAACAACATTGAAAATGTACATTTTCTGTCATATTTAGCCGTGCGAGCAGTCTAACAATAGTGAGTGAAATATCAATACGGCTACAAATATAAAAACTGGTACATTTGAAATTAGTAATGTGCTCTTGAAAAAGAATAGAAAAATTGTAGTTTGCAGGCTAAGATGTTTAAAATACTATATTTTGTGGAAATTTTCTGTTTGCGGCGACTGACATACCAATTATAGAGTACTTATAATGATGATGTTACAGTTAAAAATAGGATGATAAAAAGTGTTTCTGAAATATTGTTTACTAGAAAAAAATAATAATAGATTTACCATCTGTATCTTCGTAAATGACAGGAATGACAATTACGACGGATGTTATCCAAATTATGACTGTCCGATCTCTTACCGACCATCTTATCAATCCTATCTTCGATTCAATTCTTCGCATTCAAATGGCACATCAACTATCTTTAACTAGTTCAAATATGCTTCAATAATGGTAGAACAGGCATTAATAACTTAACTGTGTGTAGAGGGGGCTGTTCACAATCAGGAAAAAATATTGATTGCTGGTGAAGTGACTTTACATAACACGTATCTTAGATGCTGGACTGAGGAAAGTGATCCTCTGGAATGAGCATCACAGATACCTGAGTTCAACTGCACAGGCCATACCAGCACAGAGCTCCATGATGTTTAACGGTACCAGATGTGACAGATTTTGAAGTTTTAATGATATACTTTGGAAATATGGGATCTGAATAATCTCCAGGAGAGGATAACCCTGGAATGGTTTCTATAAATCCTTTGAAGAGAATCAGAGAAATAGCGTTTCTGGGAGGCGCATTGAGAATGGTAGACATGTGTAGGATGTTGATCACTTCCGTTGGTTCGATATTAATTGCTACAGATTTTGCAGACCTTGATAGAGGCTGACGTTGGTAATGTTGCTTTTTCTTTCTGTATCAAAAACGAGAGAGAAATTATGTAGTAGACTTTGTAATTTGAAAGAGTGAAATCATAACACAAGGGTAATCAATAAATAACACATGATTTATGTAGAAATAAATATAATAAGCAGCTCATTAAATATATATAGGAAGTAAAAGTTCATATTAATGCTACTTTTCAGCACAACCGCCAAGTCCTCTCAACACACATTTTTCCATCGTGCCACGTTTCAGAATGCTCTGTTCATAGAAGTCCGTCTTTTGGAGGATAGGCATATGCGCACAGCTTATTTACTGCAAATATCGGAATTGATACGTTGGCTAGCCAAGAATTTCTTCATAGGACAAAAAAAAAAAAAAAAAAGATAGTCTGTAGATGCCAGATCAGGACGTAACGGTGTGTGCACGAGCCTCCGTCCAATCTTTCCGAGCTTCTCACGAATAGAAGCAGCAACAAAATGAGTGCAAACTGTGCAGTGTCATGAAGAAGCTTGCTATTTCCAACACTAATATTAAAGCGTTTGCCACGAAGCGCACGACACAACTTTTCCAATGTTTCACACGAAGCTGCATTTACAGTGATACCGCGTGTTGGAAAATCCAACAGCAGAACCCCTTGCAAACCCCAGAAGACAGTTACTAGCCTTTATTTTTTACAGACTTTGTCTTGGCACCCACTTCACGAAACTTCAGTTTGTCATCCACCACATCATATCCTCTACCGTACGAAATGTTGAAAATGTTCGAAGATAGATTTGCCGGCATTACGAATTGCCTCTTCAGTGACCGTGACATTTCTGTTTTTTAATGCTGTTACTGGGCGCCTGCCACGTGGAAAACTCCTCAAGATTCATACATCACTTTTCAAAGAATTTTCAGTACCTGAAATCTTGCTACGGTCTATACAGTCTTCCCGATACACACCTATTGTTCCCTGTGAATTTTACTTGGATTATTTTCTTCCCCCCTTCCCGAACAAAAGCGAACTAAATTTTTCTGATCTCGAGTAGACGATTGTAACACACGCGCCAATCATTGCTCAATTGTTCACGTTTCTACTGCTACATGTACACCCGATGGAACAACTACGGACCACAGTGCGAAGTTTCAAATACTTTTCTTTCAATTTTCACGTCCCAGATTAGTACATCACCTGAAAAAAATGTTGTGCGTTACTTATTAATCCATTTTCGTACATATTTAGTAACATTCCTGGCAATGTGAGTTACGCTTAAGTTTGACTGTTAACCGTATGGTATGTATTGAAGCAAAATACGTAGGCGTAATGGATATTTCACTAAAGCACTGTTTTAACGTTTTTTATGTACTCTTATTGTTTGCTTTTTTGCTTTCGTGTCCTTTATTCCTTTTATAAGCTGTAAGGTATGTATAAAGATCACTATGGTATGCTTTTGTACATTTGTGTGCAAAAGTTATTTACTTGTTCAGAACCTGGCTATGTCCTTATGTTAATGGAAACGAGAAAAATAAATGAACGATGCAACTATACTTGGCAGAATTGAAAAAAAAAAAAAAAAAAAAGTATTGACCCAAATCTGGATTGAGTTTATGATCGCTTGATTCGGATTTCAATTTGAAGTTGTTAGGAATTACATAATCAGCTGAACATGAGTATGCTTAAATAAAGGAAACCGTAGTTTGACGGCAAGTAAATGTCTCCTGTAATATAAGAAAGTGGATGGTAAGTTCAAACGAATGATAAAATAAACCTTTGTAGAATGAAAAGTAAGGAAAGAGGAATATCCTCTATTTAACTGAAATTTCACATAATATGATCTAAGAGAGAATTCGCAACCGTGTATTAGATAAGATAAACGCTTTATTAATGAACTGTTGTAATCTTTTCAAAGTTTTTTTTTTTTTTTTTAATTTTAAATAATTGAGTCAGAATTTTATTTATTCGTTATTGTGATGAAGGTCGCTTTGATAAATATGGATTTCATTGTGGTATGTATGTAATTGTGGGAATTCGTGTCAACAAAGCAGTGTTATCAAACAAAAACGTTTCTGTTATTTTAATATTTGGCTGAGATGCTGCACTTAGTAATGATGGTAGTTTGTATTCTGATAGTAGGCTTTAGCAAACAGCTTAGAACTTCCTTGTGAGAATAGCCCTATAGCTCTCTCAAATATCGGTTTATAAGGAACTTGGGGGTAAACATAAATGTAAAATATAAATGAAAGGATGCAGGACCATACAGATTGACCCTTAAAAAATAAATTCCAGTTGTAACGGCGCAGAAGGTTTGTTCTGCTGCAGGTGAATAAATATTTGAGGAGAATCCAGCCCTTTCGCTTAAACACAATCCTCTCTGTTCGTGTGAATAGGTAAAAGAAATTCACAGTGGGACTGCTGGTCGTGCGTGTTGTGGAACATTGATTTACAGATGAGAATAAATAAAGGAAGGAAAAGAAGCCTCTTGCATCCAAATCGATACCTGGAATGGAATTAGGTAACGTGTTCACTATTTCCGAGTAGTCTTTTTGTGAATTCGTGTTCTATTTATTTCTGTACAGTCAGTCGCCAGCTAAAATACATACACGATCCTTAATTTTCAGTGCTTCTATAAAGTTACGCCGAACAATGGTTCAACTACAACCACTGAAATACTTGACAGCAGATACAATAAACTACCAGCTTCGTGTCTCCCAATCCTAAGGCTTACTGCTTGCTACGAGATTGCAAGCATAAAGTATGATTTTTTAAAACATTGTTTCTGTTATTGTAACTTAAATGTGAATCTACAAAATAATAAAAGCGGTTCAGTGGTAGAGCTCTCATCTTTGGTGCGAGAGGTGCGTGTTTCGATCCCAGGCCAGGGATTTTGGGAACAACATGATGTTCGTGGTTTTTTAGGGGTTCCCCGTTTCAACCTATATTCTCATTCCACCAATTTTCCATAGTCATTTACTTTCAACCATTCCTTTAGCCTAAAACTGTCATTGTGCAGGCACGTAGCCAGTATTTCGTGAAGAAGGGGGGGGGGGTCCGTGACGAAATACTGTGGTCAGCGCACCAGGGGCTCGATCATTCTAGACTACTTTACTGGAACATATATTGGTTCGTTTAGCCAGGATTTCGTAACGGGGAGGGGGGGCCGTAAGGTGAAATTCTGAAGGCCTAGGAGCTCGATCAATCTAAACTACTGTACTATCAACGTGGGGATATGTTGGTATTTTAATAAACTATGAAGAAATCTCGAGTAAAGTAAAAAATAAATAAATAAATAAATAAGTATTGAAAAAGATTATACAATATTTACATCCTTCCTCTGTTTGTTCAAACATAACAATTTTCTTTTCATTATGACCTCAACTATTATAAAAAGTACATATTCATTATTATAAAAAGTACATACTCAATAATATCTTTTAAAATATTTTGCAATATCTGCGTTCCTTTTTCTGTTGAATCAAATGTTCACAGAACTTTCTTTCCACATATATTTTTGTTTTTATTATTCCGTCAACTACTGTCGGTTCTAAATGACAGGTTAAAGGAGCAGTAGAAAATTATTTTTGAAATAACATGTTTGATATTGCAAGGATGCGGTGACGAGAAAAATGATAAAAAATGTCCACGCTGTTACACAACGGCACTATGCTTTTGGAAGCTTGAAATCTCCCTGACTAGTAGCAGAAATTCTGTGAATTCCGCAACTTTTCTAGAAATTTCAAATTCCCTGACTCTTCCAGGATATCTCGCTCACCTCGCAACCATGTATTGCAAGTAATACAAATTTCCTCACAAGAACACTGAGAAAAATCCATTATCCGGACAGCGGTATATTGTACAAATACAAGGATTCGTTATGTTTACTAAGGAAATCTGTACGGAGCGTACTTTATCCATATACTACATAGGTACTGCCTTTTACCCGCTTAGATATTACATCATGTCTCTGCAGGATGTCTGATATCTAACAATCTTCTGTATTTTACATACGTATACGTATGTTAAATACTTCAGCTATACGTTATATACGTCCATCTGTGTGTAAGATCCAGACCGCCTATAGACACTCTTTCTTTCGCCATGGCTGACGTCATTGAACTACCGTCTTTTGCTTGCGAAACGAGGTTGTTTACAAACGGAACAGAAGAGAGGAAGGAAACCTGGGAAGCCTGGGTAAGTACAATAGTTAACTATTACTTTAGTTAAATATTCCCATTAATTATATATTCTTTTAGTGTAACTTGCTTTAATATAGTACTAAGTAAGTAATGTAGTTTATGACTACAATTCTTACTATTGTAACTCGTAAATGATTGAGGAGAATGGAATGGGTGAATCTGAATTTTGAAAAAACTTTGAATATTAATGTTTTGAAACATATTATGTTTCAAGGTAGCAAAATGAATGTTATGTGTTTATTCATTCCATTTTATATGTGACGATTTATTACTTGGTGCAGATTTACTACAGGACTGCTTAACATAATTGCTAATAAACCGTTTTCAGCGCGGAAATTTCCATGTGTAGTGAAGATTTAGGATTTAGATTTCTGGGCTTTCGGCATCAATGGCCTTGTTACCCCATATGAGGGATGACTTTCCTCGGCGAGTACACTATCCGGGGAAAGGAAGGGAAGAAAGGATTGGGGAAGGAAGAAAACGGCCTGGGACCTATATGTTAGGTACCACTCCGGCATTTGCCTGCTGTGAATGAGGAAAACCCAAGGAAACCTCATTCAGGATGGCTGGACTTAAAATCTTTTGATACTTTTTCGACCGAGTTCTCCCCCGGGATCGAACCCGGAACCGTTCGCACCGAAGGCGAGAGCGCTAGCGACTACCCTACGCGGGGCCACTTGTGTAGTCTAGAAAACTCATTTTTACTAGGATATTTGCAAATTTTTTTTTTTTTTTTTTTTTTTGCTTTTAGTTTAACGCCCTATGATTGTACATCAATGTAAGAGAGAAGGTGACAATGAGATACATGATAATGGTGGAATCAAGAAAATGTAAGGAAACTGGAAAGTCTTAAGAATAACCACACCTACAGTGTTCACCAAAAGGCTATTTGTCGGGAGCAGGAATCGAACCAGGGACCTAACGCGTCAGAGGTAAGCGCTCTACTACAAAGCTTTCTTTTGTTTAAAGAACTTGTTTACATTGAAATATATATATTTTACGAAGATACTAACATATTTTACAGCCTCACTGAAATTAAAAAAAAAAAAAAAAGTAGTCAGGGAGAGTTTACTTGTCAGATTTTTATTTTTTAATTTAATTTATTTTTATTTTTATTTATTTTTGCTTTGTTATGTTCCCTAGTTAATTAATGTTTGGGTTACTGAAAATTAAAACCTTTTTAGTATTATTGTTATGTCATCACTTTGGAACCAAAAAAGTTAGATTTTTTTTCTTGTGTTTTCATATAGGAAGTTGGTAAGTTTGTGCCTTAGCATTGGTTTGGTTTCTAGAACGTAATTGAAGGTCATGTTGAGTTGAGTCTTGGCGGGTTTAGAGTTCGTGAAGTGTCAGGCACTGCTTGTGCCCCTGTCTTCTGTCTGTGATGTTTCCTGGCTTTGGGCTGTGAGGTATTTATGTTGAGGAGTACCAACGCAGGCCGCGTGATATACAGGTAGCTTCAACAGCTACGAGTGCCAGATGTTCATCTTTCGTAACGGCGTGACTAATGCAGTATAGTACTAGGTTCAAATTCTATGGGTGGTAAAAATGGTCGTGGTGTGGTAAGAAATACAACGTAATTGTTATTAGTTTATTAGTGTTTCTTCATAGTATAGTTTCACTATTTCTAGAAGGAATTAAGTATTAACGAAGTAATAAATAAGCAAAAGCACACTTTGATTGGCGTTAACTATTTCTCATACTCCATTGAGAATGTTTTGATCCTCAGTTGCGCAAACATCCAGTGTGCGTTTTTTTGTTTGCTTACACTGCCTTATAGATGAGCTCCCTCGTGGCTAAGTGGTTAGTGAACACGCCTTTGGCGTGGGACACCCGGGTTCGATTCCCGGCCGGGGGCCGCGGTGGCTCAGTGGTAGAAGGTTCACCTCTGGTGCTTGGGGTCCCGGGTTCGATCCCAGCCCCGCCAAGTGAACCTTGTGGTGGACAAACACCGTGTGCGTGGGTTTTCTCGGGGTTCTCCCGTTTCCTCCCACTTTCTTCATTCCACTATTTAATTCATTACTCATCACCGTCTCCATTAGCCTAACCATCATAACCGTAGGACATAAAACTCAAAGATTTCATTTCATTTTTTCGATTCCCGGCCGGAGCTTATGTGGTTCGGATTCCACGTTAATCTGTAGGTCCACGTCTCATACAGCCTTGCTGCTGAAAGGAACGTTAAAATCAAATCAGCACTGTTTTACAGATGCAATTGTTCGATTCCGAGTTCGAATGAAGCTTTTTACGGGCAGGGGGCGACTTTTATAGGAGAAGGTCTAAATACGGGCTACCATTTTTATTTTTCGAATATCAATAAAATGTTCTAAGGTATGTACGAAATAACAAGTCCAAATATGTTGAGAGATGTTAACTTCATAACAGAGTTACAAATATAGTTGAAAATTCCAAGACTAACAATAATACATACAGTTTTCTGAGAGAGGCCATAATGTTAAGTTTTGAAAGTATGGTCTAAATATGGGCCACCTTTGAAATTTGCTACAAAGATACTAAGAAAAATGACTGATGGTACAAAATAAGGTGAAAGAATAATGTAGAGGTGATGACAGTCTATTTACAAAAATCACAGATAGCTAGTCTTCCTTTTCCGCACCAGCACATTCGTTATGTGCCCACATTGAACACATGATACATGTAACCCATAGTTCCCCTTGTGTATCTTCAGAGAATTTCCTATCGCAGAATATACAATTTGCATCTTCGTCATCAGGCTACCCACTTGGATGCGCTACGCCAACGGATCCGGGAGGACTTCCTTTCATTAACTGACTACTCATGTTCGTTCGCGGAAATATTACCATGGGAGGCACAAATTGTCCAGCGCCGTTCATACAGGCAATAATTGTGATTGTTGCACCTTTCTCTGTAGAAGTTAGATCTGCTATTTGTCTTTTACCTTTCCTCCCAATTAGAGACGGGAATTTGCTTTGAACAATTGTTGGGCCATTCATCATAAGCATCTTCGAGCAAACGAAAAAACTGCTGAATTGCTGCGAAAAACTCCTTGTTGAAACCAAAAGCGCGAGCAAAACACGTTCCACATGGTTTACGAAGCGCAATAACCTTTTTTTGCCGACGAAGGAAAAGATCAAACCATGATCTTCCAGCCTCTGTGTCCCTAAATGGATGTTGAAGACCATTTCGTTATGCTAGTTGATACGCCATACGTTGCAAGTCGCTTCTGGTGTATGCAAAGAAATTTTGCTCCATGAGGAGTAGATATTCTACCAATTGCTTTTCAAGCTCGTCCCCTAATATAGGTTTTCTTCCGAGTTTTGTCGTTGCCGCTTCAATGGGAGCTAGATTGTTTCTTCCTTAACGTTTGCAGAGTTTTAAGTGGCACATTAAAAATCTTTGCTGCTTTCAGCGTCCCCATGCGGTTTTTTTTTTACGGCGCAAATAGCACTCACCATGTCCACATCTTGCTTCCACATCTTTCTCTTTCCTTTTGTAATGTACTTGGGTTTCGATCTTGGCATGTTGAAACAAAAGACAAAAAAGTTTGAGAATTTTACAATGATGGTCCAAGTATTTACTACTAGCTTATATTTAGACCTAGCAAGGTAGCCTGTATTTAGACCATTCATAGATTCTGCTTTGTCACGTAACAGTACTCATACACAATATTATTTACCTTTTATTTTCTACTAACTACAAGTGCTATCCCTGCATAATACAACATACCTGTTACAATTTTTCAAACTGCGTTTTCTTATGGTCAAAAATAATACAAAACACATACTTGATAAAACTTTCCCACGATTGCACACAGGCAAAACACACAAGTTGATCAACCAGACCCAACTGTTCGTCGCCAACTGAATCACGCTACCACCTTCGTCCTTGAATAATGCTTTCACATATTTATCACTAGGTTTTAGTAGTAGACAAGCATACAGAAGTCTAGAACGTGACCTAGCCCATATTTAGACCACAGCCCGTATTTAGACCCTCTCCTCTATATATACAATCCAAGGATTTTAGTTATTAGTCAGTGATGCAATATATAGACCTATATATATTACAAAATTGAAAGTGACTATGTTTGTGACTCTTAATCTCTTAAGAGCTGCGGTGGCTCAGTGGTAGAGCGTTCACCTCCGGTACTTGGGGTCCCGGGTTCGATCCCAGCCCCCGTCAAATGAACTTTGTGATGGACAAACACCTTGTGCGTGGGTTTCCTCGGGGTTCTCCCGTTTCCTTCCACTTTCTTCATTCCACCTTTCATTCATTGCTTATCATCAGCGTCTCCTTTAGCCTAACCGGCATAACTGTGGGACGTAAAACTCAAAGGTTTCATTTCATTTTTTCTTAATCTCTTTGGAATCTTGTACTTAGGTTCACAGCGGAAGCGACGAAATAACTCGACTCATCCATTGTATCTCTCTTCGCAACCAGTTTCCAAAATGTTGGCAATAAGTTTGCGAAACGGGATATGACGACTCCAATTTTGGGTGAAAAGTCGCTATAAAAAATAATAGAGAAATTCATTGTCTATAAGCATTGTTTTAAAGTTGTAGATGTAAACTAAACAATATGTTCTACTCACTGGCGCAAATCCGTGGGGGGGGGGATGACGGATACATGTCCCCTCCAATCTTGGAACTGAGGGGGACTTCTCCCCAATAATCCGATTTGAAATGTGTTTTTTGGGAGAAATTTGATTATTTTTGTCCGATTGCTACAAAGGAACGTGAGATAAAATAGATGTCCCCCAGAATAAGCCTCAAATCTGCAGCCTCCCAACGCTGAAAACAACTCTGATCCTCCACAACATTGTTTTTCAACTTCATAAGTATTTTGGACATCGTCAAAAAAAAGTATGGTAACGGTCTTACCCCCCCCCCTCCCAATGTTGAAGACAGATTTGCGCCGCTGGTTCTACTCACATCTTTGTAAATAGGGCGCAACCAATCCTTTAATTCAGGGATCATTTTTTTGTAAAAGAAAAAGTGTAGAATAATTAAAAGACACCAAAGGACAAATATAACAAACATCTTCTTCGCCTTTATTCACGCAATCTATAGCTAATCTTGTTGCTATCGGTAATGATGTATTACGTGTGTTTCTCAACGGAAACTCTGCGAACTAAAGGACATCAAGTTTGTAGTTGTTCTTCGTTAGAGGGCAAGGGTAACATAACAATGCAGGATTGTGGGGCAGTGAGTATGCTGTATTTCCAAACTCTTCATCAGTTGCGCTGATTAAAACAAACAAACAGAAAAAAAGAACGTAAAAACTGTTTTGAACTAATAATGCTTCTCTACAGATGAACATTTTGTTTGGAGCAGAAAGTCGCTAAATGTGTAAGTAGGTAAATCGTCATTTAAAAATCACCCAAAAAAGTCTCCAATCGGAAAAAAAATATTTTTTGTCGCTATCGTAGGGCGACCATACGTCCCGTTTTGACCGGGACAGTCCCGTTTTAGTGGCGTGTCCCGGCCGTCCCGTCAGTAGATGGAAAAAGTAGTATTCGTCCCGTTCTATGTAAATGAAAGAAGTAAATAACAAACCCAGTATCTTTACTCCTTTTAAAAGTATTAATAATTAATAATAACAAAGAGGCAAAAATTGAACTGAAATTCCCTATATTAAACATACTCTATAGTTCGCAGTACTGCTCGAAAGGCAGCAGAGGTTTTAGCAGTTGGTTGTGTGTTGAACAAATTTCAACGTGTCTTTCCTTTTTCATAAGTACCCGTTCTGTAACAAAGAGAGAGAGGAGGAAATCTGATATCAAGGCACTGATAAGAACAAAGGTAGATCTAAAAGTCTAGGGTTGCAAGAACCTGTCCCGTTTTTAACTGAAAATTTTATGGTCAACCTACGCTATCGTTGAGGTCGAATTCCCCTTATTTAGCGACTTTACCCAAAATTGGCAACATTGACCCCCACCGAACAACCAGGGTTGAATTCAGGGGGTAGCCCGGGGGGAATCTCCCCCCCGAAGAAAATTCATTCCCCCCCGGAGAAACTCCCAAAATTTCAGTCACAAAATGTAGAAATTACTTCACCCAATTATTTGCTTTTCTGTCCGTGTACGTGCAGACGAAATCCGATCTCTCAATATACATATAAATGACGCAGACCCATTCTATATAAATGTTAACATGTAACATCTAAGATAGAATACCAAATAGTGAATAAAACTTGTATTTCTTAACGCTATGACTGAGTTTGGCAGAACATGAAATTGTTAACTGTTGAAGAAAGGTTTGTATTTTAGTAGGTACTATATCCTCGCCCTATATTATATATTAGTAGGTAGCACTAGCACAGGTTGAGATACGAAAGGAAAGATAGGGAAGATCTTTCGATCATTCCATATAATCTCTCATGTCGGCAGACTTCAGTTCTTGAAAATATACAGTTCCTACATTATTTGAAATAGGGCGCCTAAATCCCATTTCTCGCATCGGAAGTAACAGACGTAAATGTGTTTTACGATTGTTAAAGTAAACACATCTTTCTTTAATTAAAAATAATTCAGTTAAAGGGTGAGATTCAGTGGGCGTCATTTAGAGGGATCAGGGAGGAACAGTTATCCCTCCTTGATTAGAGACTTATATAGAATTTATCAATATGATAATAGTATATAAGTGAAAGATTGCTATTGAAGGTGGCCAAGATCCTGCTCAGTGCCGTTCCATGGGGGAGGGGCAAGCGGGGCGACGGCCCCGAGCGCCGAAGTAAGGGGTGAAAATTCGGGAGGGAAAAAGAAAAAAGAAGGAAAGAAAAACAGAGGAATGAAATACATGTGGACATATATAAAATGAAAGGAAAAAAGTAATGAAAAGTGCTCAAAATCAAGGAAAAGCAGGGTTTACTTTTTAAAATTTTCCCACCTTTGGCGGCTGGTCTGTCGACCTCACTCATATATACGGGGATGCCGTCGTATACTCTCGCGCCAAGCGCTGATTTTCCACGACACGGCACTAATCCTACTGAAGATTTCGTCAACTAAACTATTGATGTATATGCAGTGAAGAAACCAAGGCTAATATGTTTGATTTAGAATCAGAAGTGTGAGAAAGAATGATAACTTTTTATTAAGATATTCCTAAGTATGTTTGTTTTAGGAGAAAAAATATTTCAGTTAATTTAAATCTTTTTAAAAATTTTTACATTAGTAACAAACAGTAATTACTGAATATAGGAAATAATAAAAATAGTTACTGTAAATAGCAGTTAAAGTTTAGTCTAAACTATTTTTGCCAGTCTTTATTTAATGTTTTAGATGAAATCAAACGATTGTTTTCTTAAAATTATAATCTCATTGAATATTTATCAGCAATTAGTCTCAATATTAGGTAAGATGTGTATGTGAATGGAATTGTTAAATATGCTGCTTTCTTGAAAAAAATACAGAAAAATAACCCTCCCCCGAGCAGTTGACATTCCCCCCCGGGTGTAAATGTCTGAATTCAACACTGCGAACAACACCCCGTTATCTTTAGCCTAGCCAGCATAATAGTGGGACGTAAAACTTAAAGATTTCATTTCGAACAACACTCCCAGAAACCTATTGTTATACCATTCCCAAAACACCCTTTTGTACAGTTCTCCCTATTCGAAAAAAAAATTGTAAATAGCAGTGTTCATATATAAATATGGAACTCAATTTCCCTGAATTTTCCAGGTTTTCCAGGTATTAATTTTTCAATTTCCAGGTCTAGTGGAAGAAACTAATAGTACGAGAACACATAAATTTTAAGAATACTATATTTATATATTTGAGAATGGCCACCCTTCTCCCCAATGAACGATTGCAATTAAATATTGAGTCACAAGAAAATAAATAATTAAAATAAATAAAATTTAAGTTGAAAAATATGAAGTTGAGAAACCTACTAAGGGAATTATATAATACTTTTGTTCCATACTTGAATACATTCAAAATATACAAAAATATTGGCTTGGGGAAGAAAAAAGGGCCCGCGAGATTTTAACTGATTCTTATAGTACTCGACAACAGAAATAAATTACTGAAAGAATTTTCAAAATCGGCGCAGGTAAACATGCAGAAAATCGCATTTTCATGTACCGGTTCAAAATGGGGAAGAAAAGACGACCGCGAGATTTTAATTGATTCTTGTAGTACTCGTCGAGAGAAATCGATTAGTGAAGGAATTTTCAAAATCGGCGCAGGCAAACATAGAGAAAATCTCATTTTCATTTTCCGGTTCAAAGTGGGGAAGAAAAAAGGGCCGCAAGATTTTAACTGATTCTTGTAATACTCGACGAGAGAAATCGACTAGTGAAGGAATTGTCAAAATCGGCGCAGGCAAGCATGAAGAAAATGGCATTTTCATGTATCAGTTCAAAATGGGGAAGAAAAAAGGGCCCGCGAGATTTTAACTGTTTCTTGTAGTACTCAACGAGAGAAATCGATTAGTGAAGGAATTTTCAAAATCGGCGCAGGCAAACATGGAGAAAATGGCATTTTCATGTACCGGTTCAAAATGGGGAAGGAAAAAGGTTCCGCGAGTTTGAACCGCTACGATGTATGTTCACGAATGTCCCCGTCTTCTCAAATTTAGTTAATTACTGTGACACTGAAACATGTGACACAGAGTCACATTGTGGATGACTGCAATCGGCAACCACTGCACATATACTCCTCCCGCCCCACAGTTTGATTATTTCGATCCATTCCTCACGTGCTAACGGCATGGTTCAACATCTGCAAGAAAGAGGTAAATGTAACGTTCAATTGGCAATAGCTTTTCACCAAATTAAGCTGCATGAAATCTGATTGCATATTTGACATACTGAGAAAATTCTAGTCCGTGGCCATATGTATCACATATCCCATCAATTCATAAAAATTTTGAACACAAAATTACGGTCGTCCGTGTGACGTACTCCCAAAAGGCCTAATGTGTATCACCCACCTCACATTCAATGAAACCACATCCGTGTAGAATTTAGAAAGGAACTTCTTATGATGTATACAGGATGTCTCAAACGTTCCCTGACATAGGATAACTCTGTTATTATCAGAGTTACAACAAAATGTAAGAGGAAAAACATCTCGAAATATGACGTTTTCAATCTAAAGTGAACACTTTTTAAAAAAAATCGGACGAGATGTTTGTGCTGTATACTCTTTATGCACCCAATTTTAAATGAAAATGCAACGTTGTCATTTACCTGGACCCACAACATAAGTGAATGAAGTTACTGTTTGAAACGGGGGCTGGCCATCGACATGTTAGCGTAAAAGACAGTAACTTCACTCACTTACGTTGTGGGTCCAGGTAAATGGCAATGTTGCATTTTCATTTCACATTGGACGCATAGCGAGTGTACAGCGCAAACGGGTCATCCGATTTTAAAAATTCCTTCACTTTAGAATGAAAACATTATATTTGGAGACGCTTTCCAAAGTAGTATAATTTAGTTTGTTTAAATTTACAATTTAATACAAGTAGATTCGGATTTATATGCGTAGGATTTTGTATGCATCTAACTAATGAATTCTTTATTTTCATGCTTAACTTAGTGACTTGGCTTTGGACTGCAACTGATTATTGTAACCCATTATTGCTTGAGAAGAAACAAGATATCCGAATCTTCATTTGGAGAAATCAAACGTCTATTGGAAAGCTGGGGATTACAATCATTAATTTCTACATTTCAAGGTGCGTAAATTATATATTCTGTGTTTGTTGTTAAATTACTATTACTATTATTGGGTTTAGAATCAATGAAGCACTTCATGATATTTTATGGGGATCAAGATGGGTGCCGGATAGATAAGTATTTGAGCGTCAGGCTCTTATTTCTTTTCAATTTAATATTTAATCAATGATTATTTTTCTCCCTCATTATTCCACCAAATCGTATTCCAAGATCATATATCCATTTTTGATCGATATATCCATATTTTTGATCTCTTTCATATTTCTATATTTTCGATTTTTGATATTGTTTATATTTCGATATTGCTGTATTTTTCGATATTTCGAACAAGTTTCGATAGTTTGTCAATATCGATTATCTATATCTAAATTCGGATATCCCAAAGCCCTATCGAACCCCCTCCGAAATGAAGTTTTTGGCTATGGACCTGATTAGGGATGCGCACGAGACAAGACGAGACAGAATTTTTGTTACGAAATTCGAGACGAGATAGAGCTCTTCCAATAGAAACGGATCCAGTTTTCGAGACGAGACATAACTTTCGCGGCACCTTTTCGAGAGGAGACAATCTCAAATCTTTTCTCTTGCGCATCCCTACACTTGATCATGAGGTATCAAAAAAAAAAAAGTTAATGAGAAATACCGGTAACATGTAAATACAATATAGGTAGCTAAAACATTTTTGTTTTCATTCTTCAGTAATGCATTATTATTAATCTCAGGGGGGCGCGGTGGCTCAGTGGTAGAGTGTTAACCTCCGGTGTTTGGGGTCCCTGGTTCGATCCCAACTCGCGCCGTGTGGACTTTGTAGTGGACAAACACCGTGCTCGTGGGTTTTCTCGGGGTTCTCCCGTTTCCTCCCACTTTCTTCATTCCACCATTTCACTCATTTCTCATTATCTCCGTCTCCTGTAGCCTAACCGGCATAATCGTGGGACGTTAAACTTAAAGATTTCATTTTTTATTAATCTCTGTATTTTATAGTGTATTCTCAAGCTTAAGGTGATGTATAATTAAATTTTGAATTCAGTTAACTTATTTTGTTTCTCAGATTGTTTTTAAAATGTATGTACAAACGTTTATTTTCATTCTTGAGAGTTTAAAGTGACGTATAGTTATTAAACATAGTATTTAATATTGTACTCTTAACGTGGAAGTGATATACAGTTAACTTTTGAATTCAGTTAACATTTTTCTCTCTGAAATTGCTTTAACCCTTTCAGACCTGGTGGTCACATTTGTGTACATTAAGTTTTAAGCTTAATATAATTACTCTGGAGGATTCTAAATGGCTGGGTTTTTATGTCAGAATTCTTTGAACTTTTCTAAATCACCTTCCACTATTTCTGTGGTGTTTTAATCTGTTGTCAGGAAGCAATGCACATTTCTTGTAGACTACTTGCAGGAGCTATCACAATGGACAAAGCTCACCCACGTAGGCTGTTTTATTCTTGGCGAAACAAGCTATTTGCAATAAATTCTCCTTTTGTTTTAGTGATGTATTTTGAGTTTCTAAACTATATAGATCACAATGATGTGTTCGATTAATCCCATTTTTATTTTACATACGTATTTCAACCCTAATGCACGCAAAATGTTTCGTCCATAATTCTCTAAATATGACATCCGCAAACGAATTGACGGTTGTATTTCATTTGTAAAGTCATAAAGAATAATAATTCAAAATAACAATAACACCGGAGAGTAAACAAAAAATCAGGTCTGAAAGGGTTAAAAAGTATGTAAAAACGTTTTTATTTTATTTCTTGAGTGCTAAAAGTGATGCAAAGTTATTAAGCTTACTACTTTATATTGTATTCTTAACCCTAAACTGATACACAGTGCGTTTTTGAATAAATTATGTCAAGTTATTTGAGTGACGAACACTGGTAGAAAATCCTGACTACTACTGGAACATTTTGATTTTAAGGTGACGACTACTGGTGCAAGGATTTTAAAATATTGTTTTTCCTCCAACGGCTACTCCTTTTTTAATTCTAACTACATGGTCATTATAGGAAGGATCAGTGAGTCTTTCCAACTATGGTACAGCTCCGACAGATTCACGATGCTCAGAGAAGAGACAAAATAGTATGTTTTCAACCTTAAAGTGAGAACCACTGGCGTTTTTACCCTGCTATGCAAAAGTAAGTGAGTACTCCAATGGAGTTCCAATGCGGTACTTAATTTCTGCGTTTTAGATATATGGAAATACATGTCTCTAAAATGTAAAGAACTGATTTTTTTTTTTTTTTTTTTTTTTTACTGAAAACTGCAACTCGGTAAGCCTTATGGATACCGAGGTATGGGAAAATAAACTATAGGTATGTGGGGCTTGCATACTTGACGCTACAATTCGGAAATTGAATTAAAATATGACTAACGGCTATCAAGATGTTGTCAAATAAAGGGAGGACCAACACAGTTAAGGGGTTTTCGTGTTAGATGCTAAAATTTCCGAAATCGGTCATGGAAAGTTAATAAACACCAGTAGCAATTTCATCTTAAAGTAATTAGATATCTTCATGGGGTGTTAGAACATCATGGAGTCTACCAAAATTAAATTTTAAAAGCTTTTGAAAATATAATCTGACATTTGTAAACAGTATTTGAAATATGTATTTACCCAAAACTTCCAGCTAGTACATCTAACATCTGGAGAAACACTGTGAAATAAAAGCTTGAAATTTCGGAAACAATTATTGGTCGCAACAAAATTAAATAAGATGGTACTTCTATGGGTTAAATGAGTACCTCAGTACAATTTCGATCGAAAGATTAGTTCAGTCCTAGGTTTTCTTCAGGCAATTCCAAGGGTTCATCGAGCTGTGCAAAAGAATGAAAATTCGCTGTCAATATCTAAGATAGTAAATAAGATATAAGGAATTATATATTTTATGACGTGAAAATAGAGATCTTTATGGATTTGTACTTTTGGGTCTTTCCTAAAAGAAAAAAATTCAGAAAACTACTGTATATACCTTAATAGACAATTCAGTGGGCGGGGACACAGTAGCTTAGTGGTAGGGTATTTAACTAATCTTTTTTTTTTTTTTTTTTTTTTTGCAGAAACTATTGGAGTATTCACTTAACCCATAGAAATACGATCATACTTAACTCCCTATTTAATTTTAAAATTAAATAAAAGGAAATATTTCAGTGTAGCGACCCACGATTATGCATTTTAGTCTGAGGGAGATTATGATTAAAGCAAGTGAATGTTGTTGACAGAATTGATGGAATGCAAAGGTGGGAGGAGAGTACCCCGAGAAAACCCACGAATACGATGTCCACTACAAACTGACTTGGCCGTGGATCGAACCAAGAACCCAATACACCAGAGGTAAGCACTCTACCACTAAGCCACTGTGCCCCCGCCCATTTAATTGTCTATTAAGGTATATACGGTTGTTTTCTGAAATTTCTTCTTCTTACAGCAAATACTCAAAAGTACAAATCCATGTGGGTCTCTATTTTTACGACGTCATAAAATACATAATTCCTTATATCTCGCTTGCTATATTAGATATTGACAAAAAATGTTCACTTTATTTCAGAGCCCGATGAACGCTTGGAATTGTCCAAAGAAAATTTAGAGCTGAATTAATCTTTCGATCGAAATTGTACTGACGAGTCTGAGGTTCTCACTTAACCCATATAAGTACCATCTTATTTAACTTTTGTTAGGATCAATAATTGTTTTCTGAAATTTCAAGATCTAATACGCTTTTATTGTATGGTGTCTCTCTAGCTGCTAGATGTACTAGCTGGAACTTTTAGGTAAATACATATTTCTAATACTCTTTACAAATGTCAAAATATATTTTACAAAACTTTTAAAATTTAATCTTGGTAGACCCCATGATGTTCTTAAACTCCATGGAAATACCTAATTATTTTAAGATGAAATTGCTACTGATGCTTATTAACTTTACATGACCGGTTTCGGAAATTTTACCACCTAACACGAAAACCCCATAACTATATGGATCCTCCCTTTATTTGACAATATCTTGATAGTCATATTTTAATTAATTTTCTAAATTGTACTGTCTAATATGCAAGCTCCACGTACCTATGGTGTCGCTTTTTATTTCACCATATTTCGGTAACTGTTAGGCGTACCGACTTGCGGTTTCGGTAAACACACACCTCTAACGTTCTTTAAAACGTTATTAAGACATATTTTAGAATATTTAGAAATGAGAGTTCTGGGAATACAGTGGTGCCCACCCCCCCTTATGTCCATGACGCACCCCCCCAATTGTCTATCCGTAGGTGTTCTTCCATGAAAAAAATCTTCTTTTCGATTAATTTTATCCCCCCCATCAAACATATTTATATAGATTTTTACCCCCCCCCAAATATTTCAATGACGCAGTTTGCGTCATAGCCCCCCCCTTGTGGGCACCCCTGGGGAATATCATGGTACCCGAAAACCCCCATCAGGGCGTGTGTGTAGTGTATTTAATTGAAACTACTTTTGAGGTTGTTGTAAGCCCTCGTAATTACGTTTCCGAAACTGCACCATCTAGTACGCAAACTCCACAGTTCTGTAGTGTCGCTCTTTATTTTCCCATATCTCGATATCCATAAGGCTTACCGAGTTGAGGTTTTCGGTAAACAGATGTCAGTTCCTTACATTTTAGAGACATATATTTTCATATATCTAAAAAATACAGACATTAGGTACCCCATGGTAGCCCGAACACCATTGAGGTACCCACTTACTTTTGAATGGTAATACATTTTGAGTTGTTGTTCAGCATCAATAAACACTTCATAGTTTTTCTACGTGCAACCCAAAAGTCCATACCTGACCTAACAGATTTTGTCCATTTAATCTCAAAAATGTTAAGATACTTTGTATTGTTAAGTACAACCAAATTAAGCACACTGAATATAACATTTTAAATATTTTCTGATTTTTGTTGCAGGTATTTCGTGCATCAAACCAGGATTCTGCTTGAAAGACAGTCAAAAGAAGCAGTGTAGGTTGTGGCTAAAAGTACGCCCTTTCTGAAGACAGACTCAGTTGTACTTACATTATTTTGTACGAATATATAACCCTAATAAAGATACTGTACTACAAATTATTTCTTTCTTCCATAAATTATAATAAAATATTATCTCTGTTTAAAGAAAATGATTGTTAATGTTAAGTCATTTTAATTCTTTTTCTCTGTAATAAGAACATTATCCCTAGCAATATTTTTTATCTTTGTGCTATTGCGATTGGATGAAGTAAAATTCTATACGAAGCACTATTATTTCAGACATGCATTAATAACTAATGTATTGTTCTGTATGTAAGACAATGTGTATACTGAACATGTCTAGCGAAGGTGTTGTTTTAATACAGAATCTATAACTCAGCTTTTCAGTAGTCAACTTTATTGGGAATCCGAAGAAAGAAGTTAAAAAAAAAAAAAAAAAAAAAAAATGTTGGACTTACCAGCGTGTGTGTGTTCGAATTCTGGACTAATCCAAATTATCCAGAGAAATCATTATATATTTCTTTGTTGCTATTTCAGATGTATCCTTTATCCAAGTCGTATGAAACGGAGACTTCATACATCGCTATACTTTGTATGAACTATGTTCCGTATTTACTTAATCACTTTGTAACTTTCTCTAGTGTTGACAAGGCCGCAGGTGTCAATCGAATAGTTTAGTGTTTCACTCATGTCACCTTGTGACTAAGGTACGTCCTGTCGGTATATATATGGTACTGGGTTCAATTAGCGATAAAATACATTTTTAGCGTTAAACAAATGCAAAAATCTATACGAAATGAGATACCGTGATCTCTGACTTACGGATAACACCAAGCAACTAATGGTACTGAGTGTGATTGAGTTTACTAATTACTATTTGGCTAAAATCAGTGTTCCTTTATCTATAGTTCTTTTCGTGCTTTGAATTGCAAAGTTTGAAATAACCGTTTTAAATTATTGTGTATATATATCTTCCGAGTAATTCTGAGAATCATTGCTCTTTCTTTAAGCAATGTATGAGACTGTTAAATTGCTCTTTCCTTAAAATGTTGCACTAAGAAGGATGCATCCAGGAAAGTCCAAATTTGCAGAATGTCTATAGCAGGGAAGAATAAATATGTTTAGTCGATGGCTGCACAACGCCTCCGCTGTCACCACGTTGTCACACAGCGAATACAGCGAACGTTTAAGAGTATTCTGCACTTACTATTAGGTATCGGCCTGGGAACTTTGGCGCATCTTCCCAGTCTCCTTCTTGGTGTTTCATTTTTAATGGCGAGTACTGAGTAGGAATAATATTGTAAGCGAATGCGTTTCCGGCTGACACCACACTTTTAATTATTGCGACATTTAAAAAAAAAAAAAACCTGTTAATTAAAATGTACAGAGAAGTTATTTCTGGAAAATTCTATTCAGGCCTCTTGTGGTAACAACTGCACTTTAGTAGAAGATACTATTAAGGAAAAGAATGAGGTAAAATAATCTTTATATCGTACAAGCAATGGATGATAACAGCTTAATAAATGATTGTACGTAAATCTTGTTTGAGTTTGAATATAGGATTGTATAAGGCTGTGCATTTTGCATTATTATTGAGGTGCTGCAACTAACTGCAAACCATATGATAAATTCTTACAGTAATATATCACATATTGATTTACTCTGTATGGAAACGAAAATAGTTTAATACATGGTTAACCTCCTTTGTGCCAGGGGCGGATCCAGAGGGGGGCGATCCAGAGGGGGGCCAGTTCTCTGAGAGAGGATGGATGTGAAAAACGTCGCCGGAGTCGTGTTTCCAAGACGGACCACAGATGTTCAATTATGTTGAGATCTGGGGATTGGGCGGGCCAGGGGAGGTGTTGAACTTCATCCCGATGTTCCTCAAACTACGCTGCAACAACGCCAGTTGTGTGAATGGGTGCATTATCATCCTGGAAGATGGCGTCATTGTCCGGGAACAACATCCGGACCATAGGATGCAAGTGGTCTCCTAAAATTGCGATATAATCGTTGGCAGTGATTCGTCCGCTAAGTGTGACCATAGGACCCAATGAAAACCATGATATTGCGGCCCACAGCATCATCGAGCCGGCGCCATGTTTCACAGTTGGGTGGAGACACTGCAGATCATAAGCTTCTTTGGGCATTCTCCACACATAAACACGGCCCGTGGTTGGAAATAGGGTGAAGGATGACTCATCCGACCATATCACACGTTTCCAGTCCTCAACGGTCCAAGTTGCATGGTCGCGGCACCATTTGCGGCGTGCGAAAGCGTTATGGTCCCTGATGAGTGGTTTGGCCCGTGCAACACGACCCTGTAAGTTCATGTCATGTAATTCACGGCGGACTGTGATTGTCGAAACAGGTGAGGGAGGTGCTGAATTTGGTTTTCCGTGTGTTGTGTAGGCCGTCATCACATTCGACACTGTCCCACGCGACACACCTAACACTGTAGCCACTGCCGTCACACTCACTCCACATAACCGCGCACCAACAATTTGCCCTCTTTGAAAATCTGAGAGGTCTCCCATTTTACACTACCTCCGTCTGCTGCAGCCACTGGACACTGCTGTTCCACTGCGCCTGACGTAGTATGGAGACCGGCCTAACACACCACCACCAGCGGTCCGGCGCTGCGGGTGCTACGACACCACTGCCAACCCATATATATCTGACGTGTTGCCAACTACAGGTGTTTCCATTTTTCTGATCACACACACACACACACACACACACACACATACATATATATATATATATATATATATATATATATATATATATATATATATATATATATTGCAAAACCTGTAAATTGACTCATACGCATGGATGTTCTGTCATTAATTTTTAGTTTGTTTAGTTGGAGTAGCTTGGAAACTATGGAGCAGAAAAAATAATTTTTCATTTGCATCGATAATTAATCAGATAAGGTCTGTGTAAGGGGGAACTAGGGGAACCGTAGTTTTCATAAATTAACGCTCTGAATTGGCAACTCTGCTGATGTTTCAGTGCATCAAAAGGTGTGTTAAGGATGTCTACATTATGCAATTCCTGAAAACAATGAAAAACAAACTTTGAAATTATCATGATAAAGCTTTTGCACCCGGCAACACTGCTGTTCATTTTTATGCGGCAAGAGGTATACAAGAAAAATTCTCGAACTATTCAAGACCTGGAAACGAACATTCGCAGTGTCATTGAGAACATTAACACTTCTAATCATCGTAAAGTTGCTGCCATCCTAGTGAAACGTGTGAACCAGTGTTTGAATCAAAACAGGTGACACTTCCAGCATCTGCTGTAGAGCTGGTAACTCATTTCTGATAGTAGCGGTGTTGCCGGGTGGATGTAAGTAAACGTTTTATCATGATAATTTCAAAGTTTGTTTTTCATTGTTTTCAGGAATTGCATAATGTAGATAGATCCGTAACACACCTTTTGATGCACTGAAATATCAGCAGAGTTGCCAATTCAGTGTTAATTTATGAAAACTACTGTTTCCCTAGTTCCCCTTACAGAGACTTCATCCGATTAGTTATCAGTGGAAATGATTTTTTTTTTCTGATCCATAGTTTCCAAGCTGCTCCAACTAAACAAACTGAAAATTAATGATAGAACATCCATACGTATGAGTTGTGAGTTAATTTACAAGTTTTGAAAAAAAAATATGTACACCTTCGGTTACATCTGGCAACATTGTGTGATTCCTAATGTACTTCAATCGTTGCTTCCTAGTTTAAAAATAGATGCATGAACAAAGCTTCATTTTGGTATAACCATTTGTGTATTACTTTAGGTTAAAAAGTTCTACTATTCTAAACTCCGGGTTGCATTGTATATTGGACACCCTGTAGAATTACACAAACGAGTACCACTTCCCGGATGGCCCTCGTATTTGCTTATTACATATTGCATGCAAAAAGAAAGACTGATCATACATGAATTAGAAACTTCAACAGGAAGTAGGCTCAAATTTTGCAAACGGTGCGAGATATTGAAAAAAAATTATTGAAAAATTCCCGCCTTGATGTTACCCCTTGCGGATTTTTATCAAGACGACTTCACTTGTGCCTGTAAAGGGACATGTGCAGATGTGAAGAATCACAAGGATGATGCGCTGTGTAGAGAGCGCAGGTTCAGCTAGTATTTAATTAATTAATAACGAGCATTGGGAAATATTGAGTCAATATGTAGGTATTTAGTAAATAAAGTAGAGTTAATTTTGTTCTTATGATTAGATAAAAGAAACATTACACGCTTTTTATGAGTAAAGTCAATGCATTCACAAAAGAAATAGAATTAGCACTCTTAATATAATGCGTAGTATTGTTTAGTTCTAACTTACGATCGTGTTCTGCTTAGTGACCTGGGACTAAATTTTGTTGTAAATATTTCGTTGGTATTTATTGCATGTGTGAAAAGAACAGCTACAGGTGCGTAATAAATAGTGACTGCGATTGGATCTTAGCCAGGGAACGTCATCTCGTGTATTTCCTCCGTGTTGGAGAGAGCGATGGACCACACTTGATATATTTCTAAACTTTTTTTAACTATGTTCGAAGAACTAAAAATAATTTGGTTTTCAAGATAGATCAAGATTTAATCTTTCATTGATTGCTAGGATTCCAGATACATCCGTTCTACAGGGAGTTCCAAAAGTATAACCACCGGAAGTAGACGAAAATGTATGCATATACAGAGATATTATGACCGTACATGTAGTTTTGACGTGGAACAAGATTTTTTCAACCACTTTAACAAAATGCCCTCCATCTAGTATGAAAGAATTTTAAAATTAAAACAGGCGGGTGTTGAAGGGAGTATAGTGAGCTTTACCGTTTGACTCAACTGGCACTTATGTATCTGTTTCTTCGTCTATCTGTTTCACAATGACGATCCCGGGTTTTATCGGTAGAATTTATCCGGGTTTTTACCGTCCAGTTTACTGAATTAACCCTATGAGGTCTGACTAAAAATAACGGGACTGGTGCCAAAAGTAGTTTGTTGTCACAAACTTACAAATTAATGGTGATTCCCTTCAATATAATCCCTTCTCCTCCCTATACATGTTTCGATGCGAGCTTTCCACTGGCGAAAACGGTGTGGAAATCTTCAGGTGTCGCCGTCTTACTGCTGCCGTTCTTCTTCAACTTTTCGAACTTTCGGAAAAAGAAAACATCGAACGGCGCCACGTCCGGCGAAAACCTGAGTGTTCCGATACTGGAGTCTTCTTAGCTGCTAGAAACTGCGTAACGGTAAAAGCAGTATGCGAAGAGCATTGTTGTGGTGCACAGTCCATTCATTGTCCTTTTATAAGAGGGACCATTTCTTTCTCACATGTTCTCGCAACTTCACGAAAATAGGCTGATAATATTGTTTATTCACTGTCTGACCTGATGGTACCCATTCAGTCAAGAGTAGACCATTGATATCAAAGAACACAGTGAGCATTATCTTCCCTTTCGGTTTGTTCTTACGTGCTATTTCCATTCGCGGTGACGAGGGAGCTTTCCAGTGCATGGATTGATTGCAGTTTCAGGATGATATTGAAAGGTCCACGTCTCGTCACCAGTGACGATTTTCTGAACAATTCAAGTTCTACTTCTGGGAGTTTCGTTGTGTCACTGCACACGTGCTTCCGGAAGTCCGTGTGTTCTTACGTGAGCGTTTTTTGGTATCATTTTAGCGCAAACTTTGCACGTGTTCAAATGGCCGTGCAGAATTGCGTGGACAGATTCTTTATTGATGCACACCATATCTGCTATCATTTGAATGCTGAGCCCGCGATTTTTTAGGACAGTGACAGTTACTTTTGCTACATTTTCCTTTTGTTGCTGTAACAGGATGACCCGATGTTTCGTAATCATCAACGTTCTTGCGTCCCTCGCTGAAGCGTTTGTGGCACTCAAAAACTTGCGTACGTGACATCGTATAATTACAATCACAATATACATCCTTCAACAGTTTTACACACCCAGTCGGTGATTTCTTTAATTTCAGATGGCATTTCAAGTTAATGAGCTGCTCGGTTTTCACATTTGCAATTCTTGCGGCAACACAATTTCACACCTCTGTTTTCAATCGTTGCTTACGGACTGAACCCGACTGAGAACGGCAACTCATGGATATCTTTCTCTTCTCGACGGTTGAAATTTACTCTGCGCACATGCGCTTCCCACTACACGTATGCTACTGAAAGGGGTTGCCAGTCTTTTTTTTTTTTTTTTTTTTTTTTAAGCCAAGCCTCGTATTTTATGGGATCAGTTGCAATCCAGGTGGTAAATGTGGGAAATTCACTCTGTTACAAATTTTCCACATACATACAATACAATTTTGTAGTGTAAACTACGTAAAATTATTCGATTTTGATAAAATACAGTGTATATCTATTTATATACAAAGCATCTCTGTTTGTGAGTAACACTAATTTCTGATAGTTAACAATCTTCCGCTACGTTCTCTTCTGCTATTATTTGAAAATGGATAGTGATGTTGCTAAACATGAACTTGCATTACTGATTATTATTAGGACAAGGGTGCTGCTGATTATTGGTGTGTATGATGTCAGATTCAATTCCCAACTGAAACACAGTTCTCGATGTTTACCTACTGTTGTAAGACAAGGGCGCATAAAGGCGCATATACATACATACACAGGTCAGTGCAATATTCAACAAGCTTTTAGGGGGGCACAGTGGTATGGCAGCTACTTCTGGTACGTGAGATCCCTACATCGATCCCGGCCAACTAAGTTTGGGTGGATAACATCATGTCCGTGTGTTTTCTTAAGATACTCCAGTTTCCTCCCACTCTCTCATTCCACCAATTCTTCCATCATCATTTACTTTCCTTGATCATCCGTTTCCCTTAGCCTAAAGAGCATAATCTTCGGACGTTAAACTGAAAGGTTTCATTTCATTTCATTAAACAAGCTTTATTGCCAACCCACATGAAGCATACTACCATTAACAGGCCGTAACCATATTTAGATTTAAGATTAATATTTGTATAACTGTAAGTAGTTAAGCAAAATTAAAAGAAAAAAACTAAATGTAAACAATTAGAAATTTGAATTAAACATGATTTTAACCTATAACGTGCAGTGAATCGAATGCTTGGAGGAAACAACTAATTTTCATAACGAAAGTTGATCATCTCCATTAGTTGCTGTTGAAATCGGTCAAGGATGAGCAGGCAGAAAGGTACAAGTTCCTCCAAATTTCAAAGTTGTCTTGTTTAAGTAGTTTGATAAGAATACAATTCTCCTCGATAACTTCCATCAAAATAATTCGAATTTTGATGTAGTATGTCGTATATTTTTGAGGTTTTCTAATCACCTCCAGTAAGTCAAGGTTAAAAGAGTGGATTTTATTTGTCCTCAAATTAATAGTAGGCTATATTGTACGATAATTTTCGAAAAAGAAAAGAAGTATTTGATTTTTGAGCAGTACGGTGCATATTTCCTCTGAGGCTTCCCAATGATTCTTATTACGGGAAGTTAAAAAATCAGTGAAAAATAAGAGGCATTTGTCCTCCAAATTAAAAAAACAAATGTTCCACAATAGCTTTCGTATAAAGTATTCAATTTTCATACAATATGGTCTATATGTTGTATAGGTCTTCCCTACAGTATATCATATATCGGTTGATCGATATTTTTAAATATTTGCATCGAAAAATTTTACTGATATATCGATATTTTTCGATATATTGATTAAGTTTCGATATTTTGTCGATTTTCAATCTAAATCCAGTCCTTGTTAGTCGATTATTATGTTCAATAATAATAATCCTTGTTATAAAAGTAAGCCTCCCTCAGCCTGTCAGTTGCATAATAGTCTAGAGTTAGGCTAATACCTGGGATCGAACCAGGGACCCCACGCACCAGAGGTGAACGCTGTACCATTGAGCAACTACAGTCCCAGTTGAATTATTGGTGACTACTACTACTATGTAGATTTAGAACCAACATTGGATTGGGAAAGAAGAAAAGATAGAATATTTATTTCTATAAAATTTTGTCGAATTTTCAGTATATTCATTAAATAGTGGTATCGTAAAATACAGTATTCTTTATATATAAAAAAATTATATAACTTTCATTTTTTTTTATTTTGCGCACAAATTAAACTGAAAATTTGTAACCCATTCAGAGCTTAAGATGGATCATCACCCGGAAGTCAGTACGTATTTTAGCTCATTTCCTTAACTACTGTGCAATGAAACGTCACATATTATAAATATTGTGCTATAAGATAGAGTTATGTTTCAGCTACAACACAAGACACTAATTCATTTGGTTGTGTCTTGTGATATACAATAAGCACACAAGATGGCACTTGCTATTAGATCTTACTAGAAGTGCTCAGTTTTATGAAATGTTTATTTGTATGTGGAAAGTATTTTAAAGTAACGATCTTATTACAAAATAGATATATTGTTTGACCAAGTTTCGTGTCATGTTTCACATTTTAGTTAAATATTAATTTACATTTAAGGAAATTGATTTTGAGAAGAAACTTGCGCAGAACGCCGTAATGCGTTGTTGCCAAATTTATGTAATAGTCATAATAAGAGAAATCCTGGATTCTAGCGTTGCAGTTCAAGAAGCGGAACTTAGCTGTGAATTTCGGTATGGGTCGAATTAATTTCTCCAGTAAGTATCCGAGCAGAACTCCATGATTACTTCCTTTATTATCTGGTATCAGTAAACACTCGACACTATCTGGCAACGCCACACTATTCAAACGGCGTTTAGCATAGCACCAAAAACACCTAGTGATCCACCTTAATAGACAAATATTTAGAGAAAATCTACAATTGAATGTGATTATACAAGAAATTGAGACTAGAAAGAGTCGTAAATATACTAAAAATGCCACTTAACTATTCTCGATAATAATAATAATAATAATAATAATAATAATAATAATAATAATAATAATAATAATAATAATAATAATAATAATAAATGCTTGTGAGACAATTACCGAGTTATTTAAATTATGTTGTATCAAACTCAGACCTATTGAGGCAGAAATAGTGGGACCCAAAACTGACCCTATGAATTACCAAGTTAAACATCCGACCAATATTTCATTTGGATGAATCAAGTCCATTGTGGGCTGTAATCTTTTGCCAATGTTATTTTCAACTCGAAAAGTTTAAAACATGGATAAGATGTAGGTTGATGTGCCGAAGAATTCCTTTATTACCTTTGGTGTAGCTTCAGCAATACTTTTTAACATATGAGTAGTGTCTTGCTTTCCTGAAATATTCAGCGAATGCTTACAGCACATACCATCTTACTTGGGAATTGACCAAAAGAAGCTGTATGGTCCCCTACCTTTATTTCTTTCATTGCAGTCACCAACCCGACGCCTTTTTCAACTTACTGCGCTTTTTCGCACAGTTCTTCGGAAAACTTTTTCAGGACAAAGTATTTTTATTACGTTTACATGCCTTCCATGTTTTATCAAAAACATTTTTAAAATTTCTAAGATTGATGTCCATATTGTGCTTGATCTGTTCAGTAGAATCTTTCAAATTAATTTTGCCACTGCACAGTTAAACAAGTGCATTACATAGGTGGCCCCGCGTAGCGTAGCCGCTAACGCTCTCGCCTTCGGTGCAACCGGTCCCGAATTCGATTCCCGGTAGGGGCATTCAGTCTAAAATGTGTAAACCGCACCTTTCCCCGGATAGTGTGCTTGCCGAGGGACGTCATTCCTCATATGTGACGGGTTAAATGCCCTTAGATGCCAAAAGCTTAGAAATCTAAATCCTAAATCCATTACATAGTTAAACATCTTATTATCGCATTCCTTTCGTTCAAGAATACAGTCCAACAGTGTTCAACGTCTGATTAAAAAAAAAAAAGCGTTTAGCACATGCATTAGGAGCTAGTAGCAATAATGCGTATATTTTAACAGAAAATTACTTGAAATTATGTACCCAGTACCAGATGTAAAAGTAAATCTGCAAAGGTAAGGGGGCGCATGACGTCACACGTCCCCATGCCTATCTTTGCCAATTGTATTTTTTTTTTTGAAAGTTGGGGGACGCCACGGATATTTTTTGGAAGCGGGGGACTGCGTTCTCCCGCCTTCCCCTTCACTTTTACCCCTGCCTAGTACAGTAAGTGTCACCATGCTATCTGCTGCCTTTCCTAAAAAAAATCGAGGTGAAATTAAGAAAATTATCACATTTTCTACTCACGCATTGAATTTCATTTTAAGTAAAGTACTATACTAGCTGAACCTGCGCTCTCTACACAGCCCATCATTCGCATATGAGCATGAAACTCCTTGCCATTCCTCACAGCATCTGTACATGTCCCTTTACTAAAGTTAAAGTCGTCGTGATAAAAATCGGCAAATCATACTATAAAGGGGAGATTTTTCTATTATTTTTTCAATATCTCGGACCGTTTGTAAAATTTGAGCCTACTTCCGGTTAAGTTTCTAATTCATGTATGACAAGTGTATTATTTCTTCTTGCATGCTGTATGAAATAAGCAAATACATTACATACAGAATTAATTATAATATCAGTTATATATGGTGTTCATTGGGTAAAACACTCCAAACAATAAAGATTCATCTTATACTGGAGAAATAATTATCCTTCTTTTTCATTGTTATGTGGCCATGAAACAAACGCCTGAGACATATACAACCCCAATATACAACTATGTAGTGTTGGAATGTATAACGCGTAAGATATGATGCTTTAGGTTTTTGTTTTCAATTTTAACACTTCCAGTATACCCGTAAAATGTAATAAAGAAATAATGGCCATGTTTTTTTTTTAATATTCAATTAAAACTGGACAATCTACGCAAAATTTGCAATCGATCGGTGAAAACGTCATCTTTCTAGAGCCTGTAGTTTCCGAGATCTCATTGTCGAAAGGATTGGCCACAAACATATAAACGTCCACAAACATATAGTCTAAAAGAACTTCAAAGATGGCAGCACGATTCATTTGCATTGAGTTTGGAGAAGGCTTATTAAAATAGAAAGGTTTTGGACATTAATTTTAAATCATAATCTTTATGAGAAAGATATATTTAATAGTTTATTTAAAATACTCACATTTAAAATGTTTGTGTTCGTTAAACGTGAAATCACATATAACCGTAAATGAATGATTTGAAAGACAAAGTAATAGGTTAGAGATCAGGCGTTTTTAGTTGCTCTTTTAGCATTTTAATAGATAGACTAGCTGAACCTGCGCTCTCTACACAACGCATCATTCGCATATGAGCATAAGTCTCCATCTCATTCCTCACAACATATATACATGCCCCTTTACAGACACAAGTGAAAGACGTCTTGATTTTAAAAAATCGGCAAGGGGTATCATAAAGGGGAGATTTTTTCTCAATATCTCGCACCGTTTGCAAGATTTGAGCCTATTTCCGGTTAGAGTTTCTAATTCATGTATGACCAGTGTTTTCTTTCTTCTTACATGCAGTATGTAATAAGCAAATACATTACATATACAATTAATTATAATGTCAGTTATATATGGTGTTCATTGCACAAAACACTCAAAAAATAAAGATTTATCTTAGACTCGAGAAATGGTTATCCTTCCTTTTTCACTATTATTTGGCGATGGAACAAATGCCTGAGACATATACAACCCCAATATACAACATTGTGGTGTTGGAATGTATAACACATAGGATATGATGCTTTAGTTTTTTTTAATTTCAATGCTTCCAGCGTGCCCTAAAAAAATGTAATAAAGAAATAATGGCCATGTTTTTTAAAAAATATTCAATTAGAACTGGACAATCTACGCAAAATTTGCAATCGATCAGTGAAAACGTCGTCTTTGTAGAGCCTGTAGTTTCCGAGATCTCATTGTCGAAAGGATTGACCACAAACATATAAACATAGTTTAAAAGAACTCGGAAGATGGAAGCACAATTCACATGCATTGATTTTAGAGAAGGCTTATTAAAATACAAAGGCTTTGAACATTAATTTTAAAACATAAACTTTATGAAAAAGATCTATTTAAATAGTTTATTTAAAGTACACACATTTAAAATGTTTGTGTTCGTTAAACGTAAAATCACATATAACCGTAAATTAATGATTTTAAAGCCAAAGTTATAGGTTGGAGCTCAGGCGTTTTTAGTTGCTCTTGTAGCGTTTTAATAGATAGATACTCGTTTCTTCTGCAAACTTTTATGTATCTTCAGCTGATTTGTATGCTACATGCCTTAGACTTAACCAGATAAAATATATAAACATCCAGCAACGTTAAACAACAGATCTGAATTCGTTACTGTTGTCTAAAACTCTTCGTCCCAACCGACAACGGATCAAGTGGTGAAACACATGTGGTAGTGCTACCAGATCGAAGATACTGTGTCTTTTAATGAGAAAAAATAATTATTTGGCTTCTAGCCTACTTATTCAGTATAATGCTTTAAAACCGAAAATGAATTTTGTCTTTCTAGATCTTAAAATAGGACCACTGTGCAATAATGCCGCGTACATGCAACATTGACCGCTGATAGGAAACATGTAATATAGTCGGATGCAGTGATGCTGCTTTAAATTATGAAATTCTGAGAACTTGTACTAATTACCATACCAAAAAGTATTGTTGTAATGTTCTAAAAGCAAAGTAAATTAAAAATTGTTTTAAAAAGTTCCCGCGAATACACCATTTTAAGCAATATATCAAGATTTGCAATTTTTTCATATCTTCTAAATGGTTTGAAATTTCAAATTGTTAAAACGGAATTATAATCTTCATGGCTGTTAGAAACCATGTACATAGTTAGATGTGATACTTATCTAACACTTCATTTGAAATATAGTCCCTGGAAAAAGTCTAATTTTCTGTCTCATAACTTTGCTTCCACTTGTTCGCAATACGTCATATGATGATCAGAGTATTCGACATTAAAGTACAGCCATGTCCAAAATAATTGTCGCATATCTATAACTGTCTTCTTGTAAGAATATAATTTGATAATGATTTTGCTGGGTACTTTTAAAATTGATACTATGTGTATAATCGGGAAATGTATATTTGCGGTAAATTTCATAGGAAAAGAATTATAAATACAAAAATTAGAGTGAGTAAAACAAAATGTTGCTTAAATGGACAAGAAAGTTTTATTTTCGTTTTATTGTTCTTAGTTACTGCTCTTTTGACATGAAATTTTCCACATACATATCTTTGCCAATTATACACATACTAACATTATAAGGAATACCGGGCGAATTCGTTATCAAATTATATTCCTACAATAACATATTTATAGACATCGACAATAATTTTAGACATTAGTGTACTTCGGATGTGTATTACCCTGTCATTCTCACTTTATTATTCTTGTTTAATACTCCAAAATTTTGTTGTTTTTTGATGTTTGTGAAGTGAAGTTTGTTGGTTCACAGTTATCACCTTTCATGCTGGTATAGTGAAAATCTTGCGGCTGAAAATTCGCCGCCCAAAGCGCACTCCTTATATAGAATGTGTCAAAGTTCAAGACTGTATAACACATAGCGCTTACCAGTACGAAGCTCAATCACGCGTTCGATTGTAAAAATTCTACCATTTTTGAGTAAAAACCATCTTTTCATTTCCAAAAACTTTCCTTTTATTTTATTTTCGTACTTATAACGGAGTTGGCTTATGGCTCCGGATTTTTGATACACCTTGTATATACAAACTTTTCCAGGCGTACGTTAGAAATTTTATTACGCGTTATTTTATTATGATTATATGTTATTTTTAAATATATATTCATACGGTGATAAATTGATCATTCTACACTAAAGAAATCGTTATTGCGAGATTTTGTTCTGGCGTCGTTTTGGCGAGGCGAAAGTTCGGTTCGCGAGGTTTTGCACGCGGACTTTCATACCATCGTAGTATTTATCAGCAGCTGAATGATTATCGCGTGTGCCTTTGTTGTACGTGATTCCCGGGTTCGATTCTCGGTTGGGACCATGGGTTACTGTGGCTCAGTGGCAGAACTTTTACATCTGGTCCCTGAGGTCCTTGGTTCGATCCTGGGTCAAGTAAATTTTTAGTAGACAACATACAGTCCGTCGGTTTTCTCGGGGTACTCCCATTTCCTCTCACATTTTCATTCTACCGATTCTTCCATCATCATTCACTTGCCTTAATCACCCGTCTTCCTTAGCCTAAAGAGCATAATCATGGGACGTTAACTGAAAGATTTTTTTTTCTGTTGGGACTTGGAATTCTTGCTGTTAACCAAGCAGTATTAAGCATTTAGGAGGCTGCCTGAATATTATAGATAAAAAGAACTAGAAACAACTAGAAAACTGAAATATAGTCTTTGGAGCTGATGCACTGACTCAAGTGAATATTCACTAGTATCCTCGGATTGTATAATCAGAACCAGTTTCACACTATTTGATTTGATCAGATTGAATATAAAATTGAAATAATTGTGATTATTGCATTTAACACGTGAATAACATTTAGATACAGAGATTGAATCCGGCAATAAATTTCAGAGTTACTCACTTGAATCCGGCAATAAATTTCAGAGTTACTCACATTTGCTTCTAAATTTGTAATTCTGGTAGTTTCTACAAAAGTAAAATATGGAGATCAGTTTGTAAGCTTAGAAACTGGCATTTCATACTGATTCATTTGCATACATTGCTAAGAATGGATTATGGTGGACAACATTGTGTCCGTAAGTTTTTGTTTTTTTGGTTTCGTCTTTCCTTTCACATTCTCATTTCACCAAATTCATTCATAACATTCACTTCCACGAACTTTCTGTTTCCTTTAGCATAGAGGGCATAAACATGGTACTATAGGCTAGAAATTTCAAGTCTTTTCCAAGATCAATCACGTTTAATAAGTGTGGATTTCTCGAAACAAATGAGGCTGTTTTCTAGTATATAGGCATCACATGTCATTATTAAATGTTTTCTATTAGAGCGATTCAACTCATGCTATTTTTTTGACTGGTAAAGGTAATGCTACCTAGCCAGAATATTTAAACACTGTAAAGGTTGTTTCACATAAACAAGAACGATCTTCTCTTTTGCTCACGAAATATATTATTTAAAAAAAATAGGAAAAAGCAAAGATATTATGTAAGCAATTACTGTGTTTACAAACTTATGTAAATAGTTATTAACAATTGCAAAGACCTGATTAAGTGATGTCAGGAGTCACCGAGTCATCTGGATCACTTGTGTCATTACTTTTGTCTCTTTCACCCAGGTCTGGGTCTACCTTCTCAGAACCAGTGACCCGGAAGCAGCTGACATGATATCAGTTCTACAGCATTACAACAGAAATTTGTAGTGGGTTAGTGATGCTCACTACTCGAGCTCGGTTATTCACGTGTTTTATTTCCTGTGTGGTCTTTCCTAATAGGTGCTATGTATTGAATATTTCAGGTAGATATAGTAATTTCATGTTTGTTCATCTTTTCATACTGAAAAGTAATACAATGGTTTTGAACGTAAACTACACAGTAATATTTAACTAAACACTATTTGAATTAAGCTGCATCTCTCATATTCTACACAGATTTTACAGGCTCGTTTGATTTAACTTTGACGTCTCTAACAAGAAAAACGAAGTTTCTCGTGTAATGCTTTAACACACACGTAAACAACAAGGGAGAAAAGATAGATTATAAAATCATGTTTGTTAGAATTACAAGGTCTGTATGATAAGTAATGAGACTCGCCGCGCCGCGGCGCGCGTGTCGCTGGAGCGGGTTTGTCGGTGATGGAGGATGTAGGGGGGGGTCCGAGCAAAGCAACGCACCGCGCGTCAGTTGGCTCCGAGCCTTAGTGGAGCGCGGACAAGCCTTGGACAAAGCCCTTGTGAACATTCTTGTCACGGCGGAAAATCAACAAACATGGAGGGTTCCATCGAACAGCGTTATGCGATCAAATTTTGCGTTCGCCTGGGGAAAACGGCTACTCAGACGCTTTCTCTCATCACGGAGGCCTACAAAGAGGAAGCCCTATCCAAAGCCCAGGTGTTTCGTTGGCACAGTGCGTTCCGGAACGGCCGGGAAAGCGTTGAGGATCTGGAGAGGGCTGGACGCCCGACAACAGTGACTACGGACGAAACTGTGGCAAAAGTGAGGGATCTCCTGAACTCAGACCGTCGATTATCGTTGAGATTGATTGCTGATGAACTCGATATGAACCACACAACAGTGCACAAGATTGTGACGGAACAATTGGGAATGAGAAAAATCTGTGCGAAACTGGTGCCGCGAGTGTTGACTGACGAACAAAAGCAACGACGTGTTGATTGTTGTCAGGAACTGTTGAACCTCATGAACAGTGACCCTAACTTTGAAGATGACGTCATAACAGGTGACGAGTCGTGGGTGTTCCAGTACGACCCTGAAACGAAACGTCAAAGCGCGGAGTGGCACACTCCTGCGTCCCCGCGCCCCAAGAAGGCCAGAATGTCGAAGTCAAAGGTGAAAACAATGTTGATTGTTTTTTTTTGACAATGTGGGGGTGGTCCACAAGGAGTTTGTACCCCAAGGACAAGCCGTCAACGCCGCCTTCTACAAACAAGTCCTTGAGAGACTGCACAGGAGCGTCAAGCGGAAAAGACCGGCGATCGCTAGCCGGTGGAAGTTGCATCACGACAATGCCCCTGCCCACACCGCCTTCTTAGTGACCTCCTTTTTGACCCGGATTGGGGTGGAAGTCCTTCCACAACCACCCTACAGCCCAGATGTGAGCCCGGCCGACTTCTTCCTCTTCCCGAAGCTGAAGCCACGCTTGAAAGGAACCCGTTTTGCAGACGTCACAGCCATCCAAGCAGCCGTGACCACATTTCTAAAGGACATGCCGGCTGCTGACTTCCAGGGGGCGTTTGCAGCGTGGAAACATCGATTGCAGAAGTGCATCGACGCAAGAGGAGAGTACTTCGAAAGCTTTTAAGTCCCTGTACAGATCAGATCAATAAAACAATGTTTCCAGACCTGGTCTCATTACTTATCATACAAACCCTGTAAATTAGCAGCCTACATACTTTTCTTTGTTTCGTTGACTCTGGATCTGTCGTGTTAAGTAGGTCTGATGAGTCCCAAGTCTGACTGCTTTAGAGCCATAGGTTACGAAGTTCCTAGTCCGTACCATAGCTGCTGGTCAAAATTGAATCAACTTTGACATTTCAAAAGGCTGAATATACTATTTGTACCAATTTTTTTTGAAGGCATTTGTGCAAGTACATGACGAAATAGTTTATATATATAGGGTGTCCACGTGAAACCTCCCTAATTACAAATAGTAATTACATGGAAACTATTAGTGCCAGAGAATAACGGTTTGCGGCATCATCCTGAAGAGCAACTCAAACAGGTTTTTTTTTTATGGTCTATATATGCACTTCTTTATGGACCCCATTAGTATCTCTTAGAATGTCCAGTCATTCAATCTCCCGCCATGTGTTGTGTAGCATATCCAGTGTGATCAAGTTGATGGCTTCTTCAATTGTGTGACGAAGAGCAGGAATATCATGTACAGGTGTGACGTAGACTCTATCTTTGACATAACCCCATAGGAAGATCGCGGTGGCCAAGGAGTGGGTTCAATCCATTGCTGTGGAAACGTTTGGTCTAAATCCCTACGAACATCTAAACACCAGTGCAGTGGGGCACCATCCTGTTGGAATATCGCCTGGTGGCAAAGGGAGTAGCTGTGGAAAAGCAAAGGGTTCAAGCATTTCCAGATAAACAAGACCAGTTATTGTGTGCTCCATGAAGAAAAGTGGTTCGATAATTCTGTCGCGTCCCAAAGTTCACCACGCATTCATTTTTTCGCTATCTTTGACATATTCACGAACAATCTTTGGCGGTTCGGAACCCAAATGCGCACATTTTGACGATTCACCTTGCCTGATGTGTGGAAGGTTACCTCATCACTGAGAATCACCCTTCCCAAGCAATCGGGATCATCCGCCACCCGTTCCAGAATCTCCATTGCAAACCTATTTCGTTTTGGTAGTTCATCGGGCTGTAGCGCCTGAACGAATTGCACCTTATATTCATACAAACGCAGTCTTTTATGGAGCACTTTATGGACCATTGAACGTGGGATGTTCAGCTCGCGTGACGCTGTGCGATCTGTCTTTGTTGGGCTTCTAGTGAAGACCCTGATCTCATCCACAGTTTCCTCAGGTGTTCGTGCTTTGCCCGAGCCAGGCTGTCGGTTGACACTCCCCATGGCTAAAAATTTCTCAAACCATGTTCTAATGGTCTTGACATCTGGTGGGTTCCGTTGGTACTTTCGTCTGAAGTTCCTTTTCACGGTAAATGGTGGTTTAGTCTCAGCCAACCATACCACACACTGCGTTCTCTCTTGTGCTGTTGTTATCTTTGTTCATGGAACACCTGGCTGCAACAAATAACAACAATTAACAATCAGCAGCAACAAACTGTTTGAGTTGCTCTTCAGGATGCCACAAACCGTTATTCTCTGGCACTAATACTTTCCATGAAATTAATATTTGTAATCAAGGTGGTTTCATGTGGACACCCTGTATATATTCTCTGTATCTGGGTCATTTTGAACCGATCTTTGTGTGAGATTGAATAACAATTCTCTTGTTCTTTTAAGCAGAATTTTGTATGATCTTGTGTGGGATAATGAAAACGTAAATCCTTCCTTTCGTCTTGCCGAAATGTGTTCTTCATTACGGCAGTTTTTGACAGTAACTGTAAATATTATGATAATTGTTTTAAAAAGCAAAGGAGAAAGAATGCCATATGTCTGCACTACATTAGTTTGCTTTTTCGTGATGTGTTGGTGTTTGTTTATATATGCGTAAGGTTATGATGAAAGAACACTATACTTGCCAACTTTTATTTTTAGAACATAACCATTTTATGTCATGGTATTGTATAAGAAATATTAGAAAAAGTTTCTTTAACAATTGAATCAACATATATTTTCTCCATTTCAATGGAATTTCCTGTTTTCAAGGTCGTGTGTTGCTCATATCAAAGCGCCTAACGTAAAACTTACGTAACATTCTGAGCGGCGCGAAGTTTCCAAAAATGCCCCTCTGCTTAGTGCGAGGGTGAATTTAGGTTGGGACAGTTGTCTTCGTAGCATCGGGTCAGACGGAAATCTAATGTTGCCAGGCGATGTAAACACAGATGTCTTAGAAGCCAATGGCAGATGTGAGTCATTGGCCGTTGGTTAGACATGCAGTGGCCGTTTAGTTGCGGTGCTTAGTGGGGCTGGTCATTTCGTCCCTCTTAATTCAATTTGGTTTATCTCTCTTGTGTAAGTGAATTTTCAAGAGGTTGTTATTATCATGCATCGTGCATTAAGTTTGCAAGGTGGACGTGAGTATGGAGATCCATTTGGGGTTGTTACGAAGAAAGCCTGTATAGCATCGGTTTTATCTGTTGGAATGATTACTCTTTTAGTCGGCAAGTATATTTTTTATTATTTTGATACATTTCTTTATTAATTTTGTAATACTGAAATGTGTTGTAATCAGTTTTAATTATATTTGATGCAGCAATATAGAAAATACTTAAATTTGTGGTAAAATTAAGAGTTTCGAACATACGTGGAGATAGCTTCACGCACTTGGGAGAAATACCAAAACAAAGAATTTTTTTTGGTGTCTTTATAAATAGATAACTTTGGGGCTTTTTTCTTCTCCAACCATTTTGCAAAGATAATTCGTTAAAGACAAGATAGTTATAGACAAACGTATCGATATGATTAATAAACCGAAATTAAATTGTACATACTAGTGTTTATTCGTAAACAATTTCACTAGGACTGGATTCCGGACGTGAATTTGACGTTAGCGTCTATTCACTGTATAAAAAGGGAGTCTCCAAATGCCACAGCTGATCATCCTATTTTTAAAATCAGTCTCATTACGAAAGCGACGGAGGTATCGTTAAAAAAAGCGTGGACGCTCGTTTCTCGTAGCCTTTCCCTTAACTTCTTCTGAGCCTAAAACCTGAAACTAATTATGTCTTCGAAACAAAAGAGCTTATGATCGAAAATTTGGTAAAATGTACACTGTAAATTTCTCTACTCGTGTTATGATATGTAGGATGTAAAAGGAACAAAATAAAAATTTGTGTATTATAATTTATTTAAGTTTGAATAATTTTGAAAAAAAGAACAAAATGAACATTTATAGATTAGAAGAAGTCTTAGAAAAGAAAAATAGAAGCACGTGAAAGAAACGATAATTATTCGGAATGCTTAGAATAAGATTTAGAAATTACATCCCTGGACAAGTGCTCTTGCTTACGTTTGAGGGAAAAAAAGAATATTTCCTATGTGAAATAGGGTTTCACAGACTAGGTGTCTAAACGAAGGCTTTTGTATTCTGAGAGGAAGGCTTTTGCTGTGAAACTATTTGGAATGCAGAGCTCACTCCTGACTCTGTGGATAACACGCGTGACTCCTACGTGGAAAGCCTATCTTCAATTCTCGGTGGGAATGTATATGGTTCGGATTCCAAATTAAGTTGTAATTCAACCTTTCATATCGTCGCATGAAAACCAAAGGAACGTAACTCCATTTTCGTAGGTTTACAGGCGAGAGGACAAAAATATTATTTTCTTAACAAAATGTTTTTATAATAAAATGGTAATTCAGCTACATTACAACAGATGATCGACAAGGACAACATATGGCGTTACGTTCCATTTACACAAAAAAAGGGATTTCAGAATTATGTCCAAACATGAAGAAAACGAAAACCGCCTTTTTGAGTTGCGCTCTTCTGTTTCTCATGCTACAGTATAGACTCGGTCCTGAAAAGGGACTTTCAATTCCTAGTTAACGAACTATCCATTCTCATAAATGCGTGATTTTACAGCTACAAGTCTGTACGGAACTTGGAGGATAAAATCAGCGCATCTGTATAGAACCCGTTCTAACGAATCTCAGTATAAATACTTAAAATATATTTTACAATATATACTATCCTCAATTATAGGATGCTTCGTTTTAAATGAGTGGTTATAGAATATATATGTAACTTCCTCCATGTTGACTCTGGAATTATTCTTTAAATAATTAATATTTTTCTGACAATCGTATGTACTTCTTTATTAAAAATTAAAACATTTCGTAACGTTATCTTCCTCATACGTTAATATGTACGTTCATATTAATGTGGATAATAGAGACATCATAATATTAAATCATTTACATACAATTTTAAGTGTAGGGCCGCAGTGGCTCAGTGGTTGAGCGTTCACCTCTGGTGCATGGGGTCTCGGGTTCAAAACCTGCTACCGCCAAGTTAACTTTGTGGTGGACAAACACCGTGTGTATGGGTTTCCTCGGGGTTCTCCCGTTACCTCCCACTTTCTTCATTCCACCATTTCATTCATTTCCCATCATCACTGTCTCCTTTAGTCTAGCCAGCATAACCATGGGACGTAAAACTCAAAATTTTATTTCAATTTTAATTTATGTTATATATATATATATATATATATATATATATATATATATTTTTTTTTTTTTAAATATAACCACATGATATTGTTATATTTTACCTTTTCATTTTAAAATTTTTATAATATTACTGTTTCTATAATATATATAGACCTATATATGTAAAATCACTATTATTATCATTTTCCTCTTTTCTTCTTATTCCCAAACATCTATTAAATTCCCAAATATCCGTGAATTTTTATTCTTTAATTCTTTTAACAACCTATCCCACAATTCATGAATTTGAAGTCCATATGTCCAATTCATTAATATTTCTTTTTTTCCTTCTTAATCCTTCTTGCTTCTTTCCATTTTCTTATTAAGTTCTATTTTCTTTTTCTAAACCTTGTACCCCTTCCGAATCTATATCATGTCATGTTTCTTTTACATATTTATATATAGCGTTATTTTATTTTTCAAATCTCACGCCATCCTTACGTTGTTTTACTCTTTCTTTAAACTTTTTTCCTGTTTCTCCAATACTTATCATATCACATTTCTTATATTTTACTTCATACACTACTCTTTCATCTTCTTTTATGTCCTTTTCATTCCTCATTTTCTTAATCACTTCGAGGATTCTTTGTCCTACTTTTCAACCTCCTTGCCTTAGTAATTTCTTTATTATTTTTGTCCTTTTTCCAATGCTTTCTATCCCATGCCATTTTCTCTTCTTCTCTTCCTTTGTCTCTTTACTCTGTTCTTTCCTTCTGTTCTCTTAATTTTCTTTTCTCTATATTTTTTATGTTATAACCATTTTTCTCTAATAGATTTGAGACTTTTCTAGATCTTTCTTTTTCTCTTCTTCACTATCTATTTGTTCTATTCTCATCTCCATAGTGTATAAAGTAAAATGTAAGAAATGTGGTATAATAAGTATTGAAGAAACAGGAAAAAAGCTTAAAGAAAAAGTAAAACAAGATAAGGATGACGTGAGGTTTAAAAGATAAAATAAGGCGATATATAAACATGTAAAAGAAACAGGACATAATATAAATTGGGAAGGGGTACAAGGTTTAGAAGAAGAGAGTAGAACATTAATAAGAAAATGGAAAGAAGCAAGAAGGATTAAGAGAGAAAAAAAATATTAATGAATTCGACAACAAATTCATGAATTATGGGATAGGTTGTTAGAAGAAATTGAAGGATAAAAATTCACGAATATTTGAGATTTAATTGGTGTTTGGGAATAAGAAGAAAAGAAAGAAAAAGATAATAATAGTGATTATATATACGAGGGCTATCCAGAAAGTAGATTACGTTTTCGTCTGTGTCCGCTAGGGGCGGGGCTAGCGCGGCCATCTTGGGGTCAGAGCGTTGCGCAGCTCAGTCGGCATCTAGCCGTGCTAGTGAGAGGTTCGTGCTGTGCTCCGTTAAGATACTGTGACGGTTTGAAATGTCTGCGTTAATTGAAAATCCCGCGAGCTGCGAGGTGCGTGCAGTAATAAGGTTTCTGACAGCAAAAAACTGTAAACCGATAGAAATCTATCGGCAGCTGTGTGAAGTGTATGGGGACAACATTATCACTGAAGGTGGAGTGCGACAGTGGGTCATAAGATTTAAAAATGGCCGAACCAATGTTCACGACGAAGATCGAAGTGGGAGACCCAGCAAAGTGACTGCCGAACTTGTCGAAAAAGTCGATGTTAAAGTCCGTGAAAATCGAAAGTTCACAATAACGGAACTTTCTTTGAGTTTTCCACAAATTTCGCGAAGTTTGTTGCACGAAATCATCAGCGAAAAGCTTGGTTACCACAAGTTTTGTGCAAGATGGATTCCAAAAATCTTGACAGAGGACCACAAAAATCAGCGAATGGCTGCAGCGTTGGCCTTTTTGGACGCCTACAATAAGGATGGTGACTCTTTACTCGATCGCATCGTTACTGGTGACGAAACATGGGTGAAACACGTGAACTGTGAAACGAAATTGCAATCAATGCAGTGGGGGCACACAGGTTCTCCCCAAAAACCCAAGAAATGCATGCAAACAATGTCGGCAAGGAAGATGATGGCGACTGTTTTTTGGGACAGAAAAGGTGTGATTTTGGTGGACTTCCTGGAAAGAGGCACTACAATAAACGCTCAAAGGTATTGCCAAACTCTGCAAAACCTCAGAAGAGCAATTCAAAACAAGCGCAGAGGAATGTTGAGCTCTAAGATCTTGTTGATTCACGACAACGCCCGGCCCCACACGGCAAATGTCACGCGTGAAGTTCTTGAATCTTTTCAGTGGGAGTTGTTTCCTCATCCGCCGTACAGTCCCGACCTGGCACCGAGCGACTTCCACCTATTCCCAGCAATGAAGAAGTGGCTGGCTATGCAGCGTTTTGATGACGACGAACAGCTGCAAGAAGAGGTAACGAAGTGGTTGAAGTCGCAGGCGGCCGAATTTTTCGACGAAGGAATTTCCAAGCTCGTACATCGCTACGATAAATGCCTTAATTTGAATGGTGACTATGTCGAAAAGTAGTATTTGTGTGTGGCTTTCATCTGTATATAATAAAATTTGTTTCCTATACTTTGTTGATTTTTTATTCCAAAACGTAATCTACTTTCTGGATAGCCCTGGTATAAATAGAAACAATTACAATATAACATTTTTAAAATGAAACTGTAAATAATAACAATATCATATTATTATATTAAAAATTCAAATTTATATAATAAGCAATAATTAAAATTGCATGTTAATGATTTAATATTATGATGTCTCTATTACCTACATTAATGTAAACGTACATATTAACGTCTGAGGAAGATAACGTTACGTTATGGAAACTGTCACGAAGTATTTTAATTTTTAATAAAGAAGTATATAGTCTGGTCAGAAAAATATTATTTAAAGAATAGATATGTGTTTTTGTCCAACCTTTGCTTATCAAATAATGTTACATCCGTAAAGAATGCTTTAAAAGTTAATTGTAACTTATACAAGGGTCACTACGAAAGTTTTGAGATACGCATTGTTGTAGTACAGTATATGAATTCCAACAATTGCGTTCGGTAGTGGTATCCAGAGTGAAGAAACGAAGCAAGTTTCAACTCGCCTCACTTGTCGGCGTGGCCGTATCGCCTTCACTTGTTTGTTGATGTGAGCAGTATTCGGCTGTCTAGAATGGAGCTCGAAAGGGAACATTTTCGGGCAATGATTCTTTACGATTTCAAAAGTGTTTGAACGAGACACAAAGCCTTGACCGTTTGCAGGAGGCACTTGGGGACCTTGCTCCTTCCCGTGCTACAATTTTTCGGTGGTTTGGTGGATTCGGAAGAGGCTGTTCATCACTTAAAGATGAAGAGAGAGCTGGACGCTCGGCAACAGCTGTGTCAGATAAAAACATTGCCGCTGTGGAACAAATGATTCGAGAAAATCCTCGAACAACTTTGAAGGACATTGAATCTACAGTGAACATTGGATCGCCAGCAGTAACAAAAATTCTTCATGATCATTTTCGGTTCAGGAAGGTTTCATCTCGTTGGGTGCCTCACACTTTAACTGAACAGCAGAAGCGCATGCGTGTGGGATGATGAGAAGAAATGCTTGCAAGATTTGATGGAGGCAATTCTCGACGCGCCTCTGACATTGTTACTGGTGATGAGACTTGGATCTATCAATTTGACCCTGAAAATAAACGCCAGTCTACAGTTTGGATCTTTCCGGACGAAAATCCACCCACGAAAGTGAAGCGACCGCGAAGTGTGAGGAAGAAAATGGCCGCAATTTTCTTCTCCAAATCTGGCCATGTTGCAACTGTTCCACTTGAAGAACAAAGGACTGTTACTGCTCAGTGGTACACCACTGTTTGTCTAACAAAAGTTGTCCAGAAACTTCGGGAACGGCGTTCAAGAACTGGATTGCGTGGGATCCTGCTTCACGATGACAACGCGTCCGCACACACGGCCAACATCACAATTCAGTTTTTAGAATCTACGGAGGTCAAACTTATGACTCATCCGCCGTATAGCCCTGACCTGGCCCCGTGTGATTTTTTTCTGTTCCCCAGGATCAAAGATTGCATGCGAGGGAAGAGATTTTGCAGCCCTGAAGAAGCTGTAGTGGCTTACGAGAATGAACTTTCAACACTTGAAGAAAAAGACTGGCAACACTGCTTCCAAAAGTGGTTTTCGAGGATGCAAAAGTGTGTACAGTGTAATGGTGAATACTCTGAGAAAATGGAAGTGTTAAATTGATTTTAAGTATGAAAGTTATTTCACATCTCAAAACTTTCGTAGTGACCCTCGTAGTTGATTATCAAATTGATAAAATTAAATATGACTCAAAACTTTTGATACACTAAACTTGATTTGAAATTTGTATATTATTCATTACAGCTTTTATATTCACAACATTAATAAAACAAAACTTATGAAAGCACCAAATACACGAAGGGTGGTCAGAAAGTAAGATTGCAAAGCCTGCATTGAAACGTGCATAGATTTCATACAACCAATACAGCCAACAGTTAGCCCATATATTAGGTTATTTCTCAATATGAGACTTAGTTTCCATATCGGTTGCAACACTTGTTGCATCGTAAGATGAGTTTGGAGATTCCCTCCTGGTAAAAATCCCGTTCTGCGTGGATTGCGTGAAACCCAGCGGCAACGTACTTTCCGGTACTGCAAAATATCGTGTACAATGTGACGAACGCTTCCGAACGACATCCTTAATACTGCCATCAGATGCGCGCAGATAACGTGATCTTCCTGTTATCCTGAATCAGATCATCCACAGCTGTGTTCAAATCTGCTGATGCCCTGCTGGATCAGCCACTGCGCTTCTCATCGGTGACATTTTTTTATTACCAACCACAAACTTTCCACGCCATTGTGTGACATGTTGACGAGATATTACAATCCCTCCGTAAACTTCTACCAGCTGCAGGTGAATTTCAGCCGCTGTTACATTTTTCGCATACAGAAATCGAAATAACTGTGTCCGGACTTCTTCGCGAGGCCAGTTTTCCAAGCAAATCACCATTTATGTTTACATACAACTAGCGTCGTAGATGATGGGTGGCTGAAACTGCACAGTTGCCAACTCCATGTACTTAAATTACCACACACTTCTTATTCCTCTAACAGGCGAAACTCCAAAAATAGCCCTTGTAACCTTAGTTTCTGATCCTCCCTCGTATATTAAAATACTTGTGTAACAGTTTCGGCAAGGTAACCGCCTTCACCAGTATATTACCGAAACAGTTACAGTAGTATTTTTAATATCAGTTTTGTTTTAAATGTAAATTAAATGATAACGTAAGTTAAGAAGAAAATAATGTTAGATGGATGATGTTGAAATAGTAATTTTCCCATATGTAAGACTTAAGCAAGTAGCGTAGATTTAAGATGATATCTGTAAAATTCAGCTTTTAACTTTTTTAAAAAAAAAAAAAATCAGATTTATATAGCAGATTTAGAAATATTTGGTTGGGCACAAACCATATTCATTAAAAATAGTTTTAATATCTAAAGCTAATTTTAAGTAGAATTTAATCTCATTTGCGATTAGTAGATTGTCTTTACATCTGCTTCTTTACGAAAACCGAATTGTGCAAGTGAGAAAGGCTGTGAACTTCCTTGAAATCAATACAACTTCGCTACCAGAACAACAGCATCTGGGACTTTCTAAAGAGCGGCTTAGCAGTGCTGTTCCGCATATGTATTTTTTTTTCTGATATTCGTAGCAGGTGGGTTATTTCATTGCCCTGCATTAATGTATCAGTGTTTATTTAAAAAAAAAAAAAAAACTTACTATGAGGAAATATAATTAATTTCTGTACTAATTCTTGACCTAGGAATTCTGCTTGGAAGATACGCATTCACAAAGAAAACAGCTGAACAGCGATGTAATTTTTCAAGAACGGATTTTTCAGAAGACATTGTTGAGTACATCTTGGAGGAAGTTGACACTTCAAATCTAGAAGTGTATTTAAAGTATGATTTACTTTATGCTCATGCCTCAGTGTGTGCATACTAACTTGCATGCTACTGATTGAGTAGTGTGTTAAATAATATAATTATTGGTTAGAACTATGCATGTAGCGCTTTAAAAAAATCATCGAAATTATCATGAATTAAAGTACTAAATAACATCTGAAAGTTATGTTTACACTGGATACAACTGAAATACTCGTTACTTTAATCACGGGGCCGCGGTGGCTCAGTGGTAGGGCTTCACCTCTGGTGCATCGGGTTTTTGGTTCGATCCCAGCTCGCGCCAAGAGAACTTTGTGGTGGACAAACACCGTGTGCGTGGGTTTTCTCTGGTTCTTCCGTTTCCTCCCACTCATTCCAGCATTTTATTCATTTCCCATTATCACCGTCTTCTTTAGCCTAGCCAGCATAACCATGGGACGTAAAGCTAGCGAAGATTTTATTTTATTTCTTTTCTTTTCTTTCTTTCTTTCTTTCTTTTTTTTTTTTTTTTTTTTGTTACTTTAACCTATTTGGGGCAGATTTAAAGTTTCGTATGTTTATAAAATGACAAAAGACACACTTATAAATGCTTTCCGTTTTATATCTCTCCTCCCAGTTTCCCTACTACTAACTGAAATGTTAGTATGTATGTTGAATGCTTCATCGTTATATACTTTCATTGTTTATTGGCATGATATGACCTGGCAGGACGTCCTTGTTTGTTTTAAATTAGGCGCAGACTCAGAAATTTTTGTTGGAAGGAGTCGAAGATTTTTTTTTGGGGGGGGGGGGGGGGTCAATACTACAAGCTACTACGTCTATGTATTATTGAACGGGTATTATTTTGCACCCGAAAAGGCGATAAATAATCGTAAAATATTTCCACCTATTTTTTTTTAATAGAACGAGATTGTTTTTATAAGAGAAAGCACAGATGAAGTGTAAAATTAAATTTTCATGCTACATCAATCATTTCCTTATTAAATAAGTATACATCTATTAAAAAAGTGTAGGGGGGCCGCGGTGGCTCAGTGGTAGAGCGTTCACCTCTGCTGCAAGGGATCCCGGATTTAATCCCAGCTCCCGCCAGGTGAATTTTGTGGTGGACAAACACCGTGTGCGTGGGTTTCCTCGGGGTTCTCCCGTTTCCTCTCACTCTTCATTCCACCATTTCATTCATTTCTCGTAATCACCGTCTCCGTTAGCCTAGCCAGCATAACCATGGGACGTAAAACTCAGAGATTTCATTTCATTTTGAAAAAAATGTACAAATGAATGTTAAGAAGTGATTTGGGGCTGTCCGGATTTGGTAAACTCCAGTGGGTGCGGCCGTGTCCTAAATGATTATAAAATGTCCAGTGCGTCAATTTTTCTGTTAAATCACTAGAAAACCCTGACTGAACTCATTTTAATTTCCTGAAAATGTATGTGCCAGTATGTTAAACAAAATAATAAATTTAACAATATTATTAGCATTTAACAAAAAAGGAATGTGCAAAGATAACATATAGACCTCTAATATACCAATAGATCTGATCAAGCTCATCAAAATGATATGAGCGATTATGAAAGCTCATGCGTAGTTTTCGAGAAAATTAAGAGACACGAATTTATCTGCAAACTTGGGATGGCCAATTCCGGAATTTTTAATTTCCGGAATCCGAAAAGTAAAATTGAAAAAAATTCGGAATTCGGAAAAGTTCTGGATTTTATTCGAAATTCCGAAATTTTTCCGACTTCCAGATTTTTGAAATCCGGAAAATAAATTATCCGGAATCCGTAAAATTTTGGTCATTTCTACTGCAAACTTAAAAACTGATGGAGCAATTACAGTATTACTATATCGTAACGGTATAGTATTACTGTATTGTAATGATAGTATTACTATGTCGTCAAATCGTGCCAATCTGAACTATACGTCTCTAGCACTGCTGTTAAGGGACTTTTGGGGAACTCTGTATTTTAAAATCATAAAAGCAATTTAGTATAATGCTTTTGTTGGTTTTAGGTGTTTTAAAATCCTGCCTACACATGCCGATTGGTTGCTATTGGAGTTTAGCGCCCCTTTTAAACACCGAGGCTGAATGAGCGTGATCTACTGTTTCGAGTGAGAGCTACACCACTTTGATGTCACAGAAATCAAATGCAGGTCCATGCAAACAGAAAACATGAATTAGGAACTATCACGAAACTATAGGGACTTAAAAGAGATGAATTTTCATGGTAAAATATATTCAATCACTTAGTTAGAAATTTATTTCGGAAGGAGTCTAAAGCTTCTGGGGGTTTTAAATTCAACATAAGGATAAATTATATTAAAATTTGTAAAAATACTCCTAAAATTAGACTAATTTTACAAAAAAGTCAGAATTTCACGGAGGCCCAGATTCCCATGGTCTCACTCCCTGCATAGTCCCTGTGCATAGGTACACATGACCCATTATTATTATTATTATTATTATTATTATTATTATTATTATTATTATTATTATTATTATTATTATTATTATTATTATTATTATTATTATTAGGGGAGACCGGGGTGTTCACGAACACTTAAGCTTTGATTATAAATAACTCTTTGTTTTTAGATATAAAATTAAGATTTCTTGTGTATAGAAAGCTTGGAGTTTTTCTTGTCTACTGAGGTGCAGAGGAAAGTCAAATATAACATTTTGCAACAAATCAGTGAGATGTTTTAAAAATATGCCTATGTTCGGGATTGCCCCAATGGTCGGGGTAATCCCGAATATACTGTTTACTTTAAACGTTCCTTTACGATTGAAGCGAAATGCATTAAAATACATTAAAATTATACCGTAATTTACTATTTAAATCTTTAATAAGAATTATAATTACAAACATAACTCAAGTTCATGAAAAACATGACCAGATCTCATCATCTTTGAAACTATTACCAATGGAAGCTAGTAGATAATAAGCTAAACAAAATGAAACAAATTCAGAAATAGCGGTGCATTAAGTAAAGTATTAATGAAAATAAAAACATTATTTGGAATTTTAGGACAGTGTTCTTTATTAGTCCAATGTTCAAATGCGGTTCATAGGCTGAACCAGAGATGGAGTGGGTCGGTGGGTCAGTGGGTCAAGTTTTCTGAGTGGGTCAGTGGGTCGTGGGTCAACAGCATGTGACCCACTGTGACCCACCACGCACCATGACCCACTGTGACCCACCATGACCCACTGCGACCCACCAACTCAGTATGATCTACCGACCCTCTCTGCTCACTGCATTGTAGACAGTATCTTCTGAAGACTAGTAAATTTGTCTGCGTTTTACTTTCAAGACCTTCATTTCCCTTTCTTTTCCACTTGTTTCTGTCTACTTACCTGAGGTGAGTATATCTAACCAAGTGAAAAAAGAACTTCAGGCACTTTTGGATATTGATATTTTTAATAGTAATAATAGCAATAGGACTTACACTACAACTTGGCTTTCGAGACCTGTGAGTTTTTAGAGCTAACTACTGGAAAAAATACATTTTTGAATCTCTGTAATATATAAATTATTATATAAAAAATTGAATTTAACTATGTGTGCCTGATCATCACGGTCAAAGTGCAAAGTCAAATGAAATTACTTTTGGTATATAGTTAGGCCTTAATCCAAATTGGGATGTTATATTGCTTTTATTATAATGCATAATATCCTAAGGAGGTAGTGAGTATCCGAATTTTTGCGAAAAAAAATGAGTATCTCGCAAGAGATTAAATTTACGGAGCTGAAATTCAGTGTATTAACTCTTTATTGAAAATAAACAGAATGTGTCCTAGCATTTTTAAAAATTCTCCTTTATGTGGTGGGGAGGGCACTTTCTATATATGGAAAATTGGTAGTGAGTTGGTTTATAAAAATGATCGTAAACGATCGATCTTATTTAAGAAAAAAAATCAGAAACAAAAAATACAGTGCTTGGCTTCATATATCCATTGCTTTCTACTATAATAATTGCTGCTATATGGAGCGCTTACAGCACAGGGCAATCAACCCATAAAGTTGTGAGAAAAATAGGCATAAAATTTGTACTGTGAGCTTAATTACACGGAAATTTTATGTTTGGATTGTACGCATAATTGTATGGAAAATTTTACACTTTTTTTCCTTTACGTTGGTCTACTTACTTTGATTTGGAACTTTGAAATTTCATGCTTTTTTCCACTGAAAAGTATGGATTATTCAACAAGGAAATAATTATACTATGATAATTTAATTGAAACTCATCGTAATTTGGCACATGGCAAACAGCAGTGTGATAATTGAAGTTGAAGAAGGAGGGAAATTCCCATTCACCTCTGAACACTTTCCAGGAACCTCGTTCCCTTTCGCTTTCTAGACGGGGGAGGAAACTTGGTAATGGTATCAAACCTTCATGTGTAATAACAAAAATTAAATTTATGAACAAATAAGAAATCATCAGTTTATCAGGCTTTAATTGATAATTTATTCACAAGATTCCCTATCAAAGGCGTGGTAGATGAAGTTTCTGTTCTACATGGGTCGACATTGCCAACTGACATGGTCGATATGGAAAAGATGTTGTATTGTGATAGAGAGATGATGCTTCTTGCTAAGTATTTCAAACCTGACCAAGAAAAATCGTTATCATACTTAAGTCTAACAAGTAGATTGTCGATGAGAAGTTGCAGAAATCGGGTGTATTATCAATTTCCACGACAGAGTGCGAACGGGGATTTCCCCTTATGAATTTACAGATGACTGATATTAGAAATAGACTAAGTGCTCAAACATTGTGTAACTTGTTGCTCATCAATGTTAATGGCCCACCGCTAGACATGCTCAAAGTAGGAGCTAGTTATTTCTTGGCTGAAGGATGGACATCATTCCACTGCGGATGATTTACCGCCAAAAAGTTACCAACAGGAAATAAATCCGATTTCAGATTTGTTTTAAGGTGGAAAATTACGAGTTACGGAAAATGTATACTTGTATTACTAATGGCTTATTTGTGTTATTCAACTTTGTACCTAATTTTTAGTAAGTCTCTTCTTTACTTTAGGTAAACTACTTTGAATGAATATTCATAATAATTGCAATTATGCATATTTGTAACTTAAATTTAACGTGGTGTTTTAGTGATTACACAAATTACAATTATGAACATACTTTATGGATATGCTCTCACATAGGGTACCCGAGCACCTTTATACCCTATGAACAACTGATTTTTCAAGTTTTTTTTTTTTTTTTTTTTTTTTTAAAGGAAAATACTGTGAACTGAGAAACCATAACCTTTTCCATATTGTACAGGGGTATTTTCCTGCGAATAGAAGTTTTTGGAATGCGTTCAGAAATTAACACTCGCAAGAATACTCTCTTAGTACAAGTATATTTTAGGCACACACTAATTTCCCCCCACCTGGAACTGTTTCAATTTCCTCACTGACAAACACTTTACCATTTTATATCGTAAAGGTCAGATCCACCGTTATTGTAACAGTGGTGCTTGCGCGATTGACTAGAAATTCAAACTCCGATTAGTGACAATTTCACAGTCTTGTTTTATTACAAGTGTAAACTCTTTAGTCAGTTCAGAAGAGGCCCTGGATCGTGTTCAGAGTTGATGACGTTGGATTTTGATGAGTCAGAGTAGGTCAAAGTGGATGAAAGTGGTTCATGGTGGGTGGTGGGTCAGAGTGGATCATCGTGGGTGGTGGGTCATGTTGGGTCACCATGGATGGTGGGTCACGGTGGGTGGTGGGTCAGGTGGTTCGTGGATCAGAGTGGATCATGGTGGGTCGTGGGTCAAGTTTTCATTGACCCACGCCAACTCTGGGCTGAACAAAATTGGGTGAGTGATAATGGACGCTACTAGCCTAAATATATTTGTAAAACACTCCCGCTAGCGCGCAGCAAAATCGTCTGTTTTCTAACAAGCTTCCTTGGGCATAAACTTGGGCATTACCTTAGTGTTCGCAAATACCCTGGTTTCCCCTATTATTATTATTATTATTATTATTATTATTATTATTATTATTATTATTATTATTATTATTATTATTATTATTATTATTATATCGTTGTAATAGTAGGAATAACACAGCAATACTCGATATTGCGGCTGGAAACTAGGAGTGCAATAATTTTACGAGAGAAACGATAATTAGTGGTACGTACGATAATCTCTGGGTAACCAGTTGGCAACATTGCTTCAATCAGCTGATAATACAGCGAAGCCATCTAGTAACTTCCTTAGCAGTTATTTTCGACTATTGAAGGCGAGAAGGTGTTGCTTCAACTAGCGTCCGAAGGTACTTGGAAATATCTATTATGCTCCAAGCTTTACAAAGTAGATTTCAAACCCATAATCAGTTTTCTTGCGTGATATTGAAATTATTCGTTATAAGGTTTCTCCAGGTTTCATTTGGCAACATTGAAAAATTCGCCATTTCCGAAATTGCGAAATTGAAATTGCCATTTCCTATGTTAATGATGTTCATTCACTTCACTATATAATCCTCAGCTTGTTCCTTAGGATCTCGATTTCTTTGCCATTCTCGTCCATTTTGTATTCTTTTTTGAATGTCCAAAATACACAGTTTATTCTTTGTTATACAAAATAGCAGTGTATCATTTCCATCTGTTTGACGCTGCATATCGCTCGTTAAAGATTCATTTTCATCCTTAGTCTTTATATTGCCGTAGTAGTTCTCACTTGCCTAGTACGTTTCTGTGTTAATTGAATTCACTTCCATAAGCATTATTCAAATTTCTCTTGCCTTTTTAATCACTCTTGTCAAGTTTACATCTTTGTCGACTTCATATCTTAATTCGTAGTTCAATTTACTGTACTTTATTTTACATTCATGTTTTCATCTCTGTTTCCTTATTTTTCTTAATTTCTTCTATGATACACGCTTATTACATATCCTACCTTCAAGATACTGTAGCGAAGTTCAAAATACTCACACAACTGATTAGTTCCTGTATCTACTTTCATTGAACTCATGTTTTTTTTTTCCCTGAAATTTCAAACAAATTTGTTTTTATAACTGTTTCCTCATCTTTAGTCTTTCTAGTATCTACCTTGTTGTCTCCTACTTTCCTTTCTGGCTATGCGTTTTTACTGGGATTCCACTTCAGTAAGCACTAGAATGTGATCCGGCAATTTTCGATGTTTTTTTTTTTTCTTTCTTACCATTGACATTCATCATAGTTTTCTGCCATAGTAGTAGATCACTTGCTAACATTTAGAAGTTTTCATACGTAAAGGTCATTAGGTAAATTAAGTAACCTATTTATCTTGACATAGCAATTATATACTTTAATCCAGCGTTTCCCAACCTTTTTCACCTTGTGGCACACTACGGGTGTAACTTGAATTCTCGCGGCACACTCATAGATATTATTATTTGTAAATATAAAATACCGTGGTATTTTTTTCTGCGATTACTGATCTCCTTCTCACAGAAAAGAAAACTCGATCACTCGTTTTCCCCTGTGGTAAATCATTATGCTTACTTTTAATTCTAATTCAAAAATAGAAAACAATTCCAATGAAATATTGGACTCAAGTTTTTAAAACTAAGCTTTCTTTTTCGAAAACGGTATCCAACCTTTCACTAAGAAGAAAGATCACTAAACGAACGAACAAACAAATCTCTTTTAGTTTTAAAACACAAATGTAGGTAGTTTATATGCATATTTGCTTTATCGAAATGATTGAATGATATTTTAAAATTTCAAGTTACGAAATAGTCTGCAGCAATAAAGAAGCAACAATAGTCGTAACAATGGTAACAAATACTTTTTTCAACATTAAAAATGTACAGAAAAGTAACACGGTATGTAACTTAAAGTATTAGATTCATAGTAGAGGTTCATAGTAATGTGAAATACAAATATACATTTTTCCTTTGTCTTGCAATTTGATTCCTATAGAATTAATAATTTGTTTCGATTTTCTCGCGGCACACCAGCGGCCCATTCACGGCACACCGGTTGGGAAACGCTGCTTTAATCTATTCAATTGTAGTATTTATCTACCTCACTTGCATTATTTACATCATACCACGACACTTAAAAGGGAAGGTCCCACAAGTTGTCGCTCAAATCTGATTATCACATAGCACATCTGATAGAGCATCATGAGAAATGAAAATGAGCAAAATTTAAGGGCTACGAACCAGAAGAATAGAACCTATGGGATTTCAACATTTGAATATCCAAAAAAAAATATAGGCCTATACCATGGAATTATGCACGTTTAAAGTAAATATCTTACTCAACATAATGAGAACAAAATGCCGTATCGAAAACCACAGTATTGTTATAGGTGAAGCAGTGTTGCCAACTCAGCAAAAATATTTTGTTTGAAATAGCACCATATACAAATGTGTACAGATTTAAAATGCACTATTATCACTAAATATAACAGTGAAGTGTAGTGATATAGTGTTGCACACTATTGGAGCTACGTGTACTGAAAATGTACAATGGAAAAGTGTACCATAAATTTGGTGACAGTCAGTTGAGTGGATCGCCAGGAAGATGACGTTTTGTTGTTTTTGTCGATTCACTTACAACGTTGATTCAACAATCTGGGCAAAGTAAGTTGGCTCTTATCTATAGTGTTACAGATAAGGCTATATATTCCCCTATATTTGAGTATTACTTCTTTGCAATCTTACTACCCTGTACGCAGTAAACAATTAGTTTCAGCTTTAACAATAAAATGAGGTCTAATTGGGAAATGCCAGACAGAATGTTTGTCATTTCCTCGGAGTGTTCAGAATTGCCCCATGATGTGAAATAAATTATCAAAATAATTTAAATACTTGTTTTAATTGAAAAGTAAGTAATCAGTTAATTAAATTGGTTTGGGAAAAAGATTACGTCTTGGTAATAAGCGTTATTTGCTTTATTAATTAGATTTTTTTTTTATTATTTTAGGTCATTAGTAGCCTACTTCACTATTCTACTGTCAGCAACTCTATTTTAGATATATGATCCTTCATCATAGGCTTCATTTTTTTCTGTGTGTGATTCATAGTGTTTTACAAATTTATTTAGGCTAGTAGCGTCCATTAGCAGTTATCCAATTTTGTTCAGCCTATGAACCGCATTTGAACATTGGACTAATAGAGAACACTGTCCTTGGAAGCAAAACATTAATGCGTATATCTGTGGCAACAGGGGTAATAATGAAATGCATTAGGAAAAAGTGGGGGATCTGCATTACACTTTCTTAGCCCCAGTGAATAAGCAAACAACTCGCGAAAACAAAATGCTACACGCAAGGAAAGAAACGTGTGTTTTCTAATTCTGTATACTGCTTTTTTCCAATTATCTTATCCAGATTTGGGAAAGTACTTTCTTGGTGTATGTCTTTCGTTTTAAGTGGCAATTCTTTTACTTTCTCTCCTAGAAATCATGTAATTATGTTACTGTACACTTGAAATATACTTGTTTTATTACTACCTCATTTCGTTTTTAATCGGCCCGGACAGCCATGTGGTCTAGAAGGCTATGCCTCCGGCTTATTAGGGATCCCGGGTTCCAATCCCGCCTCGGACATGGGGGTTTTTTGTTGTGTTTTTTACCTTGCATTTCATTGTCATTTTTCGTCATTCATAGTGGTTCGGATCCCACTTTACGTGTAGGTCCCGTCCGATATAGTTTCGGTGCTGACACAGGACGTAAAAATGGCATCACTCAATTTCGTTTTTCAAATGCATCAATCTTTTGTGACACTAGTGACATTTTGTTATGTTATACTATCGGTGTTATTCTGCATTTGAATTAAATTCATAATATCAGATCCAGATTCCTTTATTACCCTTGGTTGATACATATCAGACTTCTCCATTGTATATCTTCAGCATACGTAGTTCCAACAGTGTGCAACATTGTACCAGTACTCTTCACTGTTATGTTTATTGATAATAGCGCATTTTAAATCTGTGCACATTTGTATATGTTGCTATTTCAAACAAAATATATATGGTGAGTTGGTAACACTGCTTCATCTATGACGACATTATTTGTGGTTTTCAATACGGCATTTTGTTCTCATTATATTGTGCACCTTTTGATTTGATTGCTTTAACGCTTTTCAAGATATTTACTTAAAACGTATATATTTCCATAATATAATTTTTTGGACATTCAAATGTTGAAGCCCCGTAGGTCTTATCCTTCTGGTCCATAACACCTTAAATTTTGCTTATTTTCGTTTCTCATGATGCTCTATCAGATGTGCTATGTAGCAATCAGATTTGAGCGACAAGTTGTGGGACTATCCCTTGTCAGAACACAATTCCTTCTCAGAACAAAAGTTCAACATAAGGAGATACACAATTAGGCTACTATTACTAGGTAAAGGACAAATTGAAGACTATATATCGAAGTGGATGAACTAATAGATAATATATCTGTTATATTTTCTAAGAAGAAAACAGAAGAAAGGGAGAAAGAAATATTTGGCATTTGAAATCAAATGACGAGAAAGTCGTCATAATACTAGGCTACTACTTAATAGATATAATATTCCCTTATTGTTCCTATTTCTATACTTATTCCGTATAAGTACTACCAGTCTTCATTTATTTTCTCTCCTACAAAGATTTTTGGGGGACGCGACTCCGTATCCGCTCGCCAGAGAGCTCGTGGGTTCTCAATACAATAGGTAAGATTTTTACCATTGTAGCAATTTAAAAAGTACTGTATATTTTCAGGAACTATTCGGTTTTCTTATAAATATTCTGTTTATTTAGCAGCAAAACCGTACCCGAGAGAAAAATCGGAAGTGTTTCAAACCTCTTATCCCCGTCGGTACGACCTCGAGAACCCGTAATTTTGTTTGGTCTATTAGTTTATTTTTATTTAAAAAAATTGAGATATAAAAGTAATGCAGATAACAGATTAAAAGAATGAGTTATATATTGCTGTATTCTTCCATTTTCAGTTACAAAAGTTTATTCTTTGATTCGGTTTAAAACGTCATATTACTGGAAATCAGTGAACAACAACTGTCAACATATATTCAAATCTTCTTTTGAACGTCAGAAGATCGCAGTTCCTTCTCTCCAATGACCCCGCTTCCCTTCTATACAATACTCACAAGTAAACCTTACGTTTGGGTGAATCGAGTTGCTGACTGAGACACATATGAGAAAGTAGTACTAAATGTGGTCAGTATTTCAGTGAAGTTGTAGGTGCGAAGCTCCAGGGGTTTAGGAGATACAGCTACCAGAACATCACATGGAAGTACAGAATAGTCTTCATACAGTTGGAGGTAAAAGCTCTGTAAGACCTCTTGTAACAACAAAAGGTGAATAACAAATATATGGGTATATATTAGGACTAGGGGGAAGTCATATAGTAAGGGTATACCTGACGGCGGCCATTTTGAAATCCGCCATTTTGAATTAAGGTTAAGTTTTTAAAATAGGAATAGGGTCATGTGATACATGATTTAGGGCGCAAATTTAATCAGAAGAACAATGGTCACGTTAATTTTGAGTTACGCACAATTGGTAAAAAGTTACAGGGAAATTAAATATTGTTGCAACATATGTATTAGTCCTTTACCCCACCTTGTAAATTTTGTTTTAATGATAATAATTAAATAAAAAGCAGGTGGATAAATATTAGGTCTATGGTAAGAGTTGCCTTGATGGCGGCCATGTTCAAATCCGCCATTTTGAAGCAGACAAAAGTTTTAAACAAAACGCATAACAGTGATACCTTATTAATAGCAAATTTTACCATAACTCCAACGGTATAACCATTTTTGCTTTATCATTAACCAGCACAAAATTAAATGGATCGCTCCTTACGACTACTGCTTTGACGGAATTGTTAACGACAGATGTGTCAAGTGTAACTCGATTGCCTTTGTCAGGTGTGCTCACTGTGAGCAGAGCATTTGTGCAAGTTATGCACTCTTTTCTGAACTACATATTGATTGTACTAATTGAGGAGTTTTCTGGAAGAAAGACCCAACTTCAATTATGACTCAATTCCTCTTTGGTCATTTTCCCTTAAATTAGCAACTTGTTTATGCGATAACAAATGCTGGTTAATAATAAAGCAAAAATGGTATACCGTTGGATTTATGGTAAAATTTGCTATTAATAAGGTATCACTGTTATGCGTTTTGTTTAAAACTTTTGTCTGCTTCAAAATGGCGGATTTGAACATGGCCGCCATGAAGGCAACTCTTACCATAGATCTAATATTTATCCACCTGCTTTTTATTTAATTATTATCATTAAAACAAAATTTACAAGGTGGGGTAAAGGACTAATACATATGCTGCAACAATATTTAATTTCCCTGTAACTTTTTACCAATTGTGCGTAACTCAAAATTAACGTGACCATTGTTCTTCTGATTAAATTTGCGCCCTAAATCATGTATCACATGACCCTATTCCTATTTTAAAAACTTAACCTTAATTCAAAATGGCGGATTTCAAAATGGCCGCCGTCAGGTATACCCTTACTATATGACTTCCCCCTAGTCCTAATATATACCCATATATTTGTTATTCACCTTTTGTCGTTACAAGAGGTCTTACAGAGCTTTTACCTCCAACTGTATGAAGACTATTCTGTACTTCCATGTGATGTTCTGGTAGCTGTATCTCCTAAACCCCTGGAGCTTCGCACCTACAACTTCACTGAAATACTGACCACATTTAGTACTACTTTCTCATATGTGTCTCAGTCGGCAACTCGATTCACCCAAACGTAAGGTTTACTTGTCAGAGTACGCCATTCCGTTCTCATGGTATGAACTGGTATGGTTGTGATGGAATGCATATAAGCAGGGGGAAAAACAAGCGGAGTCTAAATTTAAAGAAAGCTTTTGGTGACTTTAATGTTGTAGGAGAGAAAAGAAAAAGACAATGGAGTGATAATATAATTCTCTTAAATATTATTAAATATCTTAAGAAACAATAAACTATGCACATTATTTGATGGTTCACATGCTCTTGTGAACTGCATAAGGCGACGTCATTGCTTTGTTTGTGATCATTTTAATAATTTTCCTGTATATTTTCATAATATCCATAACAAGCATGTAAAAATAATAGTGTTACATCCATAATTAGTAATATGAAACATTTTCTGTTATATGTGTGTATATGGTTATATTACTTACACATTTGAACAGTAATAGGTAGTGGAATCCATGTTTGAAGTATTTTGGAACACATGATGGCCTCACACTCTTCGAAATATAAATCACCAAATAAAAGTAAACAATGACATTAGACAAACCGGAACTCATATCATTTCAAATGATTCATGCATGGCAAAACGCCAGACTGAAAAGAGATGACCATTTCAAACTAATGATCTAACAAATAATGCTAAAATGTATAGTGTTGAGTTGTAAATTAGAATCTTGAGTGTTGTGAGCTAGAATAACATTAAATTGATTTCGTATTTAACCTTGTACTTAATATTATGAAAGGTTCTCGGAGTAACGAACAAAATATTAATATACTTCTTGAAAATTCCAATTATTTTTCAACCGAGTCTCCTTCGAACATTTGGTACAAAAATGTTCTAAAGTTGTCATAGAAATTCAGATTCCTCCAGGCCTGTAAGATATTTTCTACTCCATTTTTTTTTTTTTTTTTTTTAAAGTTCTTTGAAAGAAATGAAGATTTACCAAAGCACTTTCTCAGTTTCAGAAAGGGGTGGAAGTCTGATATAGCCAATTTTGGTTAATAATTATGGGGATATGGCACCAAACCATGTTCCAACTCATTGATTTTGACCATTTCAACGGCACCTGCATATGGATGGGCATTGTCATGATGGAAGATGAGTTTCATCTTTGATAAACCTGGGCTTTTCTTTGCCATATTTTCCTGTACGTAATAAGCCCAAAACTTTTAATAGTATGTACCAGTGATTCTTCTTGGAAGTGAAAAATAGTCAGTGAGAAGGTTGGGTTTTGCATTATAAAAGCTGAAGCCATGATCTTTTTGACAGACCTCACTACCTTATTTAAAGATGGATACGTGATAGCAGTTTGTTTCCGTGAAATCATGCTTGGTGTACATGTCGACTTCGTAAAGACGGACATAAAAATGTGTCTGTTCATTTACAGAAATACTTCAAAAATAATGGGGCCAAATCAAGTTGTATTGTTAGAATTGCAGTTCTAATATCAATTTTAGAAGATAAAAAAAAAAAATAATAAGATTAGAGAGTTAATTTCCTCTCAGTCCGTAGATTATCAAGTACGGTTTCCTCGATATTGGTCGCGACAATACACACTTTTGTACATTTTCTTTCAGCAAACTCTTAATTTCTTCGCACACCCCATTTGTATTTTACAACTGCATCTAGGTATTCAAGCTCGCCATTTACTTTACTATAGTACATACCAATGTTTCTGTGATCTATGTTAATCTGGCTGCTATTATAGTTAATTTACGCTTCTTTTGTACGTTTAGACCGACGACAGTAGACCTACAATATGAAAAATAGTTCTTACGTCAACTGGGGTTTGAACTCCTGTTACTCGAGTAAGACCCATGCGAAATCACAATAATGATCGTCCATTTTGTTTAATGTTTTTTTTTTTTAAATGTAACTTAAATGAAATAATTTAATCACTGTTGTAAGTTGTGGTGCTATTGCGAATGAAGTTTACAATAAAGTCACAACTAAAAGCAATAAAACTTCACTTACAAATTCAGTTCGGTGAATTAATGTTCTGTAGTTTTCCTTGTAAATTAGAAGATGTCGAAGGATTTAGATCTGGTTCTTAATATTTTATTATACTTATACAATATTTATTATCACAGCTCTTTTTCAAACTTCAATTAAATGACGAAATCACAGGAAAAAAGTATGAAGCAGTTTCTTAATTGTAAAGTAACCCGGTAAGCCATTAAACATTCGAACCATTTGCGGACTTCAGAAACGTCAATACGTCATTTTCCGCTGCAATAGTGCATAGAAAATTATTTGTGTATCATTATTTCAGCCTTGATATACAAATTATGAAAATAATTTCGATTATGTATTTATTTTTTATTTTCAGAAACCTGACTCGAAAACCTCGTATTGCTGGCACGAGAGATGATGAAGAACAAGCATTGTGGTTATCCAAACACTTCAGTCAGCAGGGATTCGATAAAGTCTCTATAGTGCCTTATGAAGTGCTTCTTTCATATCCATCTGTAAATAAACCTAACAAGGTAGGATTTATTCGTCGAGGTACCATGATCTATAAACTTGCAAGATTATGTTAAATCCTTTTTTTCTGAAATAGTAATAATAATATGTAGAAAATAAGGAAATGCAAGAACATCTAAAAATAAAGTAATATGCATTAACAGAAAGTATATCGAACAACTCTTTCCACAATGATTTTGTTTCTGTATTACAGACATTCCTGGATTCTTAAAATTTTGTTCTTAGAGTATTTAAATTTTATATGATTGGTGCGATTGAAATGTCTGTTTTTGTCTGGCAGGAAACCATCCTTTATTACGCAACCAATGAATGGACGTAGGTCGCACGTACGACGTCACAAACTCTGTGCATATACAGAAAACAGGCTGAAGTGCCTAGTCAGACAGAAGATAACAGGGTCGTGTAAAACTGTTAGTGGAGAACATGCAGTTGTTAGTGTTTTTCCATTACGAATTCAAACTGGGACATTCTGCATATCTATCTAAAAAATGCATTTTGAGTCAGGAGTGGTCAAGTATCGCGCTTCATATGTGATTGGTTTGTGAAATTTCGTGCTGCTGACACAACATGGGAAAAGAGCCCCACAGCTACCGACCAAGAGCAGATTCTGATGAACTCCACAAGAATACCGTGGAAATGGATGCTTGGAAGAGCATTCGTGCAATAGCAGACACGTTAAGTGTATGCCATACACTCGTTTGGTGGCTTCGTGCTATCGGTAAGGTGAAAGAGTTGGGCCCATGGGCCCACATGCGTAGATACCGACCAACACAGGTCGCCATCTAGAGATGTGTAGTCCTCTGAGTGTATTGAATAATTGGAAGGTTTCCCCTATCAGGTTATTATTTTTGGATGATCTGCTAGGGCAATGGTAAATGTCCGGACAGTAGTTGATCGTGATCAACGTGCAGGATAGCTTCCAGTCTCGCAGAAAGTTTTGTTGCTGGTGTCTTTCCCTCTCGAGGCGTAACAATTACTTTATCATAACAATGCTGGGCTCCATGAAATGCACCGCAAACTTGTCCTCAGACATCTAGTAATGGTGGACAGACATGGTGTCCTCGTATGCACAACAATGCAAGTTCACATGTCAGTTGAGGAACAGTACAGGCTCTATGAGTTGAGTATGAAATCGTCCCTCTTCACCTTATTCCCCGATATCTTTTCCACCCCTTCTGACATCTCAATTACGTACTTCTGTTCAGGGAAGAAGTTATCTGATGACTAGGCAAGCAACATGAGATTGAGAACTTTTTCGCATCTCAGACTCCAGATTACATTCTTCATGGATTCCAGTCGTTGGCTGAGCGATGGAAAGAGGGTGACTGCAGCCAGAATTTATTTGAGAAATTAGGTATTGTAGTTTAAAATGTTTTCGACCTCTGTGGAAAGGGACATTTCAATTGCACCAAACCCAGTAACTAATATTCGGATGTCTGGAAATTTTAATATGCAATCTGCCATTGCATAATTGCTTTTAGTGACCATGTGTTGCCTAATTTAACACAGAGTCAGGGCCGGATTTCCCAATAGGCCCGGTAGGCCCGGGCCTATGGGCGCAAGCTCCCAGGGGGCGCACGGCCGAGAGAAAGAAACATTAAAAAATATCTAGAAATAAAAATAAATAGCCATAACTTAACATATTTTTTGAATTGATTTTTAAAAAATCAGGCTAATAAAGCATTCTGATTTTGAAGTTCATTGGAACACATAATTGTTGTTAAACTATTTTTCAACATTATGCATCAACTTCGTTACAACATTGATTGCCAACATTGATATTTATTTGCCCAAATGGCTAAATTGAACAAAACCAAAGTTATTCACCAATCTTTTGTTAATACATTAACGGTATTTTGTTAAGCCCAGAACCAAGTAAATTCCTCAAAAAACTTGCAGTGATAAATTGCATCGTGGAGTGGTGTTTAAGTAATTAACATATAGGCCTGATATAATTTTTAAATAAAGGTTTTTAGGAAAGTAACTTTAACCAGACTAGGGGGCGGAAAAAAATATTGGACCTAGGGGCGCCAAAATGCTAAATCTGGCCCTGCACAGAGTATATTTTATACAGTTTAGAGGTATTGTTTTTAGTAATGTGAGGTTGCAGTACTATTAACATGTACCATCTAACTTGACATGCGATTAATAATGTGATTCTTTTTAAAAATACATATTGAATCACGAATTACCTAGGATTAAATCTCATATGTTTCTCAAGTGATATACGTACACTGGAATTTCAGCATAAGTTGTTGTTCGATATTAGTTAAAACTTGAAAGTGTCTGGGAATAATTACCTTGAAAGAGATAGATTAAAGCCAGGGACGTACGCAGGGGGGGGGACCGGGGGGTCCGGACCCCCCCTCGAAATTTCGAATTTTTTAAAATTTAGCCTAATTTTAGGGGCAATTTTAGGAATTTTAATATGAAATACCTTCATATTTAGTTTGGACCCCCCCCCCGAAATAAATTCCTGGGTACGCTACTGATTAAAGCTTTTTTAAAGAGTAGTTTAAATCGCCCTCTGCTGTGTTCCCAAAGTATACTATTCCGTGTTTTACGGCTATACCTAGGTTGTTCATTATGCTTTTTAAGGCTCACTCTGTAGAGATTTTTCGTGTTTCTCTGGGAGCCATTAAAATAACCTTTTACTTATCGATAATCGCATTGTACTTCTGAAGCGCTCACACTGCGAAGGACCTTCCATATGTGGCCAATATTACGGTATGACTAAGATTCTCCATCATTATTCTGGAGTGGATTAAACACAGTCTATTCTACTAGACCACAAGCTCGTATCAATTTGCACTTATTAGCATTATCGAACTTGGTCTTTAAACTTTGCCAATCTCAACTTAATTTTGGAGATCAGCGTTATGTCCCATGAAAGATATTTCGGTGTAAGTTGGTTTGGCCTTTTGACCTTCAGACTTAAGCCACCTCATCCAAACTGCGGTTAGTGAGTTGGTTGGTTGATTAAGAGTTTAGCATTTCTTTTACCAGCAAGGTTATATGAGAAGTGGACCTACAGCTGAACGAGAGGTCCCAGCCACATTAGCTCCCACGGAAGTTGAACCTGGGTCTCCCGCGCCAAAGACGCGTATACTAACCATATAACCACAAGGGATATTGCGGTTATTGGGGGCTCGATTTTGGCGGTTTTGTACATTATTATAAGTGCATTTCCTGTAACAATTGCTCCATTGCTTCCCATTGCATTTCCGTTCCGTTGAGTACTTTCTGTCCTGTTCCACCATTGCTGTTCCCATATCCTGAATCTATTTCTTCTATCTTCATTTCTTTCCATCTTCTAACGCTTTTCTACTTTTGCTGATCTACCTTCTGACACCCGTTTTCTTCTTATCTGTTACCACTTAATCTTGTTCACTGATATTAGAACCCTACTTCCCCTTGTAGTTTGATTCTTTCTTCTATGTCTCTTCAGTTCTTTCTTTCTGCCAGCTTTGTTAGTATGTAGTTTCTCTAAATTCTCGATAACCGTATTCCATAATTCTTACTGAGAAGGTACCCTGTTCCCTGTTACTTAGGCAGGATTACAACTTGTCCAATCCTCCTCGAAGATCCAATGAATGAGCTTAGTCCTTGTGAGGTATTTATCATTTTCCGTTATAAATTCATTCAAACCTAATCTGGGTAATTTGATATGTCCTGTACTTCTTGAAATCATGTGATGTTTCCCGCATCTTCTATACTTGAGTGCCTTTCGTCACAATCGATTTACTTGATTCTTTTCTACTCCAGTTTAACGTTATAAGCAAAATGATAGTCTCCTGAACATCGGAACCAACATTTGCGTCAAGCTTGACACTTCCTTTGAAGTAAACTTTCTATATTTCTTGGATGTCCAATTGGGTAATATCTGTTTGCAACTACTGTATTTAGACTTGGATTAATCTTGAGAACACGAACCTGATTATCTCTGCAAGAATAACAACAAATGCCTCTCTTGCTTTCCTGTTTCAATTCAATCCTTGTTTTTAGAATCGGAACACAGCATATGGTTTTAAATATTCCTTAGTGACCTTTCGTCTGTTCTGCCGCACTGGACAGATCCGTTGTCTGCTGGAATGTTCGCTTTTGAGCACTTAGCATGTACCTTCGAACGGTTCCGTTATCAAACACAAATTAGGCTCGTAAAACATGATCGAAGCATGCTCTCTGATAGCAGTATGACACCTGTTTTCTTGAAACATACTGAACCACCGTTTTATTTTCTTTCTCTTTAATATTGTTGAAACGGGATTTCTCCGTAATCTCATTTGTTTTCACCTAAAATTGCAATCATTAACTTCTTAATGTGGTGGAATTCTTAATCTTAGGGCATCTCTGGTACAAACACATAGCTTAGATAGTTTTTGGGCCTATCACGGACAATAATGTTTTTCACTTTTCTATCTTCCGGCGAAGCTCTTAATATTCTCATCTGATAGAACCGTTGTGAATGTGACTGTACTCTACCAAGCGCAATATCAAAAGATTCTATTACTGTAAACGAAGTCATAGTACTTTATCTGGCTTATGTGGGAGCGTAATTTAACTTGAACAACCCGAACTGTTGTACCTTTAGGAGCGCAACTATCCTGCGTAGTCTTCGTTACAAGTACAAGTATAGCCATTTGTCGTAAAACTAGCAACTGCCTTATTTTACAATAACTGTTGTACTTAATTATAATCAGATGTAATCAATTCAACAACATATTAACTTTATGGAATAAACCAATCAGCTGAAACTTCAACCTTGACAATATGTATTATTTCTTACTGCACAAGCTTTTTTGCTCCGATATCGTTATAAAGAACTAGAATCTTCACAGCGTCTTTTGAAAACTAGTTACGATGGTATCCTCACAAAACAAACACTTTGATTATTTCCATTAACTCAGAAACATACTTTCTTCCCTCAACAACAGCACACTTTTTTTTAAAGATAATATACGTTATCTCATTCCTTACAACATAAGGATGAAAATAATACGATCAGACAATAACACTATTACAATTCCCATGTAATCGAGAAACAGACAAATACAGAAACATGTGTTTGGATACTTTTCCGTAAATTTGCAGCATCTGGTCCAACGCACAAACCTCGATCTAATTTTCTGTTCCCTATGCTATTATTCTACAGAGAACGTGCAAGGGTATTAGGAATCGTTAGTTCCAGGCTCCTTGCACTCGCGAGAGTCTTATTTACTAAGGTGTTAGAAGCTGATGACGATGAAACGACGACTAATAGCGTTAAAAGCAGAAGGATGTAGAGAGTAAAACTCAGCAAGCTGATAAAGTCATTCCACAGTTAGATTCTAGCATTTGGTAAAATTCCTGAATGTCAAGAAACTGAACAATAAAGGGAGAAACCAAAATCCCCTACTACTGGTAATTCAAGAAGGTTGGAGCTGTGTCCGCTCAGGAAATGAATTCTGTCCCAAACTGTAGAGCTAGAGTTCGGTAGTCAGAATTTGATTTTTTAAAGGTCAGGATGGAACGGTAAGATATTAATGATAGTGAAGTCTGCACGACGCATTGGTTCATTATTCAGGCTGCTTTGTCGGGAAGCAGCATGTTGACCACTTTCAGAATCTTCTGAGTCCGAACAGGGCCGCACTGCTTCAAGCATCGGGAGAACTTCATGAGACTATGAAAATATAACTGTAAGACAGCAGTGTGGACTTACATGCCTGCACTTCCAGTCATAAACAACACAACACTTTGTCACCAGTTTTGCTAAGTCTTCTTGAAATCATTGCTTATGTTGAAAGCTTTCATTTTTTTTTTCAAATTTCGCTGGTGAAAGTAGTAGTGAATTCGCTAGACGTCTTTCCACCCTCTGTAGGGGCGATTGAAACCTCGTTACTGTTCGTCAATACATATCCTCATCAGATTTGCGTCCCCGTCCAGTGGTCAAAATCTGGCGGTCATTAGTCCATCAACCACTCAGCTGAAAGTCCTCGTCGCCGGAAACTTTTCTTTATTTTCTGTTTTTTTTTTCTGGTCCTCAAAAACCGAACCAGCCTGCCGAATCTGTCTTACAAGGGGTGATGTGAAGAAAGCCAACGTTTGAACTTACATCCTTCTAGAATACGGCTCAAAAACCTGTTACAACATATATCTTCCACTGCCGCCGACTGCTTCAAATAACAGCTTCAACATGCACTGGTGCTTGCTGTCTCGCCTCATAGTCAGTGAGTCACAGGTTGCCCTGAATGTGTTGTGAAATGAAAGTAACTCCAGGAGATATTTGCTATAGCAACCTTTAAATTTGCCAACTACACTTTTGGTGCAGATCTTAGTTAATCACAGAAAGCAATTTCCGCAATACTCTGTGAGTGAAACACAAATATATTCAGGTTTATTCTAGAGACCTTCCTTCTTTCTTAATACGAACTTTGGACTGGCTGTGGCGTCCGCGAATCGAAATATTTCATCGCGGTGCTCATGTGATGCTGACGTCACACACACACACACACAAAAAAAAAAAAAAAAAAAGCTGAGGTCGTAAACTTCAGACCATCCCATATAAATCAGTACTAAACGCTTCTTTACAATACATAGTCGTTGGAAATAAAATAATTTTGAAATGGTCTTATATACAGGATAAGACAGGGGGAGTATATTTATTTTTGAAGGAACAATACAAAGTTAATTTAACACCAAACATAATTATTTTTGCTGTAAAATGTGTGTGAAATGTCATTCATTTTACATTTATTTTAGTTATCAGAGTCATGGTTTATGAAACATCGTGTTCACATGCGATGCGTATGTTAGAAACGGCGACTTAGTGGTTACAGCTGAAAGGTTATTCCACCGACACTACAACGTAGGACGGAATGGGACAGTACCAACACACAAAACCATCTTACAATGAGTTAAAAGTTTCGAACCACAGGCACTGTAACTCCAAAGACACCACTAGGTGCTGAACGTACAGGGAGCCATCAGAGAATACGACTACGAAATCATTAATGTTGGTTCGGCTTTTCTCATTAGAGTTGCTTTTGGGATGAATCGGTTACGAGAATTTTAAAAGCCGATCTTAAATTCCATCCGTGTAAGATTGTCTATGTGCATCAGTTACTCACAACATGTGGCTAACGAGTAGGTTTTGCTCTACGGATACAAGTTCTTCACGATGAACATATGCTGCGCTCATCTTTATAAGTGATGAGTCATAATATCACCTAAACAGGTTCGTCAGCCAGGAAAACTTCAGATACTGGCACCGGAAAATCTAAGACATCTGCATGAATGAGCTTCGTGTTATTCCAGTTGTTACACACATAATAAAAAAAATTTGTTTCGCCAGAACTGTAGGTGTTGCACGTAGAACAAAATATGTAGTTCCAGCAAGATGGGGCTATAGTCCACATTACCACACTTTCAATGAACATCATATGGGGATTGTATCCTGGTCATTCGATTTCCAAGATCAGTGATGTGCCTTGGCTTCCTCGATCTCTCAATCTCAGTATGTCGACTTCTTTCTTTGGAGTTATTTAAAGGAGCGAGTTTACGTTGACAAATTCCGTTCATTAGACCAACTGAAGACAGATATTCGTAGAAAGTGCAGCAGATCACTCAGGAGATATTGGAATACATATGGGGTAGCTTCATTTCGACTTGAAAACTTCATTATGGATCACTATCACCTTCTAGATGTGATTTTTTTCTACGTAACACAAATGGCATTCTATCCCACACCAAGACAACCCAAAATGGTAAATGTGGTGTATAATTGTCCGTATAATGTCCATTTAAAAACAAAGTAAATTTCCCTTGTGTTGCCCTGTCTGCTTTTTGCTGTTTGTAACTGTAGTATTTTTATATTTATTCTCAATATGTATTTTCTTTTTTTATCATTTGCAGATTAAGATTGTTAATGACAGAGGTATTGTCATAAGTTCTTTAGTGAGTGGTTTGATGACTCGTGAAGACGCAGTTGTGTTTAACCCACCATTTAATGCCTTTTCTGCTAGTGGAACAGCAAAGGTAAGAATATGTTTATAAAAATATTACTGCTATGTTTAGAAATGGTACAGTGTCGATGCCTGAATGTATTATGTAGGTCATTTGAAAAGTTCTCGTAATGATATACAAAGCAGTGGTTTACATCGTAAAAATTGTCATTTTCTCAACATGATCATCCTTGAAAAACACTTTCCCAACATGATCATCCTTGAAAAACACACCTAGTACTTAAAAAATACACCTAGTCCAATATTTTAGAGCTCTTATGCTATCACGGAAGAGATTCTTCTAAGTATGTCAACTATTCCCCTACCTGATGCTTTAAGCTCTTCGTCTGAATGAAATCAAAATTATCAAGGTATATTATCAGGCAAGGTTTCAGCTTCGGAAAGAGTTGGAAGTCTGATAGAACTAAATCTAGTAAATAAGGCGAATGTGTCAGAAAATCATACTTCATTGGTTTTCGAAATTGTAACAACACCTGTATGTGGGCGAGCACTGGCGTGATACGAGATAAGTTTCTTAGATAAAAGTGGACTTCTCCACGTTGTTCAAGAGCTTGCGTAGTATTCAACTGTGATGATTATACCAGCTAAAAAGTAGTTAATACCCTTGCTTCATAGACAAACTAAACGTTCCGACAGATTTAACACGTGTGATCGTCTTTGGAGGCGCAAAACTAAAATGTTTCCATTGTTTTGCCTGCTGTTTGGAGTGTTGTAGTGCAATCATATTTCATCGGTGGCTATTTATCGGTGCAATAATCAATTAGATTTTTCTTTAAAGGGGTTAAATTGTCCTTATAAATTTTTGTTCTGATTTGTTCTTGATCGAGTACTAGCAATCGCGGTACATATCGCGAGGACAGTTTCTTCATTTACAATTCTTCAGTCAAAGTGTAAAATACTCGTTCACCTGAAATGCCGAGCTTCTGCAGAGTCACTCACCTTTAATCGGCGATCCTTTATGTCTGATGTACTGATAGGTTTTGATCGCCTATTTCCCAGATTATTTTCCAGGTGATTGCGCGACATGATTAAACTCAGATGTCTTAGCAAGTGTTGAAAGTAACAGAGTCAAGTCCAATAGTTATTTTATTGCATCATTATGTTTTTTGTACGTATTACTTTAATACCTTTCTTCACCAAACATTTAATATTGACTGCTTGGTCCTTGGTGTTCAAATTTGTCATTTTTAGAAAATAACTAACATACATGCACTTCAGTTGCATGACAACACTTAGTATTCCGGACAGTAATGCAGAATTGCCATAAGGAAAAGTGGCAGATAAAAAAAATGTTGGAACAGGCGGTGCCATTATGGATTTTTCCGAGAACTTGCCAAATCGCCCTTGTATTTTATCTGTTTTCAGAACTCTACAATCGAAATCCCGAATACTTTTTGTACTCTTCATTTTTTTTTTTTTTTATTGTGCAAAATACTACAGTTAATATTATTTCTCAGATTATTTCACATTGGAATAACGTGAGCTGGTGGATTCTGATGTCCTAGATCTATCATGTAAATTTTCTAAATACATGTGTCAGTTTATCTGAAAAATAAAACACTAAGAATTGCTGAGTGGAGTGAAATTTATAGATTCGTAATAATAATAATAATATAATTATAATTACAATTATTATTATTATTATTATTATTATTTAATATTTAGTATGTAGTTTATTTAGAAATTGCTCATAGATGTATTACCATATAAAATGGAAATAATATACTTTTAAACTCGACTATATGTGGTGTGCGTTATTTCTGTATCTTTGTTGTATAAATAATGTACAGTGAAACCTTTCCATGTTGGCAACCATCGGTTCCATTGAAAAGTGACCAACTTAGAGAGATGGCCAACTTACAGAAAAAAGTGTGATTGGTGTATTTTTAGAATAGGATTTCTAGTATTACTTGATTGTAAAGTTTTAATAAGCAAATTTTAGTAGACAGCTACTTTTAAATAATGTATGAAAAAAATCCTACAATATGTTTATTATATGTAACGTAATACTTTTCTCTTCCTGAAAACTAGTCTGCTACACTGAATTATTCGGATTAAAAACACAAGAACGCAAAACAATCATAAAATACAAACAAAATGCAGTTTATTGAAATTGATACTGTAGCTGACTGAGTTATTCAGATTGATAACAAGAAAGGCAAAATTATAAATTGAACAATTTATATGCAGTTAGTTATGTGACTTTACTTAAGTTGTTGCTGTTCTTTCCTATTTGCAAAGTACGATCTTTTTCTTACATATGCATATTCTAATTTTGTAGTTAACTACGTCTTGTTAATGAGCTACAAGTATTTCTTTCGGAGCAAAAGATATTTTGAGAAAATCGTAAGAGAATTCATATCTTAAAACCTCCGCTACCTTTCGATAACCCGTCAGGTACCAATAGTTGACAATTGAGATGGTTAGCTTTATCCTTGAGAATTTTCCGGCATTACTAAAGCTCTCCACTGATGAAAGGAGCCAATACAACTAATGGTTTTACCAAAATAGACAAGGTAAACAAATACGTGCAACTATATTCGTGAATTTCTGTACGTGTTTTTTCTTATTTACATTTTCCTTCATCACCCCTGTATCAGGGTAGTCTTCTGGCCATTGACCTCCAAGAGCAAATCGCGAGAATCCTTGCTTCTTTTCTCCAGTCACAAATACATAATTTTTGCCTTTCGTATTTGAATACGGAAGAGTTAAGAAAAGTAACGAAACGGTATTTTGTGTGGCCAAGATACGCAGGTAAATTTATCATTATCATCATAGGGTAAGCATTGCTTCAATTCGGCGAACTTTCAAGATAGACAGTTGGCCAACTTACAGAGTAATAAGTAACGAATGTCCTATGAGAAAATGCAGGTTCAAGACGAACCAGGCCAAGATGAGTAGGTGGCCAAGTTGACAGGTTTCACTGTACCTAAAAGTAAAATATATCATTTCAATAGTTTATGTACCTCTGAAACTTGCAAGAAAACAAATGCTTTGAATGGTTGATACGTTAGTGCATAAAGTGAAAATGTTAAATATTGCTATAGCTGTGTGCCTTAAAAGTTGACTAGTATTTATTGAGTTTCCTTGATTTTCATTCCACTGGATATTGTAATTGTGTGAAGTTAACGAACTTTTGCTATTAGTAGATTAAGGGGGCAGACTACTGAATATTTTTGAAAAACTAATAATTTTTCTTTTGCCCGTTTTTCGTAAGTGGAAAGAGGTAATAAAATGTAACTTACCACAATAATAGATAACGCTATTTTACACCCGAAAATACGGATCGAAAGAATTTTCAGTGTTGCCATCCATAGAAATAACAGTGTGACCAGAATTTGAATTACTCAAAAATCTAGGTAAAGGCAGCGACTAGAAAAATAAACTCAACGGTAATTGATGGCTTATCATGCTGTCTATCCTTCTTGTTTACTACTTTTTTAATAATATTTCTATTTATTTTATAAACCTTACATAAATTCTTACAAAATAAATAAGTCATTACAAAATAAATAGAAACATTATTTAAAAAGTAGTAAACAAGAAGGATAGACAGAACGATAAGTCATCAATTACCGTTGAATTCATTTTTCTAGTCGCAGCCTTTACCTAGATTTTTGAGTAATTCAAATTCTGGTCACACTGTAATTTCTATGGATGGCAACACTGAAAATTCTTCCGATTTGTATTTTCAGGTGTAGAATAACATTATCTATTACTGTGGTAAGTTACATTTTATTACCTCTTTCCACTTACGAGAAACGGCCAAAAGAAAAATTATTAGTTTTTCAAAAAATATTTAGTAGTCTGCAGCCTTAAAATAAGGATTTAAAAACGAAAAACTAAAATTTAGTATAATAAAATAGATTTCTGCTTTATTTGCTGTTGTCAAGTTGTGTTACAACATTTGATTGTATACATACTAAAGATAGTTTTATAAGAAGTTGATATATTTGTAATGATATCTTCAAATGATCACTTCATTATTTAATACAGTTGTTCTTTATATATATATATTGTAGGGTGATTTAGTGTACGTGAATTTTGGTCAAGAAGATGATTTTCGATACTTAAACACAAAGAACGTCACTGTGAAAAACAAGATAGTGCTTGCAAGGCTAGGACGAGTTTTTCAAGGTAACATTGTAAGTAGCTTATACTAATATGCTCAACTCTTCAGAATTTCTTTTTTATTGAATAAAAACAGTGGATAGCGCTGCGGTTGGTCTACAGTCCTAATTAGCCTCAAGTGAAGTTGGATAAAACTTAACTGCCAATATTGATAGCTACTGTAATCTGTGGCGGGGATCGACTTCAGAAGTTGGCTTGCAGTCAAGTCCTTAGTTTTAGCAGCTTCAATGGGAATTACAATCCCATTTCTTACGGGAATTACAGTGTGCCCATCTAGAACTAAATAGGAAGTTACGATCGTTCTCAGCGGAAGCACATATTTCGCATTGGTATTTAAAAAACTACTAAATGTATTGCATACTTTCAATTGATCAAAGAAAATGAAGCGTTTTTTGTTCTAATTTAGGCTCACGTTCTATTTATGACTGCAAGGAAATTAATTCATCCATATATTCGTATTCTTCATTCTAAGTAACGTGATATATATATAGGGTGTTTAATAAGTAATGGTCATAAATTAAACCGTAGATAGTACATGCCAAAACTAACAAAAAAGTCTTAGTAAACATGTGTCCGCAAACGCTTCGTAACGGAGATAGGGGCTGTCGAAAATGTGGGAAAATGAAGTTTAGAGACGAATATCTCAAAAAGTATGAATCGGACAGAGGGCGGTCCAATGAATGACTACCGAAGTCAGACATGCGCTATGCAGAAATGCATGGTTGATAACTGTGCAATGCGCGCGCAAGGGATTCCCCAAAGAAACGGAGGGATTCCTGGAAAATTGTCCAAGGAAAGGGGCTCGAGATGAACATCGAGGGCGAGTCTATCCACCAGTAATTCATACGTCGTGGTACCAGGTCGAAAGCTCGAAAAGATACAAAATGGCGGACAATGTTTACCTGCCGTGTGTGGTTGCATAACCAACAGGAAATGAGAGAGGCAATCGAAGAAAGGTGGTGGTGCATGTTCTGAACTACTTCAGAGCACATTCCTAAGACAAATTCACATGTACAGAGTAGTCCTTTACTGTACCAATACCAAGGTAAAACAAACGATGCGCGAAAATGAATGGAATGGCCGAAAGGAACACTGGTAGTACATGCAAGCCAGCTGGAAATACTGAATCGGGGTTGCAACCGACGTTGAGCTCACCTTGGGTGCATGATGTTACGGGTTCAAATCCGCTGAAGTGCCCACTGAATGCAGTGGTTCTGATCTCAGATTTTCCAAATCGTAGGTCCCGTCCTTCGAAGCTCCTAAGCTCGTTTAAAACAACAATAACTCAATCAATCGAGCGCCTGTAGGTTGCTCATTATATGGTTCATCCCTTGTACGTATACGTAAAGAAAAAAACTGTGCACGCAGTTCTGTCAATCAGCTGGTAAACCAGGAAATATGGAATTGAAGAACACTACATTGTTTCGATTACAGACGTGAATTGGAAACACGCTTGCCTTTCCACGTTTGTTTGTTATGTTGCCTGAAGAGTTCTGCTACAGGTCTACCTGCTTTCGTCGTACCGGAGTAGTCGCTTGGGAGAATGATTCAGAGTGTAGAGGTTCGTTGTCTTCACTTGACTTTCTCGCCTACAGTGAATGTAGTAGTTCAGTGTGTTGAAGAGGTGTCAAACGCGCGTGCCTTTACAGTGTTGTGGATGTACTTACTTCATCGTATTGCGGGGAATAGTGCAATAGTTTCAGTAGTGTTGCAAAGCCACGGGGATACTATTATGCAGTGTTAATTAGTGCTATTAGTGTGTTGCTCAATTATTGTTTGCCTTGCCATTGATACAATGTACAGTAATATTGAGTATGCTTACATGCACTTTATGTACGGCAAAGCAAACGGGAATGCGGTAGAGGCCGTTAGGTTATATCGCAAGACTTTCCCTACGAGACAGCAACCAGACCGAAGAACATTCCTCAGAATACATCAGCGGCTACGAGAACATGGGAGCTTTACACATTGTTCCAGGCCGGGAATGCCAAGGATAGTACGTACCCCTGAATTAGAAGAACGTGTACTACAGGCAGTGGACGAAAACCCAGGAACGAGCACAAGACGTGTGGGACTTGCCGATCGCGTATCCAATGCTCTCGTATGGCACATGAAGCAGTTGTACCCATTACATCTGCAACGTGACCAACCTCTGCCCTCCCACAGACTTTCCGACGAGAATGCAGTTTTGTCAGTGGCTTCGCAGATAAATTACTGGCAATACTCATTTCACTGATGACGTCCTATTTACTGATGAAGCACAATTCACCCGGAATGGCATTGTTAATTTTCACAATTTTCATGTATGGGCCCCTAAGAATCCACATGCAATAGTGGAGTTAGGACATCAGCGTAGGTTTTCCTTAAATGTGTCGGTAGGACTCTTAGGTGATCAGCTCGTAAGACCATTCTTTCTTCCTAATGCATTAACTGCAGTCTCATATTTGAATTTTTCTCCAACACGGTTTGCCGCTTCTACTCGAAGATATACCTCTCGATAGGCGTCAGCGACTGTGGTTTATGCATGATGGAGCGCCAGCACATCTCTTTAATCGTGTCAAAGACCATTTACATGCCCAATTCAGACGAGAGTGGATAGGACGTGGGGCTCCTATTGCTAGGCCACCACGCTCCCAGGACTTAAATCCTTTAGATTTCTTTCTCTGGCGCCATGTAAAATCGCAAGTTTATTTTACCCCTGTTGCAACATTAGAAGACCTTCGAGAAAGGGCGGAACAATGGTGCGGACATATTCAACAGGATGCCGACATGTTATCACGAGTACGTCGATCTTTGCGAAAACGGGTACGAGCATGCATTCGCATGAATGGACGACACTTCCAACATTTACTTTAATGATGAAGGTACGTTAATTTCTCATGCATCTCTTCTGTGGTTACACATCTGGGTATTTACTGTTTACCTTATGATTAATGCTGTACACATTACCAACATGACGATTTCTGTTTGTTGATATGGAGAAACACGACATGTCCATCATTTTTTGCTTGTTGTAATACACTTACGCGTTCAATATGCGGAATGTTTCCGATTCGCCTCCCACATACTCGAATGTTGTCATGCTTTTCCCATTGCAATCCAGTTTGCGGATATTCGTTACGTTAACTGCTTAGCACATAATGCTTAATCAGTGCCTTGCATACCGCTTGATTTACCTAAGTGCTGCCACACTTGTACGTATGCATTAGTTGTCGGAATTCTTCCTGGAGCAATTTTGAACGTTCATCACCACACTTTGATTACCTCTCTCATTTCCTGCTGGGTATGCAACCACACGGCACGTAAAGATTGTCCGCCATTTTGTATCTTTTCGAACTTTCGACCTGGTACCACGACTTATGAATTACTGGTGGATAGACTCGCCCTCGATGTTCATCTCGAGCCCCCTTTCCTTAGACAATTTTCCGGAACCCTTCCGTTTCTTTGGGGAATCCCTTGCGCGCCCATTGCAGTTATCAACCATGCATTTCTGCATAGCGCATGTCTGACTTTGATAGTCATTCATTGGACCGCCCTCTGTCCGATTCATACTTTTTGAGATATTCGTCTCTAAACTTCATTTTCCCACACTTTCGACAGCCCCTGTCTCCGTTACGAAGCGTTTGCGGACACATGTTTACTAAGACTTTTTTGTTAGTTTTGGCATGTACTATCTACGGTTTAATTTATGACCATTACTTATTAAACACCCTGTATATAGAGAGGTGGCCCTTTAATTAGTTCACGAATAAAATCTTACATTACCCTAATATTTTATGTGTACTTTTCTGATATTTACCATCCTGCATAATAGTAAACTTCCGTCTTTTTCTTAAATATAAACTTGAATGTGTAGTACGGTGAACTGTTCACGAAGTGGTTCTGCGAGTTCATCTGCCTTATGTAGATCAGTGTCACGTAGATTTTCAGTGATGCAGTGATTCGAGCTGCTTTCAGCGAGAACGTCACAGAAACAGTTCGCATAGTCAGATTATTAAATTTTAACAGGGTGTCTACAGGCCAAGAAAAGTAAAGAAATCGAACACTAGGTCAAGAATGTCAAGCAAAGTCAAGAAATGGCACGATAGGTCAAGAAATTGCAATGGACGGTCCCAATGTGAAGATGAAATGTTTGCGTGATTTGAAGAAACCCCTCAGAATTGAAGCAGATGATCCAGATCAGCCAGAAATTTTTGACGTGGAAACATATTCTTTGCATCTTGGTCTTTGTACAAAACTGTTCATAACAAAATTAGGTAGTCATTCATGAGTTTCTTCGTTTTTTTCTGATCTGTTCAATGATATCCTTCCAGAAGAGTAGAGTACACACACTTTTCTGGTTCCTTAAGATTTCCTTTAAAGTTTGTGTAGTCAGGTGGCTGGAAAACTCGAAAGTCATTAAAAGGGTCTTAGAAATGATCACGCGTCTTAAGAAGTATGAGTGGTCTCAAAAGCGTCCTCAAACTAAGAACTTTGAAAAGATACAAAAATTTCTGCGGGATCAGCTTCTAGTTGCAAAGCTTGAGTTTCTTCAGTCAGTTGCACTTGAGCTGGAGCTTTTCTTGCCATATTGCAGTCTACTGATTCACATCTGCCAATCATGTACAGGGAACTGTACAGTATTGCAACCAGATTCATTCGCAGAAATGTCATGAATGGAATAAACAATGCCAGGAAGCTCACTACCATTGACTTAACAAATTCATCCAATATTAAAATGGGTCAGGATGTAGATGTTGGTTTTGGTGCTTCTGCTGCTTGCAAAGGATTACAAGATCTGGAGATACTGTCACATCAGAACCAGTGCAGCGAAATTTTGATCACTTTGTTGAAGAAACTGGTAGAAAAGTACCCATTGGCCTGCAGAATTGTTAATGGGGCCTCTTGTCTTTCACCAGATGTAATGGCGAATATCTCATTATGAGTGTCTCGTAAGTGAAAGTGTTAATTAAGACACAATAAATAAAGCCATACCCCATCCAAGATGAAAGTTAAAGTATATTCTAAGAGGTAACACTGACGTGATAAGATTAGGTGAATTAGATGTGCAGTCTATTAATTACAAATTGCTAAGACAAAAGTGTAAAATACATTTAACTTTCATCTTTAAAAAATGCCCTAAAATATTGTAGTACTTCGCCAAGAAAATTTGTAAAATCGTCAAGAAAAGGTCAAGAAATTTGGATTCTCAAAACTTGTAGACACCCTGTTTAACATTTTAGTACTGTCTTGACTGAGTTAACATAGGTAGGGGATATTTCCAACGTGAATAACGCCATTATTTACCTAGCAGTATCATTGAGATTCGAGCAGTTTTAAACAGAGACGTAGCAGAAAGAATTAGCGTAGTCATTTTAGCCAATTTTGAAATTTAAATGTATGGTCTCTCCAATTTGGCGTCAAGTTGGCTGGAATATTTATAGCCTAAATAACGGCGGTATTTACCCGTCAGTAACTTTAAGAATTCTAGCAGTTTCCAGTGGGAACGTTGAAGGAACAATTCACTTAGTCAGATCATGAATTTTGAAAGTACCTCACCAGTTTCCACATAACAACTATGTCAATAATGCCGTCTTTCAGGTATCAAATATCTCGGCAGCTTGACATAAAGATGGTCTGGACACATTGCAGTAATATTCGTGTAATGTTTGGCGAATATTAAAATCAAATATTCGAAACGTATTCGTAGTTAGTTTGAACACTTAAAGAATATTCGGGAAATATTCGCCGTCTGTAAGCTACCAAATGTCAGAATGGTTTGGAATATTAACTACAATGCGTCCCGGAGTCACAGGTTTATGTCCTCCCAGAAATTTTTATTCCCTTGTCGGTTTCTGGTTATTTCAGAGTTAAAGTGGGCTGTCACATTATAGATTGATATCTTTGCATGAAATCTCGATTTTATGTCAAGGACCCGGACAAAAAGGCAAAGACGGAAGGGCACAACCGAAAACGGCCTTGCATCAAAAGGACTAGGGTCAAAAAAACTGGGTTGAAATAGCCCCTCGCCAAAAGGGAGCGATCAGAAAAGCCCTGTGTAACAAAAGGGCATACTTAAAAAGGGTCCCATGTGAAATGTGCCCCGGTCGAAAAATCCCCGCGTCAGCTGGACCATAGTCCAAAGATCCCGCTTCAAAACGACTACACTCTAAAAACGGTATATTTGTAACAACCAGAAATATAATTGAATGCAACAATATTAGATTGTTAATATAGTGCCAGCAATACTTATATTGTTGGGAGGACAATATTATATTGGTATAAAAAAATATAGCTGAGTCAACATAAATTATTGGTGTGTCAGTCTTTTTACGAGGTTCGCAACTAGATCAATCACGGTACTTGTAAATATAAAACTCCCACATCTTTGGAAATACCATGTAGAATGGTTGTCGAGACCTTCACAAGATTTATTGAGGCTGTCCCAACAACACAAGATACTCTGTAACCGTATCAAAATGACAGGGTGGTTGATGTAACATATGCGTATATTGTAACTACAGTTTATGATAAGTTCAACTGCTGTGTTATTGTTGCAAATATCCTTTCTGTGCTATAAACTGCATTGTTCCATCAGACATGCTTTGGTGCTGTGACTACACAGCAAAAAGTGCCAATGTGAAAGCAAGTAATAAATTCTTGACAATATCATTTGCTAACGTAGTAAATTAATACTGTTTTACCGACATCAGAAATATCTAATGACTGATAGGGAGAATTTGTATTGGGTCTTGCTATAAGCAAAGCTTTACGTGGCATTTTTGATATTTATACCATGCAACGTACGAGGTGCACACCAAAAGTACGTGTCGTTTTGTTCTAAAATCCACATTTTTTGCCATTTCAGGAAAGCATGGGCGGCGTCCGAGACCGCTGTCCTTCGTCTCTAAGCAATGCAGGTTTTGTTTACTAGGTGGCAGCAGTTGAGTCACAATGACTGAACGAGTAAGATGTTTTTCTTATACTGTCCGGGAACATGGAATTTTCGGTTGAGGAGCAATGAATAATTTTGAAATTTCTCACCACAGCTAAACGTTGTGCAGCCTATATTCATTACCAACTGGAGGGTGTCTGTGCAGTGATAGTGTTCTTGTAGAAAACACTGTTCGGAAGTGGGTGTATGAGTTCAAAGCACGGCGAACGAGTATGAAAGATCAGCAGAGGTCTTGATAGCCCGTGTTGAATATCTTATCATGATAGATAGGCGTCAGGAGAATTGTGATACAATGGGAACAGTAGAACGAATAATTACAAACAAACTGGGTCTAAGAGAAAGTTTTTCTCATTGGCTTCCACGAATGCTTAATGATGATCAAACAGAGGCAAGGATTCAATCAAGTGTTGCAAATTTGACACGCTTCACAAAAGAGGGACGCAATTTTTTGGAAAGTGTTGTGACAATGGATGGATCACAGATTCCATTATTTAATCCAAGAACAAAAAGCACTCAATGCAGTGGAAACACAGATTCCCCCCTCCCCCCCCAAAAAAAAAAATCGTCAGGTGGCATCCAATGACAAGGCACTGTACGCTATCTTCTGGGATTCCCAGGGAGTGATATTGTCACCCTGTTCCGAAAGGTATTATAGTTAAGGCTGAGTATTTTCGTACACTTTTGGATACAAAATTGTTTTCCAGAATTTACTGGGAAACGACTATACATAGCAAATGGCAATTTCAATTTCCACATGGACAATGCACTGCCACACCGTGTTAATGTTGTGACCTCATTCTTAGCTGATCACGGTATTGAGCTTTTGCCACACACCTCTGCCAGATTTAGCCCCGAGCGACTTCTGGTTGTTCCCAAACCTCAAGTCTTCTCTTCATGGACGCCATTTTGCCAATAGATCATTCCTGGGAAGTGCTGTTTTTCAGTATCTTAAATATACCCCCAAAGATGACTATGCCACGTGCTATACATAATGGACGGAACGATGGGACTTCGTATCAATAAAGAGGGAGAGTTTGTTGAGAACTAGACACAGATTAGTTTTCCTGTATTTCTCTTCTTGGATATTAGAACGAAATGATACGTATTTTTGGTGTGCACCTCATCAATTGTTTTAAATTTTCTGTAATCTTTCACGAAATTAGGTTGTAAACGTATGAATTTTCTTATCATTTACATGAATAGCAGTGCTACCATCTCATGTGGTTATTTTTACAAGCACAAAAGATTGTTTTTTATCGTACATGGCACATGTAATGTTACTCATGCAAATGTCAGAAAATGCATAAACTTCCGTAAATAAGCTTTCCTTCACATTTCTCTATTAATTCATGTAGAGTCCTTGTCTTTCTATTCCATCAGACATATTCACAATTGCTAAACACTCTTTATTCTTGAAATTGCAAATGACGACGTTGCTGTTTGTGCCTCTAGCGCATGGGCAAACATGGAATGATACATATATAACATTTATATTGTTGACGCAGTTATGTATATTATGCGTGCAACTATAAAAGTGATAACTATATAATATGTTTTTACAGCACAGAAGATTTTTCTCATATGATTCTGGTAATATACAAGGTAATTTTAATATTGTTTATGTGACAAGAATTATGTTTCCAATGACCATGCCAAGTATAACTATATTTTTATGGTTGTCCGCAGTGTGCGAGGGGAAAAAATAGTTGTCATGACTTCTAAGTAGACCCTCGTATTTTACTGAGCACAAAGAATTCAGGCTATTTAATTCCTAAAAACTTCCGTTGCCAACATCTCAACCTATTCCCTCGCATTCGAATTTTTCATTCAGTTCTGTTAAAATAATTCGATTATGTGACCATTCATTTTTATTAATCAACAGTGTAACTTGAAATTGATATATAAAAACTATAAAAACTAAGCAATCTAACTCCATTTGTCATATATTTGTAATATTTATTAACTTGTAAAATAGCCACATTTCATAATGCATTGAAATTCAAGGATTCATCGATTTCAAGCATTTCTGAAGCAAATGATTGATTCACTCGAACATTCTTTTTCACAATCAAGACATGAACTTATAGCTTAATGAAGGATCTCAGTTCATATGTGTGTGTTCCTACCGGGAATCGAACTCTATACAGGAGTTAACAAACAGAATTGAGTTGTATAAAAATGCTTTATTAGATTGTTTTAAAATAAGAATGAACTATTATTCTGATTCTTGTGAGCATTGTAATAACTGTTGAGGCTTTAGAGAGTCTTACTAATAGAAGAAAAGTTTTCCTTCAAGTGTTTATAGAAAATGTACTGAGTAATATATAATGTAGTGAATACTGTTTATGTAACTGTGGTTTCAGAGTGCTAAATCACAGTATAAGTACAATTTTAGTTCCTCTACACTGGAAATATGAAATTTGAGAAAGATGATATTCGGTGTGACTACTAGCAGCAGTTTGCCAAACATAATTTTATTTTGGCCAATAAAGTATTTTTATTTTATTTTTTGTCTGTTCGGTCTTTTTTTTATTCAGATTGAATTTTAAACACTGGAATGTTTTAACAACGCAACAAGAAACTTATTCAGTTCATTTGACTTTCGTTTTTCATTATTTGCAATATTTCATCCTTCCTTTTGTTTGTGTGTAACATTATTATTCATGTTGTTAAATCCTGATACAATAAAAAGTTGTAGTATTACTGAAAACTGTTCGCAACATTGAAATTAAATATTATTATTGTCGTTTTTCAGGTTGAATCTGCTGAAAAGCGTGGTGCAATAGCAGTTGTGTTATATGCAGATCCCCAACAGTTTGCTCCGAAGGGGAGTGGCGTCTACCCACACTCCATTTATCTTCCTGCAGATGGTATTCCCATGGGTGTGGTGCGAGTTCAGGATGGTGATCCAACAACCCCAAATTACCCGTCTGTAGGTAGGATAATGATTGTTTTTATAATGTGTACGAAGTAATCCCATCCGTTCTATGATCCCATACGTAAAATTTTTCTTCCGATCTATGATTTTGAAAGGACGGATAATATATTATTTGGAGGTAACTTCCAAACACAATAGAAATGTAGGCATAATATTAATCTGTTAAAGTGATTTAACAAGTAGAAACATGCAGAAAGCATTAGCATAAATTTTCAGTAACCGAAAATCACTAATTGAAACGAGCGAACTGAATATATGCTATTAGACAATGAAGACGAGATAGAGAGAGACACGACGAAGCTAAGTGTTCCTCAATAACTCGTAAAAATTTACAATTTTGGTGTGAAGCATTTCCTCCCATTTTAAGAATAACCTTTGTTGTGTGTGCTTAAAAGGAAAAGAACTTTGTTACCTGCTTCTGCTATGTATGATATCGCGAGTGCTAATCAGAGTGAACTGTATTTAAGATAAAACTTGAGATAATTACATTTTCAACGTAATTCTTTGGAAGGTAAGAAATTATAGTAAAAAGAAACTGTGTAGATTTAGGATTTGGAATCAGATTTCTGGGTTTTCGGCATCTGTGGCCATGTTAGCCCGTCACTTTTGATGGATGACGTCCCTCTGCAATCACAGTGCCCGGAAAATTGAGGAGGAAGAAAGCAATAAGAAACAAAGCAAGCGGCATGAGACCATAATGTGAACTACCATCCTGACATTTGATGTGAATAAGCATAACCCAGGAAAACCTCACTCAGAATGGCTGGCCTGGAAAAACTATTACATTTTTCCAAACGTGTATCCGTACCGAAAATCGAAACCAGAACCGCTCGCACCAAAGGCGAGAGTGTTAGTGACTATGTTACGCGAAGCCACCAAGAAACAGTGTAATTTATGATTAATATAATGAAGAAAGCTCCTTAAAATTACTCGTATGTAGTTCTTTGTTAGTGTCCAAGATGGATAGATAGATTCTTCTTGAAATATGGAATATTGTGAATGAACGAGCATTTATCTGAATAATATTATTATTGTTAATTGAACTACCTAAAATTTCTTAAGAGCTACTCTGTGGCTAAGCGGTTAGCATACACACTTTTGGCGTGGGAGACCTGAGTTCGATTCCCGATGGGAGCTCATGTGGTTTGGATTCCACGTTGATCAGTAGGTCCACGACTCATATGGCCTCGCTGCTGAAAGGAACATTAAACTCAAAATCAACTCAACTCAACTAAAATTTCTAAAATAGAAAACTAGTAAAATATGACTATGATTATTAGCGTTTTCTGTGACATTGTATGGTGGTTTTGTTTTCTTTACGTTACGCTTCAGAGTGATAGCTCTGCTTTCTGCAGGAGATTATTTTATACAGAGGTTGATCTATTTATTTTGAGCCGAATTTGAGTGGGCCAAGGAAGGGCCGTGTTTGCACCACCGGTTATGTTTGATCTACAAGTGACCTCTACTGACTATTGCCCGGCATCGGAGTTTCCATTGCAGAAGATGCGTTTCAACTAGACCATGGGTATTGCGTCCTACTCCTCTTTACGAACTTTCCACAGGCCGGAGACGGTGCGGACTTGACGATGGGTCAGACGACACTTTGCTCATAATCAGAGTTGCCTGTATCAAAACATGCCTTTTACATTTCATAAAAGCATCTATGATTGTGATCTAGTTTTTATACTATTGTTCTCAATCCAAATTTAAACATAATATTATTCTATGTTACGTTTAAATGCTTAACTTAGTTTCTATGAAGAAAGAAAGAAAGATTGTTGGGTATTAGTGTTAATTCCTTAAATTTATAATATTTTTATTCTGATTTCAGATGGAGTCTATCGTGTTAGTGACATAAAGCTTCCACGAGTTCCTGTGTTAACGATTAGTTATGAAGACGCGCAACGCTTACTTAGGTAGGTTGAAAACTGAATTCCTGTAACATAGGAGAAATTATTGGAGAATTGACAACGTATTTGCTTCAATTTGTCTCTATGGGGTCGAAGTGTGCTAATCTTCAAAACGTCTGTATTGATGGTATGGGAGCGTAGTTGCCAGACATCAAAGAAATTTTCCACATGGACAAAACGAATTATAATTAACTCATCTATATACAGTAAACTGTCACTGTTAACAAATGTCAGTATAACGAAATGTGAAGAATTACGAAATTATTTTCAGGTCTCTTTTATTTTATGTATGTTAAAAGAGATTCGAATTTTAACAATTTCGAGCTTTCAGTATCATCATCATAGGTATTCTGCCATTATTGGTACAACTGGAAATCTATACTCCACAGTCTTCCACTAACCTCGTCGTCTTCAGTGACGATTTCTCTATTTTGATATTGTCCAGTAATTGTAGTCTTTTTCGTCCTCCCTCCCTTTCCTGCCACCGTATCCTCTAGCACGTCCCTCATGATACAGTTCCTTCTTATCCAATGTCTCAACCTGTGTATTTTCCTCTTTTTAATAATATCTAAAATTGTTCTTTTCTCCCGCACTATTTCTAACACCCTTTCATTCGTTTTCCGCTCGACACAGGTAATTCTCTCCACTCTTCTCCACACCCACATTTCGAAAGCTTCCTACTGTTTTTCATCATTATTGCGTAATGTCCATGTTTCTGACCCATACAGCACAATACTCCACACGTTGCATTTTATGAGTCTTTTTCTCAATTCTTTGTTCAATTGTAACCGAATGAAAATTTCGTTTTATTGCCTATACTTAATCCTCTTACCCAAACTCACCCACACTTTTTTGAATTTTAGTGAATAACTTAAAGACAATGAAGAATATAGAAAAAATATGTAATTTATAAATGTGTGTGTTCAAGAATTATGATGTCATAAACTGCGTACCCAAATATCTGCTCTATGTAACGTGCCTTAGGTATGGCTCCGTCGTGGGCCACCGGCCGTTAATGACCAGGACAAATATCTATAAAGGGAAACATGCCCTACAATAATTATTGTTAAATGAGGGAAATTAGGCGAGATCCTCCTAGTGCAAATGTTAACTATATGTTCTATAATAATTCCCATCTATAGGATTTCTGCGTATTTCAACTTAGCAAAACAAAAAACCATGATATAAATAATCAGAAAGATGCCATTAGGATATTGAAATAAAAGGTTATATATGTGAATTGAAAACTTTATAACAATAATTCAATCAAGCAATCTCTACTTTCAATGGATTTGAACAAGAATAGTAGTTTCTACATATGTAAATTTATATCCTGATATATATATTTTTATACTGGATGAAACTGTTTTTACTGTAAGTATATTTAAGGAGTCTAATAGAGTAGCAGCATCTACCCTACCACAATTCCATGTCATTAATTTTCTAAAAAAAAAAAAAAATTCAAAATTGTTTTAATAACACACCGTTCTATAATTCAAATAGATATAAAATATATTTAGTCCTAATTAATGTAATACCTTAAATCAGAGAATATAACAAATTAGTATAACAACTCACCCATTTACAAAAGTGATATCTTATTCCATTCACTCCAGATTTAATTAAGTGGGTGTCACAGTACAGAACTTTTCATCCACACAATATCGCCTAACCGAAATAACACTATCCAGAAATTAGATACTAATACTTTAGAAAATATCTGAATATAAATTTCTTTTTCAGGAATAAACGGTAAAATTCACTTATTCTGAAAACGCGTGATATATATAATAACCTTATACACAGTTGAATATAGCAGAACAGATAGTGCCCACTTGCACAGTAGCAATCGAATGGCTAAGCCATCCTCTTCAAGCACCGTCGTATGTACGTAATTCACCACTTTCCGCCAGAGGCGCTAAAAAAAAATGTACATCTTTATTTCGGGTTGCATACTCTACAGGCAATAAACTCCAAGATTTTTTTTTTTTTTTTAAGTGTGGATAAAATTTCCGCACGTAACACACATCGCCCACTCAGCGATAAAAAGTTGGCACAACTTTTTATAACGAATTTTGCAACATGTAATTATCCTTATTTTCTTAATTATGAATAGAATTTAATTTATCGTTAGTCCTTGTCAGTCGCTGTTAGTAATTTAACACCTCTAACCTACATCTATTTATTTCTAACTAACTCATTCTCGCCAAACTCATTCACTCCAACTAAACAAAACCAAACTAAAGAAAAAAAATCCCCCAAAATACAAACGCTCTTCACACATTACTATAGTTACAACCACTCACGTTAGTTAAAGAAAAGTCATCAGTCGTTATCCTATTCATAAAATACACAAATTTTAAAATGTGACATTTTTTCAGGTTTAATATCATTATCCATTTTAATTATATATATATTATATTATCAAAGGTGAGTTCATCAAATTGTATTAATTTAATATTACTCTCCATAATTCATAATAATAACAATAAAATATTACAATTTTATCATAGTACTCATCTTATATCCATTCTTGCTCGCTACATGAATTGGGCATCTTGATATATCTTCCATAAAATTTTCCGAGAATTACCGTTACATTGGACAATTAACAAAACCATGACAATTATACAACACATCCAGATCTGGAAAACTAACAAAAACAAGTATTAATAACACATTAAAAATTAAATATATCCACATATATATTTTTAATTTTTAAAGCTGGACCATTAATATCATATCTTTATATCACAGATTCTCTATATCACCTATCTAATTAATAGTATGAGAGGTATCTACTTTATGATTATTTTACAATGTTTCTCCTTTCCCTAAATATCTTTGTCTGACTCACATGACACTTTCTAATATCTCTAGGATTTTCTGTATTTCTAATTTGAACAGTGTTTCCACCCAAGAAACGTTCTATGGAATAAGGGCCACTCCATTTTGGACACAAAGATTTAGTTCTCTTATCACTCAAAGAGGAAAGAAACTGAGTTTTAATCAAAATTTTATCCCCGATATTATAATTATGATCAACACGCCTTCTATCATATAATTTCTTTTTACGTTTCCACGCATTGCTCATGTTCTGAAGAGCCTTTGACCATAACTCCGGTTCACGAATATTTAAATCTGAAGCTTTTATTTGCCATTTAACATCCAACGGATTACATACATCATAATTAAAAATTAAGTCCATAGGACTACATTTTGTTTCTTCGTGAATAGCACAATTTACTGAATACTCAATTTCCCAGATTCCTTTATCCCAAGATGTTTGTTTTTGTCCAAAATATATTCTCAAAGAATTTTTTATCGTAGACACGTATCTTTCACTCGGATTCGACGCCGCGTGATATGGTGATATACTTATGTCCCTAATTCCATTTGCATAGAGAAAATCTTTAAACTTAGCTGATGTAAACACCGAGTGATTGTCATGACCTATTGAAAACACAAAACCGTTTCTACACATTAATTTATAAAGTTTATTGATAATACTTTGACTAGAAAGAAATTTTATTGGTTCAAGAAAGACTCTTTTTGAAAATGAATCTACGACTATCAGACAATAACGTCCTGATTTACTTTCTACCATTGGGCCTATTAGGTCAATTTGCCAACATCCATTTACTATCTTCTCATACTGAGAAATCAACTTTCCTGCAGGTTTTACATTATTACTTTTATTTAACTGACATTCCTTACAAGCAGAAACATATTCCCTAATTTCCTTTTGCATCTCGGGCCACGTAAAGCGCGCACAGATCTTCCCAATAGTTTTACTTATTCCGGCATGAGATCCGGGTAAAATACTCGCGTGGAAGAACTCAATTATACTTGGAGCTAATGTTTTAGGTAAACAAATTTTATACGGATTTCTAATAGCTTTAGTTTTACGACACAATATATTGTTAATCAACTTATATCCCTCAATCACCCTTTTTGCTTTTAAATCCCTTATAATCTTATTTAATGCAGGATCATTTAACTGATGATCTCGGATAGACATATTTACATAAGGCATATTCCACAGATTAATCAAAAAATAATTTGTTACTTTATCCGCATGTGAAGGTTCTATCTCTATTTCCTCAAAGTTACTAATGTCATACAATCTCGAAATAAAATCTGCAGAGACATTCATATTAGTAGAAATTGATTTTACTTCAAAATTAAAGGAAAAGAGACGGTATAATAACGATCCATATCTTTTCACTCTTTTCATATTCCTTAAGGCATACACTAAACCGGCGTGATCCATTCTTAGCTCAAAAGGTTTATGCAGATAAGTTCTATAACGTTCCATGGTTTCAATGGCCGCTAACATTTCTAACAAATATATAGGCTTATTGAAGTCGTATTTCTTTAGACGTCTACTATAAAAACCCACTGGAACTAAGTTATTATCATCATCATATTGTTGGATCACCCCTCCCAAACTTCTTAATGTTGCATCACTGTTAATTACAAACTTCTTATTCAAATCAGGCAATTTTAATACAACATAATTTTCAAATAGTTCTTTTATATTATCTAACGCCTTTTGTTGTTCTGGTCCCCACCTAAATACTGCAGAAGCCGCCCTTAATCTTTCTATTGGTTCCATAACCTCATGAAATTGTGGAACAAACTTTGCATAATATTGTAAAAATGAAACTAAAGATATCAAACCCTTTTTATTCTTTGGAGCAGGCAATCTTTTAATAATCTCAAGTCTAGATGGGTCCATTTTCATTTTTCCATCTTCTATAATAAAACCCAGATAAGAAATTTTACGTGAAAAAAATGTACACTTCTTAATTGATAAAGTAAGTCCTTTATCCTGTAACCTTTTTAAAACTTTTTCTAACAGAACCTTATGACTCTCTATATCTTTACTTTTACAAATTAGATCGTCCATATACCACTCTACATCTTCATCTTTTAACGGATATAACAATTCAGTTAGTATTTTTGATAACACATGACTTCCGGCAGCTAATCCAAATGGAAGTACCTTAAATTCAAACAAACCCCTATGCGTAAGAAATGCCGTCAAATGACGACAATCCTCCGTCAATGGTATTGTTAAATATGCTTTTCTTATATCAAGATGGGTATAAATTTTAGCATCTGATAATTCAGCTAAAATATCCTCAATCCGAGGTGTAAACTGTGTATTTAAACAAAGATGCCGATTCAAAGCAGAATAGTTTACGACCATACGTTTAGATCCATCGTTATTATTAACAAGAAAACAGGGAAAAGCATATTCACTATTACTAGGTTGAATTAAATCAGATTTTAACATCTCATCAATAATTTTATCGAGTTCTCTTTGAGATGCTCGTGACATGGGATATGCTTTCTTACGAATAGGAGTGTAATCATTTAAGAGAATTTTATAATTAAAATCCTTAATTTTTCCTACATTGGGTGAAAATACATTAGGAAATTTATCAAGTAACTCATTCACATACCCTTGTAATTCCGGATATTCCTCCAAGACTTCCGGATCCACTCTCAATTGACATGGATTCTCGATAGACAGCTTATTGAAACTGGTATTGGAAAAACCATTGGTCTCCACTGAGCTGGCAACACTGGACTTTCCCCTGGTCGGTTCCTGAGTAAATTCCCTAACGTGTGACTCCCGACCAACGTTTGGAGGTAACTCACTCGAAGATTCTTCCCTCAAAAATAATTTTGTTGAAATTTGGGATGGTTCTCTGCAAAGCAAATCAACAGCACAAGTATCTTCATGTAAATCAGGTGGGGGGTCCCTTAATGAAAAGTTCAAAGAAACCACAGAGTTCTCTAAAGGAAGGATTAACTTGTTGGTCACTAAATCGATCTTTGCCTTTAACTGCTTAAGTTCATTAATTCCCATAATAAAAACTGGTTCAAGATTTTCCACCAAAAAAAACTTTAATCGATACACTCGATTCTTTAATTTAATGGGAATCCTCACACATTGTTCTAAAGTTAACTTCTGTTTATCTATCCCTACTCCTGTAAACTTTTCATTAAACACTTGCACAGGATATTTTAAGTTTTGATTCCACCTATCAAAGTTTTGTTTATCAATAAGTGAAGCTGAAGAACAAGTGTCTAGTCCCCCTCGCCTACGAGTTCCTAGCACAAAAGCATCGACAAAAGCTGCAATTAGTTTTCTTGAAGTATTATTTTCTATTGTTCCATCCATTTGTTGAATATTCACTGTATTTCTATCAACAAAGTTTGAGGGTATTGTTCCTCCCTCTCCATGAACTTGTCTCAAAATACTAAAGTTCTTAATACTTTCATTATTAGCGGGTGACGAACTAAAAATGTTTAAGTTCGCATTTTCTACACCATTCCGAGACACTGAAACTCGATTCCCTTTAAAATTACCACTATGCATTAAATTACTCACTGGTCTAGATGCATAATGCTTTGTTTTTACGTTGTTAATTTGAGATACTTCACTATAAACACCATCACTCACATTAGGGTGTCCATGTTCAATATTATCTACCGGGATTCGAAGTTCGGACCTCTCCATAGGAAGCGTATACTGCTGCCGATCACTCTTAGCTGCAAAGCGTCTCTTATTCCTACTATCACTATTCATAAACTGATTATTGAAAGAATTTGCAACACCCGCACCATTAGAAGATTGCACACCGGACCCAAGTTCCTGATTCAGAGCCCCTGACCGGTCACTATTCCCTGCAAAGCGTCTTTCCATATTCATCCCCATGTTCACTTTCAACAACTTTTTATTCAGCAAATATTGTTTATTAGCAGGACAATTGGCTACTCGGTGCAGTCCACCACAAAAATAACAGGAAACCTGTTTACGCTCTTCACTTCCTCTACTTGAAACCTTGGTTAATGCACTGTATACCTCCAAATTCCTTTGATGTAAGTCATATTGATTTAATTCACTCAACAACTCATCTAATGACGTTGGGTAACGATACTTATATATGTCATGTTTTAAGTGGGGATTCATTCCTTCCATAATGATTTGTATAACTTCTTTACTATTCCCATAATTTAGGGATCCATAACAAACAATATACGAGTCTATTATTTTGTTTACATAATCTAATAAATTCTCTTCGGGTTTTTGCATAACCTTAATATATCTATTTATAATGGCTCGCTTACCTAATGGTGTAATGTATTTTTGAAACAAATGACTTGTAATTTGTGACCATTCGGTAGTCATTTCATATAAGGAAATTAATTCTTGATTTAATCTACCTTGCGCTTTTCCTAACGCAGCAATTAGAACGGTTTCTACTGGAAATAATTTCAATTTAATAATACCATAGACTACACTCATAAATTGAAAAAGTTTTACATCATCTGATCCGTCTACTACAGGAATTCTACGTACGTGTTCATTAAACAAATTACAAGAAGCATTAACCGTTAATTTCTCCATATTAAAATTAAAAGGCACAAAACTATTCAGTAAACGTACGTTCTGAGGTTCATTGCGCATAATTTCAACTTTATTTTTATCGCAAAATGGATTTGTGCTTTTCTTTTCTTTCGCAATCATCTCCTCAGCTGATTGATCAAGGTCAATAAACGGATTCAGGGAGCTACGACTACTTGTTGTAGACACACACAAAGGTTCCAACTCGTCCCTCAACATTCCGCTGCTATCAGCAAAGTCAGAACACACACCTGTTGAAGACAGGTCAGTTACATTATCAGCAGTGAACGACGGAAAATGTTGCCTACTTGATTCTGCTTCCCTGTCCAAATACGACAAATCCCAACCTTGACCTACATTAGGCGGAATAAATACTCCCCTTTCTCCTCCTACAAACCCATTTAATACTAGCTGACCAGGCCTTCCCGCAGGATTTTCCATATTTATGAATAATGAAGAAATAAAAGTTAATGCTATAATATACAAAAATATTCCCACCAGAAAAATATTTCTGCCTAATAGCGACTGCACACTTACAAGCATTTGTTTCGTACAAGCAATCCGGTATTACCATACAGCCTTCTAACCATCCAAAATTGAAACCTTTTTTTTTTTTTTTTACTACAAAAAGAATGCGGATATATTTAACAACTCTAACAACAAACCTACCAAGTAACGAACAAACAAATGCATATACATGTATTATGTTGCACGTTCCCTCCTATAGTCTCAAGAAAACGGATTTTACTCCAGCACTTTTAAACCTATCAAGTATGTAAGGCATGTACCGTAACTAATTTCAACAACTTTTTTTTTTTTTTTAATTATTATTATTATTGAAGATTCGATTGCTACTGTTTGTAACGTGCCTTAGGTATGGCTCCGTCGTGGGCCACCGGCCGTTAATGACCAGGACAAATATCTATAAAGGGAAACATGCCCTACAATAATTATTGTTAAATGAGGGAAATTAGGCGAGATCCTCCTAGTGCAAATGTTAACTATATGTTCTATAATAATTCCCATCTATAGGATTTCTGCGTATTTCAACTTAGCAAAACAAAAAACCATGATATAAATAATCAGAAAGATGCCATTAGGATATTGAAATAAAAGGTTATATATGTGAATTGAAAACTTTATAACAATAATTCAATCAAGCAATCTCTACTTTCAATGGATTTGAACAAGAATAGTAGTTTCTACATATGTAAATTTATATCCTGATATATATATTTTTATACTGGATGAAACTGTTTTTACTGTAAGTATATTTAAGGAGTCTAATAGAGTAGCAGCATCTACCCTACCACAATTCCATGTCATTAATTTTCTAAAAAAAAAAAAAAAAAATTCAAAATTGTTTTAATAACACACCGTTCTATAATTCAAATAGATATAAAATATATTTAGTCCTAATTAATGTAATACCTTAAATCAGAGAATATAACAAATTAGTATAACAACTCACCCATTTACAAAAGTGATATCTTATTCCATTCACTCCAGATTTAATTAAGTGGGTGTCACAGTACAGAACTTTTCATCCACACAATATCGCCTAACCGAAATAACACTATCCAGAAATTAGATACTAATACTTTAGAAAATATCTGAATATAAATTTCTTTTTCAGGAATAAACGGTAAAATTCACTTATTCTGAAAACGCGTGATATATATAATAACCTTATACACAGTTGAATATAGCAGAACAGATAGTGCCCACTTGCACAGTAGCAATAGAATGGCTAAGCCATCCTCTTCAAGCACCGTCGTATGTACGTAATTCACCACTTTCCGCCAGAGGCACTAAAAAAAAATGTACATCTTTATTTCGGGTTGCATACTCTACAGGCAATAAACTCCAAGATTTTTTTTTTTTTTTTTAAGTGTGGATAAAATTTCCGCACGTAACATCTATAAGGAAAAGTTGGAAAACAGTTATTAGTCTAATTGTATATACTATCTGGCTAACTTTTTACATTTTCTCCTTTGTTTAATTTTTCATTGTTTCTGAGTTAACTAAAATGCTAAAAAGTGGGGCGAGATTAGCGAAGTGCCTTAACTTATTTTTTCAAAATATAACCAAAATTCACTTTATTTTACCATATAAGTATATTCCTTATTACATTATTTTATTATTCAAATGATATAGTAAATAATTTTCATACATATACATGAGATTGACTGAGATCCTGGTTGACTGAGGTGAGTCACTCCCCCCCCCCCCCCATCTACCTAAAGTTTGTTTGGATCTTTGCGTGGATATATAACAACCACACATTCCTAAACTCCCCCTCCTTCAAAATTTGTTTGGATCTGTGCGTGGATATATATGACAACCAAACATACATTCCTAAACGCCCCCTCTCCCACAAAGTTATACAGAAATCAGCGCCACTGCATGTACACAATCGGTCAAGCGATTTAAAAGTACCCAAGAAGCGTTATTCCATTAAGTTAATTTTTGTACACCTTCCAATGCAAGAAGTAACACTATAGGCTAATAATACCATTTTCCAAGTAGAAGCACGAGGTTCAAAATTAACCAATCAGCGTTACGATTGCATATCTTTGCCTTACTATTTCGTTTATTCATGTCGAATCTCGTACTACCGTACATTCTTCTTATTTTGTTCTTAAAGCAACGTGTATAGTAGTGAGTCATAACTGTATAATGGAAATTTGGGTAAAAAGAACCAATAAAAGTTTGCTTTTAAAGAAAACCGCGAATACTTTTGGAAGTAAAGAAAAGATAAAAGAAAAGATATGGCGAAAAATTCAATATAACATTTTACTACAGCTAGTTAATGTCGTAAAGAGCCAAAATTTTGTTATAATGTATTTTACCCTATGGCAAATAAGCTGCCAGTATGAAAACATTTTTTTTTTCCCACAACATAACTATTAAAGGAAGAGACTACAGATTTATAAGATTAAACTAGGAAATATGTAATGATATAATACGAGTTGCAGTGTACTAAATGATAATGAAAATTAAATTAGCATGTAATATTTCCTTTTCATATGTTAAGAAGGGTTATATGTGGTGACTGATTGCAACTGAACTATGATAAAGGTATATATACGTACTAAAAGTCTGTTTATTCGAATGTTGTGGTTGTGAGAAATGACAGCTTTCTTTACCGTTACAGCACAAACATATCCTAACCACTGTTGTAACCCATTGATGGGCACAAGTACAAACAATGTTTATGATCTGTAATTGAACGCAGGAGAGCTATAAAAGAAAATACGCCAATATATTTCAAGCATCAATCCTCAGAAAGGGAAAAAAGTACATAAATTAATAGAATCTCATTACAGGATATACTATAAAATGTGGCAGCTTGTTGGAAGATTCTCAAGTTGTAGATAATTCAGTTGTTTTTATGTTATTTCGTATATCCTGTATTTTTTCCTGTGTAGTTTTCGAAATCTTTCATAGTAAACTTGCAATTAAAAAAAATAATAAAAAGAAAGAAGGAAAAGACTAATACATATCGTATAAGCAAAGGAATTTCTTCCACAAATTAAACATGTAGTAGCATGAAATTAAATGTCTGGTAGCTTTTTCAGATTGAAAGTAATTTCTGTAAGAGTTGAAAGAAAGGGGTAATTTACTAATAGAAAGTGTCCCATTATTTCTACTCCGATTAAAATAGGGCTGGTGACGTTTGTAGGATTTGCTGTGACATTGATATGTTTACTATGTGACAACCAATCGGCTTGCTTACAACTCCGTCACTTAATAATTAGTGAAGCATAGATTGAAGAAGTGTAGTTAACAAATCGAGATAAATACATAGGTTTTGCATATAGTGGTGCTGTATCACTTTTGCATCGTAGTGCAACATTCATTAATAAATAATTTACTTTTATATTAACGTACAATAAGGTTTATTGTCGATGTTGTAACCAGAATGTGGTTCCGCGTGCGTATAGTTGAATTTCGGTGTTGAGGTAACATTATGAGACAACAGCACAACATTTGGATTAGGAATTAACGAGAGGGATAGGAATATTAGATTGGATCCGATCTTCGACAACATATAACTCAACTAAAAAAAAAGTATTCTGCCTGGTTATAGGGTAACTGTCCCAATAATTGACAGTGTATCAGTAATTGACAATATCGTCTTTTTTTCGCCGCAACAAGACTGCGGGACTAGATACCAGCAAATGCTGCCACCTGTTATTCCTTTGTGGTGGTGTCAATCCTACACTACTATTAATATTTGTCACTAGGTGATAGTACTCCAAAGGAAGCAGAACATCGATGGACAGTGAGAAGTCAACTGTTTTTTCAGCCTTCTAGTAACGGTTACGCTTAAGGATTGTTGTTTTTGTTTCCGGCGCATATCAAATAGACCATAATAAAGACTGACGAGTTAAAGATCTTTAGTTGTAACTGAAGGACTAATAGACCAGACTAAACCAAAAATTTTAATTTCTTGAAAGTTAAACCAAGTTTTCAGGGGGGATGTCAATTATTGGTCACAGGTTAGCTGCAATCACCAGTAATTGACAGGGGTGTCAATTACTGGTGATTTGCCTAAGCTCAATGAATATCAGTAGAAATTTGTATACCGTGTGTTTCAGTGAAGTTAAGTTTACTGGTAGAGTTAAAAACATTATTTCTTATAAAATCCCAGTAGTTGACAGGGGGTCTCAATTACTAGATCCAGGGATGTCAATTACTAGGCTACTGCAGAAAAATTTTCAATTACTACACTTTCTACATCTTTGTTATTATTGTGATTTGTCATCATTCGAAAAATCCTGGGTTGACACCTTTGTGATTAACAGAGAGCAGACCTTGCTTTTTAAAACATAAAATTTTCTTGAAGTGGTAAATATCCCCTTGGTACGGAGTTAAGTAGACCTAGACCTTTTCCCTTATTTTTCTTTGTCTTTTTGAGCGTTCAATATGACTTTAAGCAAGTGTCTTCCCTTAATCTACAGTACTCTTACTTGGCACTAGAGTAGCCTACAGTAGCAGATTAGTAAAAAAGAAATTACATATATTTATGGACACTGTGCATGCTTTACACTGATGAAGCTAAGGAAAGATTCTGCTTTGTTTCTTTACAAGTGAAATCACATCTATGGAGCAAAGTAAAATCACATCTAATAGGTCTAATGTCAACTCAGAGTGCATCTTTAGCTAGTGATCATATGAATGCAACGCAGCTGCAAACTGGCCACACCTACAAGCGAGAGGGCACAGTCTTCCCTAGATATTGGTGATACCCCAGAGGAAAACGAGAAAACAGAAGTGGCACAAGTGTTAGAAATACCGTCCGTGCCATCAAATTTGTCCCTTCAGATTCCGTCAGGTGGTGAAAACACTAACTCATCTTTAAATGAAATCTTTAAGTTTTACGTCCCACGATTATGCTGGTTAGGCTACAGGAGACGATGATGATGAGAAATGAGTGAAATGGTGTAATGAAGATAATGGGAGAACTCCAAGAAAACCCACGAACACGGTGTTTGTCCATCACAAATTCCACACGGCGCGAGCTGGGATTGAACCAGGGACCCCAAATACCGGAGGTGAACCCTCTACCACTGAGCCACCACGCAAGGGAGTCTGGGAATGGACAGTGATATTCCAACCACATTACATCAACTATCAACGTGTAAAATTGAAAAAAACACGTGTTTATTACGATGAACAGTTTTATACCGGTTGCATTACTGCTATTGATAAAGACAGATTTCTTAGAGAGGTCACGGAAGACAAATTTGTGTGGCTAAAAGTCACTGATATTGGTAAAGGTGGACATAAAATTCATATTTTACGGATCGATTTCTCTAATTGGATACTGTCGTTATACGCAAGATCAAAATCTCATACCGACAAATGAAACTATCATAAAGGTTTTCCGGCATCCTTAGGCCATTAATTCTTGTGTTATGCGATGCTGTTACATTAGGACCGAGGACATTTCAAATAAGATAATATTTCACTGACAGTATTAGAAAATATTTTACTTTTCAATTATACAATTATTAGTACTTAATTTTCTTGTCATATGCCAACTGGAAATAAGACTATGCTATGAATATTTGTATTATTTTTGTATTAACATACGTTGTATGCAAAAATAATATCTCAAAACTGTTATAAATCAGCTTGGTAAGGTGATAGAAAATTATGTAGTTCATTCGAAGTAAGATATTAAGAGATGTCAATTACTGGGTCACGATGTGTCAATTACTGGTGATTCTTTCAAATCATAGTATCAATTTCTGGTACAATAAACAACTTTTCGTATATATATTTTTAAAAATAATAATGATCAGTCTATATTTTTTCCGGTGGTGTGTATGGATGAAGGAAGGATGCCTTCGTACCTACACGAGAGTTAAGTAAGTTAGACTCATTTGAAGGGTAAAAAAACATGCAATTTGTCAAATACTGCTTTTATACTGTCAATTATTGGACAGTTACCCCAGTTCTTCGCGGCCTTTAATTTCATTTTAATACATGCATTAGTCCCTTCTTAGCATTAAGGCTATATGTCACAACCCTAAAATAGGCATTTTTCTAGTAAGTGTATTATTAGTCGTATTGTACATACTAAATTGAGACAAACTTAGGCTTTATATAGAATGTTAATTGTTTGAGAAGTACCAAATAAATGACTTCATCAACGTTAAAATAGTTCATATATCAATTTTTGGCAGGCCTTGATTCGTATTTTTTAAAACATTACGTTTTGTATTGTTTTCTGAATTGTATCGACGTTCATTTTTGCTTTTGAAATAAATAGTCTCACCGTAACTTTCAATATCTGGCCGGCACATTCGGATCCAGAATTTTCTGACGAGGGTTGCGCCAATAACTATCAGTATATTTGAATTAAATTTCATTTTTTTAAATGTGTCTATGAATCTGTGGTGTGAATGAGGAATTGCCCTGAAAATTCTGTGTCTGGTCTCAGGAATCGAACTCGCGACTTTCCGTATGCAAAGCTTATGCTTTACCACCTGAGCCACGAGCGTTTTATATCGGTATGATTTTCAGTACATACTTAGTTTGCTGCTTTAGATCAGGATTTTCTTTAGTCATGACACTTGGAATATGATAGATACTTGTATCATACAGAATCCTTATGAGAGTGTTGCTATTTTCACTCCTAGCTTCTCATTTTAGATAGTGTATATTTACGATGAAGGGAAGGGGGTGTACGTGCACCAGTGCACCTCTCTAAATCCGACCCTGTCTGGCCCTGCATTCTTTATGTTCGTTATCATATAACAACTGGACAAGTCAGATTTGCATTTTCTGTATTTCTGTCGTTTTAATGATACCGTACAATATTATTACGTAATAAAACAATGCAATGCTAGCACAAGCTTCAAATGGCATGATTGTATCCTCTAGATTCACGTCTAGCAACATTGATAAACTGGTAGCTTCGTTAAGAATAAATAAATAAAGTTTTTGTCATTATGAAGTTCGATATACCTACTTGTAATATATGATGATTTGATCTGTGGATCTACAGTCATCGTAAGATACAAATTACGAAGGGGTTCTAAAAAGTTCCTGACTTTGCCAAGAAAAGCAAGTGTCAGAGGTCTGAGATTATATATTTATTCAACGTATTCCCCATTGAGATCAATACACTTTTGACAGCGTTGTTGAAGCTTTTGTAGCCCATTAAACAAACAAAAAACAAAACAAAACAAAAAAAAAAAAAAAAAAAAAAAACACCTTGATTGTCCCTTAAACAAGTTCTTAGCAGCCTATGTGACGTCAGAAATATCCTCAAAACGGTAACCCTTCAGGTCTTTTTTCAGGTTGGGAAATAGAAAATAGTCAGAAGAGACCAGGTCTGGGGAGTAATTTGGGTGGTGGACCAATTGGAATTCTAGGATGGCCAATTTGGCAACAACAATGTTTGTCTTGTATACGGTTGCATTATCGTGGAAACATCATAATCCCTTTTATGAGTTTTCCACGGCGTTTCCTCTTAATTGCCTCTTTCAGTCAGCTGGTCTAGAAGATTAGCATAATACTCTCCGGTGATAGAGGCGCCACTCGGTAGGCGGTCCACCATTATAATGCCATCTTTATCCCAGAAAATGGACGTCAGGACTTTTTGGACGATTTCTTAGTACGAAACTTTCTGGGGTGGGGGAATCACTATGGCGCCATTCCTTTGACTGTTCCTTGGTTTCGGGATCACAAATATGGAGCCAGGTTTCATCCTCTGTCACTAATCTAGCCAAAAAATCATTTGTCTCTTTCAAATTTGCCAAGATAACTTTTGTGACGATGTGCAGACTCATTTTAATTATTTAGCTCGTTTTATTCCACCATAATGTAGAGATCTGCTCACGCTAACATCTTAGCGGGTGTCACGAAAGAAGTAAACTTAAATTACACCATGATTTTCATGGGAAAAGTGGTTTAATCTAGGGGAATGATAACATTATTTATAAAAGGTAAGTTTATTACATAACTAAAATGGTAATATACAACAACATTTAGTTGAATGATTTAACAAGAATCGTTTGATATTTGATAGTTCATTTGATAGTTTGATACCTTAATATAGATTAACAGGCTAGATATTCAAATATTTAAGTTAGAAGAAACGGAAGATGAAATACAAGTATGTGACAACAGTTCTTAATCTTGAAAGTTTTATGGTAGGTACACAAATCATTTTGAAGTACTGCATGACATCTCTAAACTTGAATTTTATGATGCAACAAGGGATTATACATACCTTATGGTAGTATTCTTGTAACTCTTAGAAACTTTGACGATGATTCTGTCTGGTCACAACCGATGTCTCGAACCTATGCACCTTTGGACCTCGGAACTTCTGAACTTCTGAACAACCGTTTGAAACCTTGAGGTTCTTTTATATTATTCTCGAGGGTCACACCCAAGCCTCATATCCGTCAGTACATCCGTTTTATCATTTCCACAAATATGGAAACTTATTGCTCTTTTGCATTTTGATTGGCTCTTAGAGACTGCCACACCCAAAATACGTGGCGTGACACACATGTACATACGTGTACTGTCACAGCCGGAAGAATTCAATAGCGTGATCTCTAGACTTATCTATAGATTTCGTAACTATATAACCAATTTCAACATATTAATGCGGTGTCACGTTGCCAAAATCATGATTATGTATCCTGTAGGATGACTATGAGTAACCTTCAACAAGTAAACTTCGTACAAAATTGCGCAGCAAAAGCAACATTAGTCACCTTCAGAAGGTTTTACGTATTTCCTTTTTCTGTTGCTAGCTTGTAGCAAGTCAAGAGAGAAAAATGTCTTTTAAAATGCATATTAATGAAAATAATCTTTTTCAATTCCTTCAATAAAGAGCAATGTAACCATATTTTTGAACTCAGCGTCACATTCCCACTGCTTCATAATTTTCGACCTCGAAAATCATCAAGAAGCGAGCGTTGAAGCTGGAACATAGATATCCAAACTTTCCGAGTGACCCTCGTAAAAAAAAAGTGTTTGAAAAAAAAGTTTTTGCAAAGTGAAGAAAGCATAGGTCATGTATACTTATGAGTCGGTTGTCAGCATGCTTTAGACACTTTGGATGCATCGACACGTTCCTTCTTTTGATCCGTACTCAGTAGTTTAGGCACCCATTTTGCTGACAGCTTGCGCATGCTTAGGAATATGGTAATAACATAACTAACTCGCTCCCTGGATATATTCAGCATCTGGACTAAGGATGTTATAAATAGAGGATCTGCCCATATGTATATTCATCCTATTAAATCGGTGAAGCCAAAAAGCAACCGAGCATCGGCACGTCTGATTGGCTACTTTCGTTTCTACCATCGTCTGATTGGCTACTTTCGTTTCCGGCATGATTGTTGGCTCAAAACATTGCGATCCTATTGGGCGGAGTGGGCAGAGTAGGGGTGGCGAAACTGTGACGTATGGCTTCAAGATTTTGTTGTAAGGGCACATCCTCTATTTTATAAGATCCTTGATCTGGACAGTCTTTTTGGCGGATATTCGACGATCTTCAAGAATCAGCGTGTGTGCAGCATCGCATGTTTGCTGGTCTGTTGAGGTTGACGAGCGTCCGCTACGGGGCTTATCTTCCCACCGTGAAATGACCAGTTTTGAAACGTGATATCCAGGTTTTTACACAACTGTATGAAGGACATTTCTCCCCCAGTGTGTAACACATCTTCATATGAATTTCCTTTGCAAACTTTCCCTGGAGCCATAAGAACTTCTTAACGGTCCTCAGCTCCGACGACGTGAAACTTCCTTGTTCTTCTTCCACCTTATCTTCTACCTGTATTGACACATGTTGTACAATTAGGATTCAATTGATTTTAACAGAATTACATATTAAGATATGAGGCTTTCATATGTTAACAATTTTATTTGTCTACTTCAATTTAAAGGGAACAAAGTCAAGGACTTTTCAGTCCCTTCCCTCCCTCGTACAAGTATTTTGACGGAATAGAACCTAGTTTTACTGTACCAAAGGCGAGAAGGAAATGTTGACATTTTAGCAAAGTGCTCTGCCTTGCCAATAGAGTATAAGTTATTTTTAGTGTTTGAAATATTAGGAACACATGAAACAACTTGACATTTTTGATGTAAAAGAATTCTGATAAATATTTGTAAATAATGTTACACATACCATTGTCTTTGTCCATATATCTAATTAAAAAATAAATAAGTAAAAATAATAAGTTTATCGTTGGTAATTATTATAAATTGACAAAAAATTGATATAGTTTGGCTGTTTTAATCAAGAACAGAATATATTTTTTCGTTCGATATTTATAGAAAATGTTAAAAATTATGTGAAACGTTTCGTGCTAATTGCATTTCGCATTTCTATTTATTTTGTTCCTTTAATAACAATTTAAATGACAAATAAATATAATAAAACTGATTAAGCAAAATCATTTTTTTTCTCATGCAGTCATATATACTTCTTTAGTATATCTCATAGTAGCCACCAATTTCAAACATCTGTATCTTCCATTAAAAACTGAATATATGATCGAAGATATGTTTTTGCCCAGAATAATTATAAAGAAACTTTTGTACTATTAACCAAAATATTTACGCAGGATCTTCGGAAGCACCTCCTATAGGCCACGTTTAGCTGCTGTATTACTGTCATGTATTTGTGTTCATTTCTGATACAGAAGGTGGTAATCGCTTTCCAATTACATATATATATATATATATATATATATATATATATATATATATATACAGGGTGGTAGGTAACTCCACTGACAAACTTTGGGAGGTGATTCCTTATATGAAATGAAAGAAAAAAGTTCTAATAAACATGGGACTAAAAACATCTCCTTTCAGAGTTATGAACCGCCGAAAATTCACGTTTGGAAACGCTCTGCCTTAGAAACTACAGGACCGATCCCAAGCAGTCTAAGGAATTACAAGGAACTAATATGCGCTCTATCTAAATATCTATGTTCTACCGTGGTCCGTTATCGGCGAAACGAAATGTAAAAAGGAAGTTGAGGTATAGGGATATTCCTTTAAGTACTAATGGCGCGTTCATTTCGCCGATAACGGAGGATGGTAAAACATGGATATTTAGATAGATCGCACACTAGTTTCTGTGTAATTTCTTAAACCGCTTTGGATAGGTTCTATAGTTTCTAAGGCAGGGCGTTTCGAAACATGATTTTTCGAATTTTCGGCGGTTCATAACTCTGAAAGGAGACGTTTTTTGTCTTATGTTTATTAGAACTTTTTTCTTTCATTTCATATAAGGAATCACCTCCCAAAGTTTGTTGGTGGAGTTACCTACCACCCTATATATATATGTCCCTGACTATACAAGGCAACTTAGGGAAAAATTCATTTTGATACTCTTTTTCTTTTATGCTTCAAAGACACAGATTAATGCATTTCTTTTTCTGTGAATATTACTTAAACTCTTTCTGTGTGTTGGTGAACATTGATTAGAAGTCAAATCCCTTTATTTAGTTCGTCGTAGCCAATAGAAATAAGCCTCTTTTCATTGCAATCCTATTTTTCATTGCACCAGGTGTAGCAAAGACGGATTAGTCAACAATATTGCTAATTGAAATTTATTTGAAATGAAACATTCTTATATGTACGTGATTTGTATACTTTTTTAAAATCTTTTTGTATGTGAGGTAGCAACATTTTAACATACATAAGAAAACAAGACCAACAATTGTTTCAGCAAAAGCAATTCTCAGATAAGAAAATGAAAATTTCCAGTACTAAATATTTACGTATGTCCTAGGTATCCAATACTACACAGTCACTCTGAATATTTAAATAAACTATTGTCAACCTTTCGGGATTTTTCAGCTTGGAAGAGCAAAGCATCGTACACTCTGAGAAACCACTCTTTGGCCTTCAGTGTGCGTATATACCTCAAATAAGTAACTTCGACTGATTGTTCTTTTCTATAGAACATTAAATGCGCTCTGAAACCCTCATCATATGATTGAGTTATAGTATAAGGTTATTTAATTGTTATGTACTGTAAATTCGAAACATCATGATTTGAAAAAGTAAATAGAATCCCAAGGAACACTAGGCATTGTGAGAGAATTAGTATCTATAACTGCATCGTCGCAATTACGTGAGAGTTGCTTCCCCTCTTTCCCCCTTGAAAAATAGTACGTATAGAAAAGTGTAAAAAGTGAAATCGTGTATTATTACATAGGTATAAGTGAATGAAAATTAAAAAAGGCATTTCATAAAAAATCATTAAATATTTTATTATTATTATTTTGATGTTGGTAATTTATACGTTTTATGGAAATTTTTTGTGTCGTGTTTTCGTTTTCTTTAACTGGAATTACTAATAAGTCTTCGTTGCTCAGTAGAGTATCTTTTCTTTATATGGTTGGAGGTGCTCCTTGTTCAAATTGTGTTGCATGCGTAAATTCTCGGCATTCTGAAGCACGGGTAAGAAGCAAATTGATATTTTAGCCACAGTTATAGGCCGTCCTTCAGAGGGTCAAACATGGACCAGTTTAAATATCATCGGTTAGAATTAATGACACCCGAAACGACTAGAAGTAATTTTAAGCCATTCGGTTAGAGGGTCAAGATTCGATCAAGCTCTTGTTCCTGTGTTAGACAGCATCATGTTCTGAGATGTTGATGTATACAATCAATTTCATTCCTTCCAATTGTAGAATGTCAATTTTCCTCGTATTCTCTCTGTAGTTTGATCAACCATAAACCTTAGTTCTGGCTTTTTTAATAGTAGTTCATACCGTCCAAGCGTTCAGTTTTAATTCCCTTATAAGGTATGATTCTTCTCTAATAATATTTTAATTTGTAACTTCTATTGTAGGGTTCTGTTCTCGTTATTAGCAATTTTTGTCTTTACAGGAGGATGGTTCCAAATCGTATCACACCCGATAGTTGGGCTGGAAGTCTTTCAACTAACTACTCCATAGGACCTGGTTTCAGTAATGGTGAACAAATAATTGTAGAAGTAAATGTTGAAAATAAATTGAGAACAATTTATAATGTGATAGCAACTATTGAAGGACGAGTAGAAGCAGGTAAGCTGGGTTAAAACTGTAAACAATTTTTTCCTTTGCTTTTCAGTTTTCTGTATAATAGCTTTAGTTGTAGTTGGGGTAAACAACAAGTAACTGTTACGCCTGGAATGTTGTGTACTACGTGCAAATAGTATATTTTGGACAGTGATTTAAATTAGTATAAATCAGCACATTCTAGCAAGAAACAAAAATTGCACACCTAGGCCTTGCAGGTATCCATCACTGCTGAAATAACAATATAAATCAAGCATTATAATACAACGGATTACTCAGCTACTAATGTTCTTCAATCAAACATTTTTCTTTCTGTATCTCGAGTATGATTAGTTTGTTTGTCTGTTTAGAATTTAACCTTTCTTCATCAGAGTGCGTGTTTATACCTAGCGCAACTGAGTTTTGAGCCCACGTACTCTCACTACAAATAAAACTCGTGAAAAGTAGTAAATATTTTGTGTGTCCCCGTATTCCACAGTAGGAAGGCTAAGTCGAATCGATTTTTGTTCAAACTGATCTCTAAACGTAAACAGTATAGTACTTTCTTCAGTGAACCTAGGAGCCTTAATGCACAATATTCAGTTATATATATTTATATATCTATCTATATCTATCTATCTATCTATATATATATATATATATATATATATATATATATATATATATATATATATATATATATATATATATATATAAAATAAATTATATACATAAGTATGTGGAAAACATTATCTACTTGCTTTCTAGATACTGTATGTTTTGTATGCAGCAATTTAATAGCTTTATAATTATTGCAATTATAAAATCCGAAACTATCTTGCATTTTATTAGATTATTTACCTTTTATATTATTATTACGATATTTGTATTTTTCAGATCGGTATGTGTTGGTAGGTAATCATCGAGATTCTTGGTCATTTGGAGCTGCTGACCCGTCAAGTGGAACTGCAAGTATGATGGAAATGGCTCGAGTTTTTGGAAAGTTGAAGCGTACTACTGGTAAGTTCGTAACATCATGCTATCACTACTGGAGCGTCGTAGGTTTAAATAACTCAGTATCGTTAAAATTTAACATAAAAATTAGATTATTCATTCTGAAATAAGTTGCCAAATACCTATCTTTATCGACAAATCGTAAAGACCAAGGATAAAGTACAAAGTGTGATAAAAAAAAATACTTTATTTTTTTTTAAACCAGCAACTGCTAAAGCTACAACCTTTGATGTAATTTGTCCGATAGCCTGATCTCTTGAGACAGGCAGCGTCAAGTTGGAACACGTTCTGTCCTGTCAGTCAGCGTCTAGAGCCGCTAAAGTGAGGTTGTGTTTACCGTATCTGTAACAACAACGCGTGAACATTAAGTTCTGTTTGAAGTAGCAAAAAAGTGCCAAAGAAACTCATGAAATAATAAAATTGATGTATGGCGTTAATGCTGTAACTCTGAACGCTGTTTACAAGAGCTGTAAGCGATTTAAAAGCGGAAATGAGTCGGTAGAAGACGAGCAACGTTCGGGATCCATTAGCCTCAAAAACAGAAGAAAACGTGCAAAAAGTGGCAAAAATTGTTCGTTCAAACAGGCGAATAACCATTTGAAAACTTTCCAAAGAACTAAACATCTTGTACGGATCCGTACAAAACATTTTAACCACCGATTTGGAAGAGTGAGTGAGTTGGAAATTCGTTCCCCGTCTTTTGACTGACGAATAAGATTTTTTGGCCGAAAATATATTCCTGCTTGTCCACGTCCATCGTACTTTCCATATATAACATGATTCGACTTCTGGCTCTTCCCAAAAATTAAAACATGCTTAAAGAAAAACGTTTGGACACCATTCCTGACATCGAGAGCCACGACAGAGCAGCTGAAAGCTTTCCAGAAATGCTTCCAGTCATGGATTCAACGTTAGTGCATTGCTAGCCAAGGACAGAACTTTAAAGGAGATTGAATCAAAATCCATTAAGCGTATTACTTTGTTTCTAATAAAATTATTCACCGTATTTTTGGATCACACCTTATATATAAATTATTCAGAAGCTTAATTCACTGTTATTATTAGTGCTTATTAGTGCTTATTAGTGTTATTATTAGTGCTTCATACGCAGTCACTGAGTGACGCAACTCGGTGACACAACTGCTTCTGAAGCATTGCTTTAAATTGTTGCATTTGTACGAGGCAACTGCAGTTGCCGCCACTAAAACGGTTGCCGTCACCGATCGACTAAAACGGTTCGCATCTTCTCTCTTAATGCTTTATTCAATCGGTAGTGGCAGAAATCAACCATTTCCGGTTTCAGTCTTGCTCGCCATAGAGTAAAAACGGTAATAAATAGTGAAAAGTGTTTTTCCAAAAATGTGTGCTATTTCCTCTCTTAATCCTCTATTCAAAGCAGAAGTGGCATAAATCAACTACTTCCGGTTTAAACGTTGATCACTATAAGGTAAAAAGGGTCATAGATAGGGAGAAGCGGTTTTCTGTAATCAATTGTGTCACAAGAATAATATTCCATCGTGAATTTAATCTCTTTACTACAACTATACGTGGTATACATCTACCATTTTTGGTTTTCATACTAATGTAAAAAAAATATTGGCGTGCTCCTCTTTATTTTCTTTACCACAATTATGTATTATTATTATTATTATTATTATTATTATTATTATTATTATTATTATTATTATTATTAAATCATTAAGGAAAGAAGTAAAGGACGGACATACGTTGTTGACAAAACCAAACATATATTGATGGGATTCTTGTGGCTAAGTGCTTAGAAATTTGCTGCCCTTGCAGGAGTCGGGTTCGATTTCCGGTGGCAGGTACTGTGGTTTGTAAATCTACGTCCTATGTAGCCTAGTAGCGTAGATGTTGAAATGAAGTTGAACTCTAAGTAATAAAAATATATAAACAAAAATATTGGTAAGTGGAAGAGTATTACATGCGTCTAGCAAAAGAATATAAATTGAGAAATTAATTACAAAGTTGATTTTGACTTTGGAGCTGCAATACCTAAAAAAATGTATGGAAATAATATACGTATTTCTATGTATATATTGTCCTAATGACAGGATTGTTCTGATGCAAACCTCCTCTAAGACAAGCCTCTTGGCAGAAAGAGAGCCGTCCCACGAATCCTCAGGAGCTTCATTCAAGCTGATTCAGACCAATTGTCAGCCGAGGAACCTAAAATATCCCCCTTCATGTTAGCACTTTGGGGAACTCAGGGAACCCACTCAATTCCAAGAATTCAGTGCTAAATACCTTTTAAAAAAAGTTCCGGAAGTCGGAACAATCTGGCCTAATTCCCTTTAAAAATAATTAATAAATTATATCTAGCTAAAATAAAAATCGAGCAGCCTTCATAATTGAAAATTGCCACATTCTCTATCAGGAGCAGTCAACCTTTCGGCTTCATCCAAAAAAATAACTAATTCAACTTTATTCGATTGGACACTGAAATCTCGAACAAGGAATGGTTATATGTGTGTTTCTGTGTGTTCCATATATTTCTATGTGTCCTAGCAACACTATCCATAATTTGGGCAATAAAAGAGGGAAAAAACAGAAAAGAACAAGAAACCTCTTTGTCTGCTGGCGGTTGCCTGGTTCATAAGCAGTGACGTAACCCAGTCACGTCACTCGGTGACCACGTGAGAAGCCTCTCTTAGACATCTAAACTATGCTATGGATAAGTATCGGAAGTCCTTTAGAACGCTATGTCCGTTCCCCCGTCTGTCGACAGCTATCAGAACAAAAACTATAAGAAATATCGAGAAGCATTTGTTTTAAATCGATTTAGTCTCCCCAGAATAGGCTCCATCTCATCCGTTAACCTTCTATTGAAACCATGAGGTAGAAATGAACAATTTCCAGTTTTAGCGTTGGTCCTCGTAGAACGAAAATGGTAACAGAAAGTAACAAGCTTATTATTATTATTATTATTATTATTATTATTATTATTATTATTATTACTACTACTACTACTACTACTACTACTACTACTACTACTACTACTACTACTACTACTACTACTACTACTACTACTACTACTACTACTACTACTACTACTACTACTACTACTACTACTACTACTACTACTACTACTACTACTACTACTACTACTACTACTACTACTACTACTACTACTACTACTACTACTACTACTACTACTACTACTACTACTACTACTACTACTACTACTACTACTACTACTACTACTACTACTACTACTACTACTACTACTACTACTACTACTACTACTACTACTACTACTAGCCGATAAACGATTTTTAGTATGAGTTCATCTAATCCCAAGAATATATTTTATCTCAGATTTATTTTTCTACTGAAGCCAGAGGTGGTAAGAACTAGCATAATGTTCGGTTTCAGTGTTGATTTCTACATAGTAATAATTGTAAGAGACAGCGAAAAACTAAATACGGAAGTTCGTGGGGGTCGTAACACTGCAAATTATGGATGCGTTAAAATATCAAATAATACCTTCGATAAAGTTGATATTTTCAAAATCTAGGATCAGTATTAATAGATCAAAACAATATTCACCAAAAAAATAAAATGTCGACTAAAAGCAAGGAGTTCGTGTTATTATTCAGTTCAAAAGCTTTTATCGTCGTGAGTTTTGTCGAGAAGTTTCAAGATTAAAATATACAAAACGAGAATCATGTCTATTGTCCTGTATGGTTTCAGACATGGTCTCTTACTCTGAGGAAAGAACATAGACTAAAAGTATTTGAGAACAAGATCCTGAAACGAATATCCAGACCCAAGAGGAATGGGAATGAGGAATGGCGGAAACTCCATAACGAGAAACTACATAATTTATATGGTTTACCTAACATTGTTAGGGTCATCAAATGTAGGCTCAGGTGGACAGGTCATGTAGCCAGAATGGAAGAAAGTAGGAACGCTTTCAAAGTTTTAACTGAAGTGCAATCGGAAAATGACCATTAGGAAGACCTAGGCTCAGATGGAAGGACAATATTAAGATGGATCTCTCAGAAATATGAATACAAAGTAGAAACTTCAATCAGATGGCTAAGGATTGAAGTCGGTGGAGAACTTTTGTAAACGTGGCATTGAACCTCCGAGTTCCATAGGCCGTAGAATTAGTTAGTTAGAAAAAAAAAGTTTTTGGTGTTTCTAGTGTCTGATAAACAGGTTCCATCTCTTACATTATCCCTCTATTACAGCTGGAAGTTATAGTTTTACTGCTTCCAGTTAAAGTATTGAATTCACATAGTTGACCATAAATTTCACAGTGTGAAATGAAACTTGGTGTAATAATACGATAACTTCAAGGATTTTCTCGTACCATATATTGCTTTATAACTGAGTAATATGTGGTCATTAAATGTTCGTTATTTCTAACTTGCTTGTTCAGATTTCTCTCTTTACAATTCATCTAGTTCCTCTAGTGCTTCGAAAGTACTTTTCCGAGGAATGTAGCTCAGGATCACATTTAAAAGCGAATTTATTGATCATTCAAATATACAAATTTATTAATTAATAACGTTTAGCTTTGTCATTGTCAACAAATGAAATCCACACAGAAATGGGTTATTTCCAATCTGTAAATTTATCCTTAGATCGTAACTTTTTAAATGCATGAAAGATTTCTAATGTATGTTTTCTGTATTGAATGATGCGTTTTGTTCAAGGCCAATAAAATATAAATTTCTGTTTATTGTTCTGAAATTGCGTGTATGTTTTAATTTAAGAAACAGTATACTTTGTAATGAAGCACTTGTACTAGAGTGCTAGTTTTCGATTTCAGTATTTCATTTGGTTTCATGCCTCATTTGAGATAGTTATGTCTAGCAAAAATTTCTAAACATATTCTTGTGCTAGTCAATACACAGCAATGTAAAATTTAACTGGATCCTTAAAAGCTAGGATGATACATAACTTTTAAACAATAGAAATTTGGTGAACAAATGCCTGGATTCTCGAGCCGTAGCATGTGTATATTCTCTTTGCATGGTCCTGCATTAGTTTCTGGGTAGAAGAACGTGATTCAGACACCACATTAAACTGTAACTGGTTGAAATCCCTGAAACCAAAATCTACCTACGTAAGTTTGTTTTTATATTTGTCTTCTGTGTTTGGAATAGAGCGGTATGTTTCTCCCAATAATGTAGTGTTCTTGATACATAACATTCAAGGGTAATATTTCAGTAACTCTGGTTAGAAGGTTGAGTGATTTCGAGTCTTGATAGGTTTCTAGGTTTTTTATTATTATTTATACTACACCAAACAAATTAAAAGTATTTTCAGCATAAATTCTATCTACGCATTATTCTTATCTCTTTTTTTAGTTTGTATTCTTACCGGCGGACTTCATTCTACACTTAGTTATTTAAATATTACAACGTCATTATTATTGATTTTTGCTAGTGTATAGTTCGTTAACAGTGACTAATCATATAATTTCGCTACCGCATGAGAAAGCTCTGTAATAATGATAGCTTTCATTTGTAAGGTATATATAAGCCAGAGAAGAAAATTATCATTTTTGTTGACTGTATATCCAAACGAAATATGTTCCCGGCGGGAGCTCTTGTGGTTCGATTTCCACGTTAATCAGTAGGTCCACGTCTCATATAGCCTCGCTGTTGAAAGGGACGTTAAACTCAAGATCAACTCAAAAACGATATGTGTTTTCAAGAAATATTCGTTTCACTGTGTTTTGAAAGGAAATAGTAACTTTGAAAAAATACATTTACTTACACGGTTATGATGATAACCCACATTCAGTAAAACAATCTTTCCTTTTCTAGGTTGGAGACCTCGTCGATCTCTTGTGTTTTGTAGTTGGGGAGCTCAAGAATATGGATATATCGGGTCTGTTGAATGGACAGAACATCTTAAGAATATTTTGGATGCTCGAAGTATTGCATATATAAATGTAGACACGGCTATTGAAGGTGGGTATTCTTCATAATTAAATCCATAGCATAAAATCCAATGCAAAATGAGTAATACTAAATTGGTAACATTCAAACCTAGGAAGTGATATAGTAAGATAAAATACAAGTAAATAGTTGATCTATAACGGAAAAAATTAGATGAAACAAACACACAACAATAATAATATCCTAAGGCTTGTATATTTTCTTTAAAAATGAATAATTAATTTAATCATTTAAAAATTTTGCTAATCCTAAAAATTTTGCGTCCATTTTGTACCTCGCCGTGATCCCTTTCGCAATTACTTCCACATATTGATTTCGAATGTGTTGTAGCTGTAGATATGCCCTAACTCTATGGAAAGGAAACGAATAACTAGAATTGAGACATACCTAAAGGTACAGCACATTTGGAAGTAATCACAAAAGAAATCATGATAGTTACAAAATTGACCCCAATCGTAATACAAATGTTAATGTTTTTTTTTTACTTCATTAATGAAATTTTCCAGGAGGTAGTTTTTAGTTGATAAACGTTAAAAAATTACTGATGATCATGGCCGTGTCGTGGGGGGGGGGGGAGCAGGGCGCCGAAATAAGGAGGCGAAAAGTTCGGGAGAAAAAAGGAAAAAAGATAGGAAAATTGCTTGGAATATATGTATGGGGGCGCCGTCGTATACTCTCGCCCCGGGCGCTGATTTTCCACGGCACGGCCCTGGTGATGATTAAAAAGTTTATATATTTTTTTTTTTCGAGGAGAATATAAAATATAAATGCAGACTTCTTGCAATTTATTCCAAGAACTTCATGGACTGTTACATAGCAGTAAAGTATAGAAATAATTTGTTACAAACCTTTATATTGTAAACGTTTTTGACCCTGACTCATCTTGGAGCCAGGATTAATTTCCTTGCTTCACAAAGAAGGTGAACCTGGAATGGATTATTGTAACAGAACATTCTTGTGGTAATTGTCATAGAGTTTCATTTAACTAGGTTAAAAAGTTATGTTCAGTGATGATAAACTATCGAAAACATATATAAATATTTACTGTAAGCTTCGGCAACTGCCTTATGTGAACCTTGGATTTCAGATGTTGGGGATTCAGTGAAGTTTTAACTACTACTTTGGAAATATCTATCTAGTATAAAGCTGACGAAACGGCAATGAAACATGTAGCAAATAGTAATAATTTGACTAACAAAATATAAAATATCTGCCTCGTCTCTTACTATCCTTGCTACGGAAGATCAATATGAGCTTATGTGATTCTTGGCCCACGTTAAGCCTTAAGCCTTACATAACTTTGGTGCTCCCTCGCGATGACAGACATATAAACAAATCAATCATTATAGATAATAATTTTATGTAATAACTAGCTTTTGGCTAGCTGGGGGATTCACCCTCAGACCCCCGTTTTTGCTCGACCTACGGTCTCGCATCTCTTATGTATGCCTTTGCATCAACAGTAAATTTAGTGCATTTGCTCTTAGTATTTCCTAAATTTGGCCAGCTGGGAGCTTTTCCCCCAGACTCCCGCGTTTCCTTGGCCTATGGCCTCACACCTCTTAAACCTACAATTCTGTCGAATTTCAAGTTTATTTTCGTATTTCAACTATCTAAAAGATAAGATTTTGTATCCCAAGAAAACGCCCATTTAAATAATATGAGAATTTCTTCATCCCCTAAAAATTAAAAATATTCACTTTTGGCAATTTTCCTGAGAGTTAGTCCTGAAAAGCTACAATCATGCCAAATTTCCTTATTGTGCAGCCCTACAGGAAGTGCCAAATAATTTTGGGGTGTAGAAGATGTCTATATAAATAATATGGGAAAGATTTTTCAGTTCCCAATAAACCACTCCAAAGTTGCAAATTTTTATTTTTAGTGATTTTGTTAAATGATTCTATGGAAAACGTACAAGCATACCGAATTACCAGTTTTTATTCCAATTCCAAGTATCGAAAACATGAGATTATAGGTTAAATTCCAATTCCAAGTATTTAAAACATGAGATTATAGGTTTAAAAAAAGCCCGTTTAAATAACATGGGGAATTTCTTCCCCCCACTTTTGGCAATTTTCCTGTGGGTTAGTCTCGGAAAGCTACAATCATGCCAAGTTTCAACTTTCCTCGTCAAGCGGAAGTATCCGTTTATTTTATGTCAGTTCATGTAATTTTATATATAGTTAGGATTAGAAAATAATTTACTCATTGTTTCAGGAAACTATACTTTGGAAGTGCAGAGTGTTCCACTGTTATACGAGACGATTTATAATTCTGCTCATAAAGTTCCTAATCCCAGTTCAAAGGAAGAAGCATTAGGAAGAAGGACTGTTTTTGATACATGGGTAAATGCAACACCTTCCGAAAGGAGTAACATAGTGCCTTTGTAAGTTTTGCATTGTTTACGTGTATGTTTTTTTTTTTTTTTTTTTTTTTTTTTTTTTTTTTTTTGAGTATCCCATAACTGAAAAAGTATCCCCATAGTTTTAGTTGAAGTAATCGAAAATTACTTCTTCCAAAATTATGTTTATTTTTAATTTAGTATGACATCTGGAAATACTTCACAAAGTAAAATACATAGTTCCTTTTTTGCTTCTATCCTCTGTCAGTTAACTATTCGTGCAGAGGGTGTCGGTGCTATCTGGAAGCTTGGAGATCTGGTACTTTACTAATTGTTTCGCCATGGTATTACCAGTCTTGCAAACAGTGTACAAACGAACGGAAAATAAGAAACATAGAGGGGTCAACATTGAAAGTAAATGCAGAATGCAGCATTTCCTACGCTCCTGAAATCTCTGTTTTACATTTTTCGATATGTGAATCATTATTCTGTTGAAGGAATATTTTGTTTTTCCATTATACTAAGTTCCATATTATGTAGTACCATACGTTTCATGGCAGAACATGAATATTCGCCTTACATCATAACCATCTGTAATACTCACGCAGTGTATTGACTGATCTTTCACAGTTCCGCTATATTCACAACATTAACTCGGTTTCTGATTATGATTATCAAACAACTGATGCACCTCTTCTCCGGCTTAAAACCTTTGCTGGTTATTAATCCACTTTTCATCGCCAGTAATAATTCGTCTCAGAAACCTAAGTGCTTGTAGATTTTCAAATACAGTATACTCGCTACGGTTCGGCCGTGCGTTACTCCTGTCCATCTAGTAATCAGGGGTTTTCTTGCGGCTCTTCACGAGCGTGGAAGGGCAGACATGTCATCTGTACAGTACATATATTAATGTATGTTGCGTTTTTTTTTTTTTTTTCCTTTAACATTCTTCGTGTAATTCGAGATTCTCGTAACCCGGTACAAGCTGGTCTGATATCTGCCGCATTAATCAGTAGGAATGATCCATTCCGACAAACCTTTTTTTCTTTAAACTTAATTAACAAGTTACCTCAGAATGCCAGACGCTTGCTTGGATCATAAGGTTTAGGTTTTCTATTAATTGCAAATTGTACGGGTACACCTGCAATCATTTCCTTCCGTTGTTCGGCTTACCTGGACAGATTTATCGGAGATCCGACTGAACGTTTCATACTCCTTTTACAATGCTTTTATTAGATTATTTTTTGTTTCTTTATTTGACTTGTAATTTAAATTATACACATTTCCCATACTAACTAATGCTCTGAAATTTTGCATAGATACCTGATGAGAATCCAACATTTTCACGTAATTTTCGGTCTGGCTTCTCATTTTACTGTAAAATTAATTATTATAGATGTAATTACTTGCTAAGCGTATGGAATATTTAATGATAATAATAATAATAATAATAATAATAATAATAATAATAATAATAATAATAATAATAATAATAATAATAAAACTCACCTGAATAATGTTTTTCGCCCATGTTTCAAGTAGGTCCTGCTGGCACATTTCGTCACGACTTAGGCTTAAGATTTTCTTTTATTCAGGTCTTCACATAGTTTTTGTAACTACAGTCGTGTATCTATCTATATCTATATCTATATTTATATCTATCTATATCTATATATATACAGACTGTCCCATAATTCGTGTGTAAACTTTAATTTCATAGTACTCAGAACTGGTAAAAGGTAGAACTGTGAAATTTGCAGGCAATTTAGAGGAAGGTCAGAAGATTTGTTTGATAGCAAAATGAGATCGTGGGTATTATTGTTTGCGGAGTTACAGGGTCAAAGGTCAAAATGCGATTTTTTCCTTATGGGATTTCAATGTTAAATAGTAGTCTCACATGCCATTTTTTTGAATATCCATCTCCGGTAGCAAAAATTGGTATATCGACATAAATTCTAATCCGAAACAATGTGATAACGAGAAATTTGGGCAATCGTGACCCGGTGACCTCTAGCAGGTCACCTGTGACCCTTGAAGAAAAAGCTCCCTTTTCAACAGCTTATTGTACACAACTAATTCAGTTGAAGATAATGTTAAAAAGACATATGCACAAAGGATCTACTGAACATTCTTTTTAGCAAAACGAAGAGGTCAGCAATATCATCAGAGGTCAAAGGTCACGTAGTTAAAATGTCATATTTGATGTGTTAACAAATAAGAAAGTGTGACATTGGAAATAATGCTTTGAAGTGCCATAGAACACATGCATAATGATCCTTCCAACGAGTGTGTATGGGCATAGGGAAAAGATCATCATAAGAGGTCAAAGGTCACGCAGTTAAAATTTCATGTTTGATGTGTTAGCAACTATGAAACTGTGACGTTTGAAAAATGATTTGAGCTACCATGGAACACATGCATAAAAGGTCCTTCGAATTGGTGTATATGGGCATAGGAAAAAGGTCAACAATGTCATAAAAGGTCAAAGGTCACGCAGTTAAAATTTCATGTTTGAAGTGTTAAGAAGTATGAAACTGCGATGTTGGAAATAAGAATTTGAGCTGCCGCTGGACACATGCAGAAAAGATCTTCCAATTGGTGTGCGTGTGAGGTCAACAGTATCGTAAAAGGTCAAAGGTCACGCAGTTAAAATTTCATGTTTGATGTGTTAGCAAGTATAAAACTGTGGCGTTTTAAATATGGATTTGAGGTTCCATAGAACACATTCAGAAAGATCCTTCCAAGGGGTGCACATGACCATAATGGAAAGGTCAATATTGCCATAAGGTGGAGAAGCCTAATTTTGTAATTCAAATGCTGCAAGCAATGGTAGGCATGTTTCTGTGATGTTTAAAACAATGATGTGCTAAACTTAAGTTCACTCTGGGTATAAGTGTCTTTGTGAAGATTTTTTCAAGAGTGTCTGGAGTTATCTGTTCAATGGCACGCTGTATCGATCGTCGAAGTTCTTCAAGTGTTACTGAAGGAGTTTTATAAACTTGTTGCTTAAGAAAGCCCCATAGAAAGAAGTCGCATGGGGTTAGATCAGGACTTCCAGCTGGCCACTCAACATCAGAAACTATACTTATTAAACGGTTTCCAAACCTTCCTCTTAAAATTTGCAATGTTGCCCTAGTACGATGTGCTGGAGCACCATCCTGTTGAAACCACATATCATTGTGTGGATCAAGATTTAAGGGATTAAGTTCATGGAAAAGAAATTCTCGCAACATATTTTGGTATGTAAGTTGATTAACGTTTCTTTCGAAGAAAAATGGCCCTATTACAACAGTTGCTGTTATTCCCATCCACACGATAATACCCCTTTGATCTACACAGCGTTCAATTCTTTCCGCCGGTGGACTGGGTCCCAAGAACCGTTCATGTGACGAAGACACTGTTTGCAAAGATGAAGAATTTGGGTATTGCTTATTTTCACACCCCACCATGCAAACGCCTTTCTCCGCGTTTTTTTTAACCTACCTACTAAGAACTGTATGCAAATCGGCACGTTGTTCCTTTGTTAGAATACCCACTGTGATTTACACAATCACACACACACACACACTCTTCCAAACACGTAGGCCTATGAGTATAGGGAAAATAAGAAATACAACAGCTTTTGTTTTCTTACACACTCACAAGATACACAATATTCCCAAACACTCAAGATACACAAACTCATTTAATTTTAAGCTCAACTCCACACTGCACTGCCTCACTGTCTCTGTACAACCAGATTATCATTCTAGCAACACCAAACCACCCTTGTGAACAAAACAGACTGATTATTTGACGTGAGTTCAAAACATATACAGGTCGTGTTTATGCTTCAGTCATGAAAGGGTATAAATAAACGATAAGAGTGCGTCTCTTCCTACATATGGGGAAGCAATTTATTTCCAGTTGAATTATTTTTATTTTCTATATTTCCTGGGTAAGCATCAAGGAAATATTAAGGCTGCCATATTTATTTTTCATGAGAATAGGGACATCTTTGTTCTCCCCTCAAACTTCACAACACAATGCATTGCTTGGAAACAGATAGTGTCTGATGAAGCCAAAATGTTAGTTGGCGAAACTGTAACACGTATGCAGTTTTTTATGTGAATATATTGTTTTGCTCAGCAAATAGTTTGTTTTTGTTTAACTATATACAAAGCAAAGCTTCTACTTATGGAAAATATTACCAAATAATATGTTTTTTAGAATCTAGACGAAAGAAAATCCTGCACCCACTATGCCCTAGAATGTCCTGCAAACAATAGTGCGCATTCTATAATGACTTCCTAAAATTAAGTATTCTTGTTATTTAAAAGAAAAGATTTCCGAGAGCCGAAATATTCTTAATTTTATATACCATACCAACTAAATTAGTTCTCAAACATTACCGTCTCATACTTGCCAATATACGAACTATAAACTTCTTATTTCGTGACCTTTGACCTTTTATTACACTGTTGACCATTAATTATGCATGTATTCCATGGGTGCCTTTTTGCATGTATTCTATGGCAGGTCAAATCACTTTTCAAACGTCACACTTTCATATTTGCTAACACAAACAATCATGTTTTAACTGCGTGACCTTTGACCTTTTATGACATTGTTAACCTTTTTCTAAGACCATGGACTCCCCTTGGAAGGACCTTTCTTTATCCATGTGTTCTATGCGAGCTCCAATTATTCTTTCTAACGCCACAGTTTCATACTTGTTAACACATCAAACATGACATTTTAACTGCGTGATCTTTGACCTTTTATGACATTGTTGAGCTTTTTGCTATGCCCATACACACCAATTGGAAAGACCTTTATGCATATTTTCTATGGCAGCTATGGCTCCCTTATTTCCAACATCACAGTTTCATACTTGCTGATATATCAAACATTAAATTTTTACTGCGTGACCTTTGACCTTTAAGGACGTTCTTGAACTTTTTCCTGTGCCCATACACACCCGTTGGAAGGACCTTTCTGTATGTATTCTATGGCACGTCAAATCATTTTCAAACGTCGCCGTTCCATATTTTCTAACACATCAAACATGAAATTTTAACTGCGTGACCTTTGACCTTTTATGACATTGTTGACCTTTTTCCTATGCCCATATACACCAATTCGAAGGACCTTTTATGCATGTGTTCCATGGTAGCTCAAATCATTTTTCAAACGTCACAGTTTCATAGTTGCTAACACATCAAACATGAAATTTTAACTGCGTGACCTTTGACCTCTTATGATGATCTTTTCCCTATGCCCATACACACTCGTTGGAAGGATCATTATGCATGTGTTCTATGGCACTTCAAAGCATTATTTCCAATGTCACACTTTCTTATTTGTTAACACATCAAATATGACATTTTAACTATGTGACCTTTGACCTCTGATGATATTGCTGACCTCTTCGTTTTGCTAAAAAGGATGTTCAGTAGATCCTTTGTGCATATGTCTTTTTAACATTATCTTCAACTGAATTAGTTGTGTACAATAAGCTGTTGAAAAGGGAGCTTTTTCTTCAAGGGTCACAGATGCCCTGCTAGAGGTCACCGGGTCACGATTGCCCAAATTTCTCGTTATCACATTGTTTCGGATCAGAATTTATGTCGATATACCAATTTTTGCTACCGGAGATGGATATTCAAAAAAATGGCATGTGAGACTACTATTTAACATTGAAATCCCATAAGGAAAAAATCGCATTTTGACCTTTGACCCTGTAACTCCACAAACAATAATACCCACGATCTCATTTTGCTATCAAACAAATCTTCTGACCTTCCTCTAAATTGCCTGCAAATTTCACAGTTCTAGCTTTTACCAGTTCTGAGTACTATGAAATTAAAGTTTACACACGAATTATGGGACAGTCTGTATATATATATATATATATAAGACATCACTTAGGGGCAGGAGGGGGCAATTGCCTCCCCCCAAGAGTTCGGGAGATACATATACTTTAATCTATTATCTACTAATATACTAATACAAAACGTGAGTCTTAAGTCGGTGCCCCTCTCAAGCGAAGTCTGAAATGACGCATATATATATTCAATATAGTATGATTTGATTAGTGCATTATCAACTAAAACAACTAAATCAAATTTGTTTCTTGAACTGTTTGGAAATCTTATCCTCTGATCTTCTACGTTGCATGCAACCATGTCTTCCAACTGATGAATTTTGAAATTTCTGTAGATACGAATGTCTTTACTCAAAACGAAAAAAAGAAAAAGAAAAAAGAAAACAGACATAAACGACCCTCCAGAAAGAAGAATAAGCCACCTCACACAGACTACCTTCAAATCAGATTAGCACCTCGTATTTATTATAGGGTTTAAAAGTAGAGAAAAACAAAATAATTAACGAAACTCATTTTTGTTCTGGTGGTTATTTCTCCCGAAAGGACAATAACACTTTATTACAAGATGTAAATTAATAGTGTTTAGAAGAACGATCACTTAAATTCTAGGCTTTTCACGAATATCTTACATTTTTATCTTCCATCTGCACAGTAACTAAAAAATATATCCACGAGAAAGAAAAAAACTATGCGAATATCCACATCCAGGCAGACTATGATGTGTTGAATGATTACTGAATTAATTATTATATAATAAATGGAGAAAACAACCGATTTTCTCACTTCATATCCTTTACAGATGTGGATTTGTTCGTCGTGCGTCTTTTACCCGTTAAATTCGCACCTATAGTGCATATAGTGTGAGAAAAATATATGTGCAATCCCTCCATTTATCATATAAATCCTTTACTTCGACAGCACTTTAATTTTGATTTTTATAATATCTACTTACTCTGACAATGCCCGATGGTTTGAAAAAAAATAGTGCATAAACTTCGGTATGAAGGCAAACTTCGAAACTTATACGGAATGCTTCATAAAAACACTCCTGAAGTTCGGGGAAAATTCTTAGCTCAAAACGCACTCAATGACTTGCCGAGAACTCAGAATTTAAAATAGATAGAAGAGTGGTCAAAGGATAGGTGAACTTAAAGGGAAAAAAAGTATGGCAATAGATGTTAAAACAAGTGAATCATATTTGTAGCATTTTTTTTTTAACTCTACTTTTGCTTATACAACATTTCGTCTTACTACTTGTCCTGTTTTCACTTCTCTTACTCTTTTGGATCTGAGAATGCCGCTAGTTATCGTTGAAGCATATCCAATGGATTCATCCGCGAAATTCAGATAAGTGTGGACATTTTTCTATGAAGATTTATTTTTATCAAATTTTCTACACCCTAAGACATATAAAAAGAGTCCTTGAAAGTCTGTTTTTAACGACTTTTAGTTTCCAGTCAGTAGAGGGCAACTTGAAGCTTCTTGATGTATGTTCATTTGTTCCAGAAAAGCTCTGAGTCCCAAGCAAAAACCTGTTTTAAAAGGCATGTCTCCTACTTTCAATATAGCGTTTGAAAATTTCAAGAGCAGAATATCTCAGAAGTAGAGAGAAATATGACTTTCATCGTTATTCCCCCTTACTCTTCTTGTGTAATTTTTTTTTTTTTTTTTTTTTAATATTTAAATGCGTTCTAATTATTCCTCTCCTATATTTCAAGATCATCTTTGGCTGGTACCATCATCAGGGAGTGTAAATCTTAAGAAAACTGCGAATATTCTATGTACACTAACGAGTTCTTACAGAATTGGGACACGTAGCTTTAGGGACATATTAGGAATTTAATAGTAGCTCGCAGTTTTCTTAGATTCACGTTCACTGATAAAGGAACCAGCCAAAGAAGATAACTGAAACATAAAAGATAATAATTACAACGCACGTTAAGTAAATATTTTATTCTATTTTATTATTACATTAATGTTTAAGTGCCGACAAAAACGAACACTATAACCATTTATGTATGTGTATTTGCAGTTACTTATAACTCTCCAGTTTTCAGAATTTTTTATATGCTCTATTTGTAAGTTTTGGTAATATTAAATTATTAGTATGCACATAACATTTCAGGATATATATATAGGCTGTTTCGAAACAACACCGACAACGTTCGGGAGGTGATTCCTGACACCAAGACAAGACAAAAAGTATAAACCAACCTGGGTGCACAAATGCTTCCTTTCGGAGTTGTAGGCTGCCGAAAACATGAAAAAAAAAAAAAAAAAAAAAAAAAAAAAACCTTTAAAAGGTCCATAACTCCAAAACTAAAGGACCTATAATAATCGGGTCAAGACTTCACTTAGGAATTAATACGTGCCCTATCCAAAAATACATGTGTCAGAATCTTAAGGTACTCACAAAACAATTTTTGCAGAGGGAGTTTGGCTACGGGCATGTAACTTGAAGTACTCATCAACTATCTCTATAAAAATTGTTGCGGAGGTACCGCAGGATTCTGAAGCATGGATATTTAGATAGGGCATATACTAATTCCTAAGTAAAGTCTCAACCCGACTACGGTAGGTCCCATAGTTTTGGAGTTATGGACCTGCCGTAGTTTTGGAGTTTTGATGTCAGGAATCACCTCCCAAACGTTGTCGGTGTTGTTTTGAAATGAAATGAAATCTTTGAGTTTTACGTCCCACGGTTATGCCGGTTAGGCTAAAGGAGACGGTGATTATGAGAAATGAATGAAATTGGTGGAATGAAGAAAGTGGGAGGAAACGGGAGAACCCCGAGAAAATCCACACACACGGTGTTTGTCCACCACAAAGTTCACTTGGCGGGGGCTGGGCGGTGTTGTTTTGAAACACCTTATATATATATATATATATATATATATATATATATATATATATATATATATGTTACTATTATTATTATTATTATTATTATTATTTTTATTATTATAACTGATTCACGATATATCACTTGAGATATGTACTATACTAGCAACTTGAAATTGTTGTAGAACGTTATTAACTTTGAATCAGGTAGTTTTAACAAGATTCAACAAATTTCTTTTATTGTTTTCTTTTCTTATAGGATTAAGCCTGTAAGCAGTAGAGGTGGCTTCAAGCCTTTTATTCATAACTTGGGTATACCGATTGCTGATTTGAGGTACACGTACGAAGAGGTAAAATTCATCTCTCATTATAAATACTTGATTTGTCTTTTATTTGTTACTACAAGTGCAGAATCGTAATTTCCATTCCGATGTACACTGTGAGGGTTTTGTAGCGGTCAGAATGCTACTTGCGTGGCATTCTGTACAAGTATCAGTTTACACGTTTTTGTTTATTATTTTATTGGTTATTCATATATACTAATTGAAAATGAAATGAAATGAAATCTTTAAGTGTTACATCCCACGGTTATGCCGGTTAGGCTAAAGGAGCCGGTGATAATGAGGAATGAATGAAATGGTGGAATGAAGAAAGTGGGAGGAAACGGGAGAACCCGGAGTACCACGCACACAGTTTGTCCACTACAAACTCACTTTGCGCGAACTGGGATCGAACCAAGAACCCCATGCACCAGAGGTGAGTGCTCTGCCACTGAACCACCACGATCCCTGTATACTAATTGTTGCTTTGTGTAGTCTAAAGACGTAACTACGGATTGTAAATCCGCGATTTTTTCTTAAGTTTTGTTGTGACGAGTACAACATTAAAACCGAAATATTTTACATATAAACATATGGAATAAGTGAGTATTGCCTCCTTGGGGTAAGAGCATTTTCCTTTGTTTCTTTTTATCTAATAATACTTCTTTTTCCAAGTGTTTCCTTTCTAAATCTTCTGAGTAGTCCAGTATTGTAGCTTTCATATTTTAGGCCTTGAAAACGACACAGACAATCGGACCTTTCAATCACATCCATCCATTCCTGCAACAACACAGTTTTCCTTAATTTCGTATTTACTTTAGAATTATTGGTAATAAAATAATAAGTACACTCACGGAATGATTTGGCTTACGCTCCTAATGGGCAATTTGATGAAATAGTAACATTGTACTTGCAAAGTCTGGCAACGTTGTAGCGCATATCTTGTCATTCTGGCATAACTAATGCTTGTAACGAAGGATATGCAGGTTTCATTTGAGTTTATTCTTGAAAATATTGAAATGATATGATATTTATTGTATTGATATTAATAACTTCACTTACGGAGCCCTCGTCATCATCTCAAAAGCGAGGAAGGAAATTGTAGTAGAAGTTTTGTCAAAAGCATAAAATAGAAATTGGCGCTAGCGTGCTTGTAAGCCTGCAATGGGACAACAAATGGCTCCTGGTTTAAGTGTTGAATTTGTAGTTTAGAGATCCGTATTCTATTTAAAATGCTATTATCCAAACCATTTTATTTTTACATTCTTACAAAGGAATTGAGAAGGAATTCGTACTTCTGAATGATAATCTCGAAATATTACTCCGAGGAGCAGAGCTATCGTGAATTTAGACCCAAGTACGAAACATTTTACCAAATCTTATCCAATTTTTTGTCATGAAATTATTCTAAATATTAGCTGCAGAATATTAATATTTCTCTCTAAACATTGATTTACTTATTTTAGTTTCTTTGTAAGAAAAGTGTTCTTGTAATTCTGAAACTGTTCACAATCAAGTAGTTGCATACCGATGAAGAAATGATTTTTCGTGGAACCATAAATGCAATGAAAAGTGTAATTTCTTAACTAAACTAAGTTTAAAATTTAAGTTAAAATACTGACAGCTATTGTTTCACACAAGCTATATTTTCGAACGAAGCGAGGTGTTTCTTGGTGTGTATTCAATCTGTCACTATTTCTTTGTTATAGTTTTTTCTGACTTGTTTCACATGTTGCTGCCAGTCTTATTTTTGTTTACCTGTTTCCTAATTTTACTGAAAAAACAATAAACCCCCATCTGTCGCGCAGATTCGAACCTCCGATCTTCGGCTTTATCAGTTTTGTGTTTCCTATTACCTTACCGCTTGTCTATCTGTTCGGTTGTTATTAGGGCCTGCTTGCTGGCTTATTTAAGAAGACTGTCAAACAAGTTTTTTTTTTTTTTTTTTTTTGGGCATATTTCGATTGAAAATATTTCCTATTTATATCATATTTGTATATATGTAAATCAATGTTTAGAGATACATATATTAGGATTATTCAGCTAATGTTTATAACAATTTCATGACCGAAAAATACTGGATAAACTTTGATAAATGTTTTGTACGTGGATCTTCTTTGAAGTGAAGTTTCAATGTTCAGCGTTCGAGAGTACGAATTTCCTCTAGATTTCGAATTAATTTTCTCAGGTTTCAAAGATATGCTATACCGTTGCCAACTTTGCAGGTACGATGTTGCCATCTCATCAAGGTGGTCATTAGCCAATTAATTCTGTGGGTGTACATGTTATGTGTATCAAATCAGTATTAATTTGTATTGTTTTCACGATTATGATGTGAATATATTTTGTTTTGTATATTTCAGGAAATATCATCATACCCGTTGCACCATACCCGATATGATACATATCATCTTGTTGCCGATCTAATGGACGTTGGTTTCCATTATATTAAAGCTGTTACCCAGTTATGGGGTCTAATAGTGTGGCAGTTAGTTGATAGTTTAATAATACCATTTAATGTTACGTTTTATTCATCGTTTTTGAATGGGACGTACACTTTTATGAAGCGTGCTTACGGAGAGAACGGACCACCATTAGGTAAGAATAAATTGTACGTTAAGTCGCCTAGTACTACTGTTTGAATGATAGTTAAGATCTATTGAAATTATGAGATTTTTTTTTTTTTTTTAAGTTTGTATTCTAAAAGGAAATAATAGTGACTGCTATCACATTGCTTAATATTTTCAAAGTAACAGAAAAGAACGTTGTTGTTTCCTGAAATATCAATGAGAAATATGAGTCTGTGTTAACTTTTATTATGAAAAGAGAAAAATAAGCCAAGATGCAAATAATAATAATAATATATTTTATTATTATTATTTGGAAATTACAGACTAATAGTCCATTTACAATTCCAAGTACAGTACATAAACAATAAAACAATCATACATACAATAATATTAAGTAGAGAAAAAAATAATACATACAATAGCAGCAGACAAACATATTACATAAAACACAACTAAAATTGCAATCAAATTATAAAAAAGAAAACACAGCAAAAGGCATGCACAGACTGATGAAATTATGATTATAAAATAATAATAATAATAACATGAAGTGAGAGAAATTGTGCATAACATGCCTGTGTGGAGTTGCCTTTGATATTTTTCAATGAGTAGAATTCATTCTGTCGGTGCATGAGAAACCACAACAGGTATGTAGCATAATCACTCTTGATATTCAAGTATTAGCTATTTGAAAAAAGAAAAAGAATGAAAGAATAGGAGAAACAGATTAAATGAATTGTCGCAAATAGTAGTAGTACGTAATAATAATACCAGGTAATAAAAATAATAATATAAATAAAATGCTACACCTGACAACTCGGATACCAGAATAACACTCTTCTTCAGAGTACGGCCTTAAAAAAAAGGTGTATACCTTTCCTTTCATCACTCTTTTACTCTTGGTGACATTTATAGAATGAATCATAATCGTAGTAGAGTTGCCTGACATAAATATGTGGGGGGTACTAAGGCGGACAGGGGAGGGTAATTACTTTTTTTTTCATCAGGATTTTGGGGATGGCATTCCTTCCCCCTTGAGAATACACTTATAAAATGCATATTGGCGGAAAGCTTCATCCTTCAGGAACACATTGATACCAAAATTATCTTACTAGCTTAATAAGGGTCTGAGTTATTGAGGTTTAAATTGAGTCACATTAAGGAGCGACCAGAATGTAGCTATTTCACACCATTAGGCGGCTCAATGGTCGTAACTCTGTAGTGATGCATTTCTCGACATATGGTCATATGAACTTTTCTGCTTGTCTACCCATAAGGAATCCACCCCTGAAATTTTGCCGTACCTTTTTGTTACACCCTATATATATATTATGGTGAACAAATGTCCCATTTTAAACTGGATTCTCTCTTTTTTCAATAAGTCGTCCGGCGTTCCGAGAAAAATGCGAACGGTACGCAAAATTCCCCATTTTTCATAATTGTGTCGATTTTTACAATTGCGTCCTATTTTTGGCTGCTGTTGCATAGTATACTAATATTTTTTGTGTGGATTTCAACATTGTTTTCAAGGAAAGAAGAAGAAATTCAAGCATTAAAAAAATGTGAATTCAGGGAAAACGACCTGGTTTCTGTTAAATGTTAAAAGATAATATAAAAATTAAAATCGGAATAAGCTTAAATAAATAAAAACTGGTTATTTTGAAAAAATAGAGACATATTTCTCACTGGTATGAATCATGACGTAACAGTGACTATACCGATATGAATTGTCAGATTATATCAGTTCGCCCAGCGTCGCGTTTTTTTGATTTTCTGAATCCGGTCACCCTAATATATATGTATTATCTATATATATAAAATTGAAAATCACTATGTTTGTGACTCTGAATCTCCTGAACCGACCGACCGATCTCGATCAAATTTGTAACATGGATGAGGTTCGAGGCTGGGCTGATTTTAGGCTATTCACTTTGATGGTAGAACTGAGGGGGTATAAAAAATAAATAAAACTTAATAACTCCTGAACCACTCGACCGATCATGATCAAATTTTCAACATACATGAGGTTCAGGCGTGGGATCGTTTTTATGATTTAAATTTGACGGAGCAACGTAGGAGAGGAGAAGGAGGTATATATATATATATATATATATATATATATATATATATATATATATAATGTAAATCAATTTATATAAGACTGAAAGTAACTATTTTTGTAACTTAATAACTCTTGAATTATCCAACCGATCTCAATCAAATTTACATGAGGTTCGGATCTGGAAACATTTTTGTAATTTCACTTTAACGCTAGATCCTAGGGGAGGGGGAAGGGAGGGGTACATATAAATAAAAACTAATAAAACCTAATAACTTTTGAACCACCCAACCAATCTCGATCAAATTTTCAACATATATGAGGGTCGAGGCTTGGCTGTTTTTTTTATCGTTTCACTTTGACAAGCCAACGTAGGGGAGGGGGAGGAGGAGATTATGTAAAAAAAATGACTGCCTTTGTGAGTTCATCACTCTTGAACCACCCGACCGATCTTAATCAAATTCTCAACATGCATGAGATTAGGGACAGGGATTACTTTAGGCTGTTCACTTTAACGATGCAACGTAGGGGAGGGAGAGAGAAATTTTAAAATGATAAAAAAAATGACCGATATTAGTGTTGACTCTATAGTTTTTGGGGTCGATGAGAGAAATAGTGATATTTCTGATGCTGTTTCAATCTAAGTTCAGCCCTGATAGTTGAGGAGGGGGAGGGTACAACGTAGGGGAGGGGGATAAACATTAAAAATGATCGAAAATGACTAATATTAGTGTCGAATCAATAGTTTTAGGAGTAGCTGAGATTAACAGTGATAATTCTGATGCCGTGTGCCGTAGCACGGAGGAAGGAGAGGGGGAGCTATACATAATAATAATAATGATCGAAAATGACCAATATTAGTGTCTAATCCATAGTTTTCGGGATCATTCAGATGAACAGTAACATTTCCGATCCGGTTTAAATCCAAAATCAGCCCCGCCACTTAGGGGAGGAGGAGAAAGATATATATACACGTATATATAAATGGTCGAAAATGACCGATATTAGTGTTGAATCTATAGTTCTTGCAGTCGCCGAGATGAGCAGTGACACTAATTGAATTACGAAAAAATTAGTTATTTCTGCACTATTAGAACACGAATCACAATTTACAACTAAGAGAAAAGATTGTTACTACGTCATAACATTCCTAAACATTAACAAAAATTGTGTAAACATGCTTGCTGCAATAAACAATAAAAAATTAATGGCAATAAAATACATGAGATAGAAAGATGTGCATTTAAATTATTTATTTCAACCCAGCGAAGCGGGTGATATATGCTAGTATGTAATAAAAGTTGATTTGTAACTTTTATAGAGTTTTTGTTTCAAAGTAAAAGTGTACAATATGCTCTAAACATTCAAGCGCACTGAAAAATGTGTTTAAAAAAAATTATATATATATATATATATATATATATATATATATATATATATATGAATTTCGCAAATGTCAATCTAATAGAATCATTAAAAATATCCTTATACTATTTGTGAAAAATGTATTAATTACTATATTTTCTATTGCTTTTTCTTTTAGATTATTTAGCAAGTGCAGTACTGAATTTTACAGAAGCAGCGAAGACATTCCAAAATAAACTTAAAAATATCGACAGAAAAGAGTAAGTTTATTTCTTTTTCTTTCTTTTTTTCGTTGTATTTTAGATACAAATAGGATAAAATTTCGGTTATGGCATTGACAGAAAGTTACTTTAATAAAGCTAATAAAGGAAAGTCGAGCTGAAAATCTAAAACTATGTTGTGAGATTGATATGCAGAACAGTTCAAAGCCTTTGCAAAACAGTTGCAGTGACAAACGGTCAGTTTCTATCCTGTTGGTTAAAAATATGTTCTATCTTCAACCTTTGTGCATTTATGGTACGGAGGATGTCTTAAAAATTCAACGCGATGGTTCATACCCAGCATTTTAGTTTTGCAATAATTGCCTGTTTATAAAGTGTACTTTTAGTAACACGGATCTCACGCCAACAGAATGCCGTTTTCTTTCGTTGATTTTTGTTACCATGACAGCCCCCACATTAAAGAAAGAAAATTGTAAGAGAATATGTGTCGATTTCTGTGCAATAGCAAATAATTATTAATTTTAAAGCTGAGCTTAGTGAAACTTGCCTATCATTTATGAAGGGCATACAGTGCATCAACAAAGAACCGCATAAGGTAAGCGCAGCATCTCCTGTCAGTGTATTGTGTGCCCTTCCACTTCTTACATTGATAAGGCGCATAGACAAGACTCATCAAACTACGTTTCAAATCATTTCACAGCCACTTACCTGTATACGGATCTCACGCTAACAGAATGGATCTCATGCTATATATAGGAAATTTTGATAATTGCTGTCTCACGGAAGCCGACAGATTGCCATTTTCTTTCTGTGCTAAAGTTGTCATGAGAGCGAAAGTCAATTGAAAAAGTTACGTTCTGTCAGTAAAGATTCCTGTGTTGCCAAATGCACTCCAATAGACATTTAGCTAACGATCTCACCTTTGGTACGAGCGGTTCCGGTAGAGCATTCAGTCGAAAAACAACTATGTAACAACTTTTTCAGGCAGTCATCATGAGTGAGGTTTTACTTGGATTTTTTTCATTTACACCAGGCAAATGCCGGGATGGTACCTAACAAAGGTCTCAGGCCGCTTCCTTCCTCCTCTGTTCCTTTCTTTCTTTCCTGCATAGTGTGCTCGTCGAAGGATGTCATCCCTCATACATAGCGGGCTTAAAGTCATAGATACCGGTAATGCCCAGAAATATATATAAATTAATAAAATAAATATGATAGACATATCTATTTCAATGGAGTTACTAAAAATAAAAATTCACGTCAAATTTGAATATCTCCTTGCATGTGAATTTGTGGTGATTTCATGATTATTACTTAAATCTTACGATAGTTTTGATAGTACAGGTACGTTAACGAAATAGTTCAGAAAAGCCTAAGAAGATTCTAGGCAAGATAATATTAATTTAATTAATTCACGTTAGTTGTAAAGTGTATATATTTTTTTTACATTGATTGATGAGTTCTTGATGCCAGTGTTTGTAGATGTAATTCGTGGTAGGTAGTTATAAATCATTAAAAGTTAAAATATTTGTTATTCATATTGCTAAAGCTATCTTTTTACTTAGTTATTAAACACTAAAGTGGAAGATCGTTAGAGAAACTACTGTGATTTTAAAGACTGAAATATATTTAACATTGAAGTGAAAGATCATAGAGAAACTTGTGGTTTTAAAAGACTGAAATAAAAGATAGATAGTTTTCTCTCTGCTTGTTTGTTTTTAATGAAATTTGGAATTTGTAAAATCGGAGCAGGAACAATCAAAAACTATCAGATAGTCTAAAAAGTACTGAGGTTTTTGCGCATGAAATGAAGTTAGTGTCCTAAATCTCATGGTATATGAGTCGCAGCGGGTCAGGTCTAGCGTTATTTGAGAGCTGATGGTTGAAGCTAGTACTCGCTTTTTCACGTACCTTTGCACCCTTCAAAAACAAACCGCGTAACTCAATTTGTATCACTCCGCGCACGAGTATTCAGTGATTGGTGCAGGGGAAAATGCTTCGTCTGTTTCCCGCAATATTTCTGCTTCTGCACGTGCATGTAATCCTTCACTGGTAACCTTCCTGCCTGCATGACCATCATCAACTATAGCGCGCGCTCTGCGTATTTGTCAGTGGTTGTGGCTGTTTTCTTGTTAAATTTAATATTTTTTGTGTAAGATATCAATCCACATGTAGAGATGTGCTTTTAATTGAAACTAAAATGTTCTTAGTGTGGTTTAAAAATACAATAATTGCTACCTAGGTTGAACAACTGGAATTTCTTGGGGACTATTTTCTTATGGAAGAATAATGGTCATTTGGCTCATTGTCAGTGTTGCTCACTTCTGATTATATATATATATATATATATATATATATATATATATATATATATATATATTTTAAATCGTAGTCAGACTGTTTAGTCAGTTTCAGAGAATTGGGCTGCGAATGTCCATTATGTTACCCAAAAGAAAAACTGAGCCCTTGTACTAAATTTCTATTTAATATATTAAATGCATTATACTTCGGATAATTGGATATAAAAAGTTGTAGGCCTATTATTTTAAAGATAAGTAAGAAAGAAAGATAAAAGCTATTTCACCGATTCGAAGTAGCGTAACGTCTGATGTTAATTCTGTATGTTATAATCAGGGGTAAAAGTGGATCTGAAAAGGCTGGGGGACGGTAGCAAGCGGTATGACGTCACGCCGTCCCCCCGCCTATCCTTGCCCATTTTAATTTTTTAGGAACTGGGGGACGCCGTACATATTTTTCCGAGTTCGGGGATGGCGTTCTCGCGCGTTCCCCCACACTTTTACCCCTGGTTATAATTCGCATATCGATTAAAAGAAACGATCGGGCTTAACCCTTAACATACCCTCTAGGGACCCCAGAGAGTGATATTTAGTGATACTGCTGCAACTATAAGAATCAATTTAATCTCGATTTTTATGTGTGTTCTGCATCCGTTTGGAATATACTATCTACTACATAATTAGATCAACGATGCGTTCGTTAAAAAAAAATAAAATAAAAAAAAATAAAAACATACTTGAAAATGTAAAAGCTCCATTGTTAAACTTGTATTTCAGATTTACGAACACAAAAGTATAAAATTGTACGAAAAACTGAATATTGTTAAAGTAAACATAATATTTGATGTCAACAATGATCATTTAACTTACGTAAGCTTTTAGACATCAATAATAATAATAATAATAATAATAATAATAATAATAATAATAATAATAATAATAATAATAATTTGAGTTGCAATACTATGTTGAGAAATTAAAACAATACTTGGGGTCGCCAGAAGACCCCAGCTTGGTAAACAACGTTGACGAGTTAGGCTTGGTACGTTAAGGGTTAAATGAACATTTAAGAGTCGCAAGAATGATTGTCCGTTCTCAGGAGTAACAAAATATCTGAAAAGATCTTCAAGGGATACTAAAATTGTAATATATTCAATAAATAAACTCTTTCGCTTTTTTTTTTTTAATGAACAATTATTTGATCCACATGTTCTCTTGCCTCTACTTGAGAGTTACGTAGTGATCCGAAACAAGTCTTGAAATAGGAGTAAAGAGCATATGTTTTAGTAGATCTGCTAATCAAGCTAATAAACATAGTAAGACAACAGAGACTAGAGAACATAGTAAGATCCAATAGTTCTGATTCTAATTTTCCATGTTATCCCTTGACGCTATGGGCAGGCTGAATAAAATTTAGTAGTGATAGATTGAATATTTTGAACCATTAATGCGAACTCCCTGATATCAAAGGACGATGATTTATGGTCAACCACGATTAGCCATGATTTGCACTTACAGGGAAAATTTAAGAGATTGTTCAGCCCGGCTTCCAGGCATGGACATCCGCAGGACTTTTTCAAGGGGGTAAAATACCGATTCCAGGGGAGAACAAAAGACCGACACACAAACTCAGTCGCGAATACACAATATTTTGATACACGAGGGCACATAGTACATCAAGTAAAACAACAGTTATTTACGCGCGTATGCTTATTAACTACAGCAAATAATCTATAATACCAGATACTATAGTATTTAACATGAATATATTGTTACAACATTTAAGTAAGCAAATTAGTATATCTTGACATGCACTTCCAAAAACCTTTTAAAACAAAGGGAGGCAACATCCCCTTTACCCCATCCCCACTGCGGGTAGCCATGCTTCCTAGTGTTCTGTGTCTATATTTATATGCTACTTCAAATATTCAGGAGAAAGAAAATGCATCTTGGTAATATATCAGAAGTCCATGCCATTTCATTTTCAATCTCCCGCTCTTCGGTTTCTTTCTTAATTTGTTAGCTCGAGGTTTTCTATAAACTTTTTAGTCTGTTAGTTGGCAACATTTACACACTGTCGTCTGCATTGTTTACAAGAGCTGCAAAGCTTCGTGAAAAAGCGAATAGGTGTGCAAAACATGTTGGAATTCTTATAACCAGACGTAATGTATTGCATCATGAAGACGAATAAACTTTCCGCAAAACTGCGCTACATTTTACAATATAATGTCGATAAAGGCGCAAATGCTGCAGAAGCCTGTGAAGAAATTTGTGGTGTTTATGGGCAAGATACGTTATCAAAAGCAGCGACCAAAAGATGATTCAGTCACTTTCGTTCTGGAAATTTCAGTGCCCAAGATGCTCTTCGCAATAGGCGACCAATCACAGCAAAAGTAGTTGTTATTCTGGCAAAAGTCGAGCAAGACCGGGATATAAGCAGTCATGACATCACCAGTAACGTAAACATCCATCACCAGTGTTAAACCATTTGGAGAAAACTGGCTACAAAAAGAAACTCGACGTTTGAGTGCCACATGATCTAACTCAAAAACATTTACTCGATCGAATTTCCATCTGCGAATCTCTACTGAAACGTAATGAAATCTAGCCATATGAAGTGGTCAATCACTAATAATGAAAAGTGGATAACCTGCGACAACAATATGAGAAAAAGGTCATGGTCGAAGCGAATAGAGGCTCCACAGTCTGTGGCAAAGTTCATATTTATTAAACTGTGTATTTGGTGGGATTAGAAGGATCGTGCATCACGAGCTACTGCCGGCATGCAGAACGATAGAATCGAATCTGTCGAATATTAGCGCGAGTGTACGTAGCAATTCAAAAAGGATCGGAACTGATCAACAGAAAGGATGTTATATATCACGCTAGCAACGCCAGACCACATACATCTTCAGCGACCCGTCAATAATTGAAGAAACTTGAATGGGATGTTTTAATGCATCCATTGTATAGTCTGTACCTGTTACCATCGGACCTATCATTTATTTAGGTCTCTGTAGAACTTCCTGAATGGTGTTAAGCAAGTTTCAAAAGAGAAAGCCACGTGTCACAATTTTGTGACAACAAAACACAGAAGTTCTACAGTGACAGATTATCGTGTTGCCGGAAAAATAGCAGAAGGTCATCGAACAAAATGGTGCATATATCCAGCTGACTGTGATTGAGTGGTTCGACTTATTTCCGCTACCTCGTTTTTCTCTTTCTTCCTCCAAATCAATATTTATGGTTTGCTGATGACATAGCATTGATAGCGGAAAACGTAAAGGGTTTGCAGGAAGCACTTGCAAACCTAAACGACTAACTTGAAAAACACACGAAATGAAGATACTCGTTAATAAGAAGACCAAAGTGATATAGTGCACAATAGCAGGACATGAAGAGAGAAACGTATGGCTTGAGGGAGAGAAAATTGAAGACGTTAAGACGTTCCCCTATTTAGGAAGTCTTAATATCCTCTTACTGAAGAAGTGAAAAAGACGACAGCTAAAGAATAGGACCGGCTGAACAAGCATTCAATAGGAAAAGAGGGCGGCTGACATCAAGAAATGTATCGTTGAACGTTAGAAAACGATTTATTAAGACTCTGATATGGAGCTCACGTTTTAAGGATTAGAGACGTGTACATTGAGAAAAGCTGAAATATCCAAGCTGGAAGCATTTGAAATGTGGTGTTGGCGCAGAATGCTGCGCATATCATGGACTGAAAGGAAAAGGAATGAAGACGTACTAAAGGAAACTAATGAAGGACGACAAATCATGAAGATAATAGAAGAAAGAAGAAATAGCACGCTTGGCCATCTTATTCGGCACTCCGATTGGATCACCATGTTGATAGAGGGAAAAGCAGGAAGGAAGCCAGGAAGAGGAAGACCAAGGATAAAATATCTAGATACAGTTACGAAGAAGAGATCTCCAGAAGTATAAAACAGCTCTCCCAAGACAGAGAAAAGTTTTAAAATTTCCATGTTGTCCACCAACCTATGGTTGAGGAGAGAAAGAAGGACGACGTTCCCCAAACTCCATCTTTATATTATTTCTCCGTCTCCTTGGTCTGTGCAAAAGCTTCCTAGCTACACCTTTTACCGTATGTGCAGTATGACCCGACGTCTAAATTTCCACATAATATTTGGTTACGTAGATGTTCAGGAACCCTGAATATCCAGGTTCAGACAGTATGTTTGTATAGCAAACTTACTTGAAAGGAAGAAGGAATTAAAAATAATAATCTACAATGCTAATTATCGTTAATTGTATTCAAAGCATTATACTTTTAATAGGTTTTGAATCTACAAATACTTGAATCATAAGAAAGTATGACTGTTAAATATATATGGCTGAAATGAAGGGTGAATCATAGGAAAGTATGACTGTTACATATACGTGTATATGGCTGAAATGAAGAGTATTTAAGTATACACTTCTAAATTTTCAGTCACATCGTGTTCTCAGTTTGCGCTAATTTTCTTGTGATCCGACCTATTTGCGTACTCAAGAGAAAGTCAATAGCACGTATGTAAGAAAGGTTTGGCCTTATATTTGATGTATTGTTATTTCGTTTCCATCATGAAAAATGCTAAGACGAAAAAGTTTAATTCTTTTCATGTTAAATGAAAACAAAAACTTACGTACAAATATTAACAGTATTTTTTTAAATAAGTAACATCAAAATTGTTATACAGATAATATACAAATTTCTCAATTGAAATACCTTTTAAAATATAATAAAGTGTGTATTTATTTGGAAAAATTAGTGTTGAATATATACAATACGTAGTATATTTAAATGTTAGTGGAAATTGTGTATGTTTTAAATAGCAATGTGTACAATTAATAGACCACACCTATTTTATATTAAACAAACATTTCATCTGTTATCATTTATGGAACACTAGTCGTCAGTCTAAAAAAAGGCTTGTTCTACAGTCCCCTTAATTACTGTGCAGCATTGAATGTAATTAAAAAATATATTTATATGGAAAATTGGCCTCTTCAATTCCATGTTATTTGATTAAGTTACCCAGCACCAGCATGTAGTAGCCCGCTTCTATTACCATTTAGGACTTAGCAGTGTTTGAAGAACAAACTTTGCATATATGTGGTTTCACCATCATAGCTCTGTTTTCTGCTAGTAGTTAATTTATTACTATTCATTTTTCTAGTTTTCTTCTTCAGTTTTAACCTTCAGGACAAACTGAGAGACGTTTGATTAAATATTCAATTTTCTTGCTGAATACTTTTCGCTCTAATAAAGCAATAAGTCTAATGCTTGTTGACGAGAAGTATAGATTGCTCGTGTGTTTGTTAAGTACTTATTTTTCATTTGAATTATAATAAATCAGAAATACTGCCTTTAACTGTGGATATATTCATCGTTATACGAGTAATTGTAACATAATGTTTTTCAAATAGGAAATTTTGTTTCCATGACTTGTCTTTATTTCATAAAGAATACTTATTTTTCAGTACATTATCCATAAGACGAGTGAATGATCAGTTGATGACATTGGAGCGTGCCTTTATATCTCCGTGGTCCTTGTTGGAAACGGATACGTACAAGTAAGTAACAATTCCGTATTTTGTGAAGGAACATAAAATCATGTATTTTGCAAATGATCTAAATCAGCCATTTTTAACCGAATGCTGTATGATGTCACACTTTCTCCTTGCCTCCTCAGTTTGAGGGAAAGGAGATAGCAAGTAACCTGACGGTGATAGAAGACTGTGGTGACAAATACAAGAACAGCGATAACGTAGTGTATGCTTTTGCTGGTATATTGCTTGTAGATTAGAGCTTCTCAATATTTTTCATTGGCGTATCACCAAAGAATATTAACTCATTGCGTTCCAAGTGTCATTTTCCTATGTGCGTGCTGTAATACCGGTTTCATTTATTGTTAACAGATTGTCTAGACCGTTATATACGAAGGGGTATTCATGAAGTCACCAAAAATTCATGAAATCGCCAAGAAGAAATTTACCTGGAAGAACCATTTTAATACACTATTCAACGTATTCCCCCCAAAGCTCAATACACTTTTCGCAACGATGTTGTAACATTTCTAACCCTTGCAAATAGAAGATCTTGTCCTGTTGTGCAAACCAGCCCTCCACCTCTGCAATGAGTGCTTCATCGGATGGAAAATGTTTGCCTTTAAGATGTATTTTGAGATGTGGGAAAAGGTGATAGTCGGAGGGGACTAGATCATGTGAGTAGGGTGGGTGAGGTACACAGGTGAAGCCTAGATCCACCAGCAATTGCATGGTTTGATGAGCCTTGTGGGGGGGTGCATTGTCCTGGAGAAACTGAACCCACTGCTCACTTTTCCCCGACGTTTTTTCTTCAGAGCCTCCTTCAGTTCAATCAAATAGTTGAAATAAACTCCAGCATTGATAGTTTAATCCTTTTTAAGATATTTGATAAGGATGACACCGTCCTTATCCCAAAACACCGATGCAGGCACCTTCCCAGCTGATCTTTGGCTTCGGAACTTCTTCGGACGGGGAGATCGACTGTGGCGCCTCTCCATGGATTGCTGTTTAGTCTCTGGATCATAGTAGTGCAGCCATGTTTCATCTTCTGTCAACAGACTGCGCAAGAACACACCGGGGTTTTGAAACTTTTGCAAAATTTCCTGTGACATCTGCACCCATGTTCTCTTCTGGTCAGCATTCAAACATTTTGGGATCCAGTTGGCACTGACCTTCCGCATGTCCAAATATTCTGCTATTATGACACCCACACGCTCACGCGATATCCCCACACACACAGCAATGTTTTTGATCGATATGCGCCTATCCACCATGATCATGTTATGCACTTTGTCGATGTTTTCCGTGGTCACCGCACTTGAAAGCCTGCCTGAGCGAGGTTCATCTTCAGTCTCACGATGACCAGTCTTAAAACGCAAAGTTTTGTGAATTTCCATAGAGGATTTGTCTTGCAGCACGAAAACCTTGATAACACTGCGAAGCTCGTTCTTCTCGAATTTCCTTAGATCCTTCACCATATCTTCTTACAGAATCTGTAACAAAGGAAATAGCAATGATCAAATGATCATATACGGAATCAGACGTTCACAATATATGATCTTTCTAATAACTACAATGATATGTTTCAATTTTTATTTCTTCTTTGTGATTTCGTGAATTTTCCAGCTCCCCCTCGTAGAGCATAGTTATTGTGCTCGCGTGAGGAGAGCATTCGCATTACTGATAAAAGCAATTATTTGCATTATAAAACATTTGGACTGAAAAGGGGAAATTTTAATGTTCTGAAGGGGTGTTGTGCTGCTTCAGGTTGGCACTGACCGGAGATTAAAGACAAAGTTTTTCCTTCTCCGATCTCGAAGTTGCTAATTGTGTATCGTCAAAACAAACATAAGTGTGTTGTAATTGAATGCTCCCTTAGATCTGCCATCTGCTGAGACAACACATTTTTTGTCTTTTCTGTCAGTAAGGTGCTGTCACCTAAGGAGAAATAGTAGAACTAAGTCTTGCCGTGCATCCACTAAAAAAATCATCACCTCCACGATTAGTACGACCCGTAATAAGGGATACGTTTTCATGACAGCCACATGGATGTCACTGGTACAGAAGGGGTTAATTACTAATACCATCATTAAATCTCATTTACTAATAACACCGGTATGCGTACCAGAGATTGAGAAATCCTGTCCAATGTGCATGATTGTACGTACACTGCCAGCACTTTCTTTCCTACCTCATCCGTCCTATTCTTTCCTCATTGAGTTTCTTTGTAAAATTGCGCTCTTACGTCATACATTGGCGAGTGATAAATGATTGATCTAGATAGTTTTAGTTTTCTCATGTCACGTTAATAATATCGTATCGACTTTTTTTGAACGACATCGGAAGGCAAAATGTGGCCTCTTTATATTTCTTACACGAAACAGCCCAGAAAATATTCTGCAGGTCAGAGACTTCACAATGGAATTGTGCCGTGCACCATCTGAAAACTTGTGTCGAAAAACGATGACGAATACAAGGTATCATTTGATTCAGGTTCTAAGGCAAAACGGCAATCATATCTAACCCATTTGTCAGTAGGGACAATCTCCCAGCCTTCTGTCTTTAATTCTATATTGCTTCTGAAATATCCAATGCAGGTAGAAATGTTTGTGTAAAACAAGTGGTATAACACTTTTGCACTACATGTAGTGTATGTATATACTAAATGGACAGAGACTTCAGTAGGCCTTGAGCAGCTCTACGTAAATCTTTATAATTGAATATTTGAATGCCGTGGCATGCTTGTCGCTCAAGGTAGTATTTCCGTCTTAATAGCGCCGAACACAATTTGTAACGGGAAAAAAAATTCTCTGACCTTCGTCAATGCTTTGAATGTATTTCTTCGATTTTATTAACGTTATTTAGTATATCATAAATTATAACTGAATTTTAACATAGATCAAATAACATTTCTAGCATAATTACTTTATATATAATTGGAGCGAATCCTATACTTTATATTGGCGATTGTGTATTGTCCGTGTTTAGAAGTAGAAATAGCTACAGAAAAATTTGAACTGAAATATACAGGAACTTTTCAGTCAATTTTTTAGAAAGAACTTGTGAAATATTATTTAATTGTATTCCGAGATTTCGTTATTATCTCTGTACAAAAATGGACATCATGTCCATACTGATTCAATCTGGCTTCGTGTGATATATTGATTCCTCAAAATTACAGAACTTCTAGAATTCCAATCTCAGTACTAACTTATCTTGGAGATTTTAACCTCAAGAAGCTGCCTGCGTGAATATTAAGTATACAGAATAGATTTAAAAGACAAGATTGCAAGAGTGAAGACCTTCTTCTGTTACGTGTTAGGTTGTGAATATTTACAACAACTTCATTTTTCCTCAGCCTCACATTATCCCATTACACTTCTTTCGGCCCATTAGCCTTGACAAAAATGGAAAATGTGTTCAAAGCGATCAGTGAGAAATATCGTAAGTAGCACATATGCCTTTAAAAATTGCTGAGCAACTCCAACTGTTGATCCTGCAACAACAGTGACTCGTGAATTGGTAGAGGAGCATCTGTTTATATGTTAAGTGTGTAATAATAGTTAACGCGGAGAAGTTAGCACGATATCATTGGGTTGAGGTGTCCTATATTGTGAGATTGACATTAGTTATTGATTTCATTTTATTTAATTTAAATCTTTGAGTTTTACGTCCCACGATTATGCCGAAGAGACGGTGATGATGAGAAATGAATGAAATGGTGGAATAAAGAAAGTGGGAGGAAATGGGAGAACCCTGAGGAAAGGCACGCACACGGTGTTTATCCACCACAAAGTTCACTTGGCGCGCGCTGAGATCGAACCAGGGACCCCATGCATCAGAGGTGAACGCTCTACCACTGAGTCACCGCGGCCCCTTAGTGATTTAAAGAGGACATTGATGTCCCAATGATGAATAGTGGCTCACACTAGCCGTCATCGCTATATTAAAGAATACAATCAAATTTAAAAAGCTCTGAAATTTATTTGTGCCGTAGTAAATTGAGACTACTGCCTTATTGCTTTCTAGACTACTTGTTTTTGTATTTGGTATAGGTCGGTAACTGCTTGACATATATTTATCTTATGTACGTAAAGTTACCTGCAGTTATCATCGCTTGTTGTTACCTGTAGCTTTCGTGTTGATACTTTTTGTACTTCAGTGACGTAATACCTGACATATTGGGAAAATGAGATTGAATTCCGACCTTATAATGTTTACTCTTTGCTCCGTGTGTCTCAAGAATAATTTTGTATACAACAGCCTTATATTTACACATTCAAATGCAGTACAGATAACATGATAGAATGCTGCAATAGCGAAAACATTCATATACTATAAATAACCAACTTTGATCTTAAAATATATGATTTAACGAAAATATTTGTCCAATTCGAATTAATTAAAAATTAAATAGAATTTTAAAACTGGAAAAGAAGGGAAAAAATTGTATTTGGAGAGAGAGTTTAAAAAAAAAAGTAATATTTTGGCCTCTGTAATTTCTTTGTTCAACTTTAATTTTGCTTTCCTGCAGATGATTAACCCACTAAATCCTAGCGATACATTACTGTAGCACTAACAGAAAGAGGCACTTTTGTTCATTATTAGGTATCATGGTAAAATTATTTTTTCAACTATTTTAGTACTTTTTTCTGAAATCGTGGGTAAGATGTGTTGGTAATATTGCAATTCCTGTCATATGGCATTGTTATCGTCAGCTGAAAATGTGCTTATACTGTAAGATGAATTCAGGAAGAAAAAGTTCCAGCTATAACAGGAAGATAGCAGGTACAGTGCTTATAAGTTCTAGCTTCATCCTGGAGCTTCCTGGCGTAATTGATTTTTACAAGAACGAAATTCCTTTATTGGTCTGCGGGTTTAAGCATCTTCAATATTGGTTAGATTGTCTAGCCTCAACGATGCCAGTGACTAGTAGTTATATATTTCGTTATTTGGTATATTTTCATTATAAATGGAGATACAAAACCTCGGGTACAGGTACAGGTAATGCCTCAGATCCCACTGAAACAAATAGTTTATATGATTGTCTCGATAACGAAGAGAAACGTTCAAATCCGATTACTCAATGGAAATTATAACGACTCACCAAGGGTAGTCGTCAACCTGGTTCGGCTTAGTAAGATATATAAATCTTAAGTGGTAGTATTTGTTTGCATGTAAAAATTATCTTTAATAATTATATACCATTATTCTCACCTTTTCTATTAGAATGATAACGTCGATGAACGTTGCTAAAATGGTTTATTAGCTGATATACTTTATAATATATTTTCCTTCAAACTGTCAAGCACACAAACTTGATGACTAGGTATCCATAAAACATTTACATAGCAACAACTATCCCATAATAATATCTTACATATCTTAAAAACATTCTTCTTCTGTTATTATTAAATTAACATTCTATGAAGTATAGTGCATATGTATGAGCACTTTCTGCCCAAGGTACAGGTAATTATTAACCTATCCAAAGTATTTTGTTATAAAATAGAAATTTTCTAATACCGGAAAAAGAAACGTTCCCCCTTTTCAAATTTTAAAGATCTCTAAATATGATAAAAATAATTTTAGACTTGCATTTCGCCACAAAATCTGACTTGTAACTAACTAAAGGTTTTGTTCATGTTTAAATTAGTAATGATATAAATTATTAAAAGAAATAAAAATTTTCGTTTTAGTCCGCCAGTGCAGTTAACACCTTTAATTTTTCGAGTAAAAGATTTTCGTCATTGTATAGTAATCTAGAAGTTGTATGCCACGAAACTACAGACTATTAGAAGTGGAAAATGTACCTGGTCTGGTGTATAATCTTGTTTCGTATGAATTTACTTTTTCTCCTTGATTCGTGAAAAATCTTAAGTTGTTTCTTGAGGATATGTAATAATATTACAGGGTTAGCATGGATGTTTCATTCGTTTTGAAGAGGCTATATTTTCAAAAGTATTTTACGTACACACATGAAGTTATATGAAAAGAACCACAAAATTCACCAAGTTTATACCCTCTACAAATGTTCAATATATGCCCCTTTGGTGACACGATACACGTCCAGACGATACCCAAACTCATTCCATACATTTTGTAGCATAGCCCTGTCAATTGTCTGCACTGCAGCACTGATGCGTTCTTTGAGCTCGATTAAGGATTGCAGTAGTGGGGATACGTAAACAAGGTCCTTAACGAACCCCCCACGGAAAGAAGTCGGAGGGTGTTAAATAAGGAAACCTGGGAGGCCAGAGGAACAAAGCTAGGTCATTCTCACTAATACGCCCAATCCAGCGATGCGAGATGTGCCAATGAGAGGGTATCCCGTCTTGTGCCTCCTCGTGCTGCCACCTGGAATACATAATACAAACTTGGTGAGTTTGTGATTCTTTTCATATATCTTTCATGTGTGTACGTGTATTACTTTTGAAAATACAACCTTTTCAAAACGAATGAATCATTTATGCTAACCCTGTAATAATAGAAGAAGAAAAGACACTGAAATAGAATGTTTTCTTATTACAATTTTTAAACTGAAATTTTCAACAACAAAAAATGTTAGCAAAATAAAAGCAGTTTTGTTTGTTTGAGCTTTTGCATTTCTAACAAATACTTCACATTTACACTAACTTTCCGTAAATCTTTTTCAGTCATGTTTTGTATGCGCCGAGTCAGTTAAACGGTAATGACATTGAAAGTTTTGGCTACTTAATTGATCTTTTGAGTAACAGTACCGGATCAGTTGATGATAACAAAATATTGGAACATGTATCAGTCTTGGTTTATCACATCACCTGTGCAACACGTGTGCTTCAAGATGTGTTGGAACCACTATGAAAGAAAACTGAACAGTGTTTGTGGTTAAAATTGTAATTGAATTTTTCCTGTTGGATTGTAGATCTTGTTTCAGCGATTCTGAGTCACTGATTTTGAAAGTGAATACTTTAGAGAATCTGTTGTTCAGTTCATCAGTCGAAGGACTTGTTATTTATTTATTTTTAGAAGTATTAAACAATACTTTTAAGTAAGACAAGTTGCGTTTACATAAACTTTTTTTTTGTCTTTATTATGATTATGATGATCTGTTTTAATTATGATGATCTGTTTTAATTATGATGATCTGTTGTTTTTTAGTAGGAGTATATGGTTAGATATTTTTCTGTGTTGATTGGTTAAAATATTTACTACAGTTGTGTTCGTAAAAAAAAAAAAATGAGAATAAAAAACATAAAAATGTTTACGTTCTGCTAATGACAAAAAAAAAAAAGTATTTCAAGAACGTATTTTTGTCTTTCTGTAAATTATATTTTGAAACAGGATATCTTTATTTCAATATTGCATATCGCATGCCTTTGTCATTCAGGAAATATTGTTATTTAGAATGAGAGAGAGAGAAGATTGTTGTATATAATGTAGATCGTACCTGCCAATATTCTTGTTATTAGTAAATTTCTTATAAAAGATTTTCTGAGCGTATCCCACGGTATTTTTACTTAGGGTTGTGAAGTACATGTTGGGGGCAGTTGCTTATATGTAACATCGAAGGCACTAAAAATTTTCGGGTAGAATTTTGCGTTATACTTAATAACTTCGTACTATACCAAATACATTACTTTTCAGATATGAATCAAATGATATGATGGATATATAAGATGGTAGCATATCTATTATAATAAATCCCTTTCAGAATAGAGTATTTTAAAGTGTCAGTCAGAATGAAATTTATAACGGTAGAGCTAATGAAGGTTTTTATTTGAAAATTAATTTTGGAAAAGAAATGCGAGTAAAAATAAGAGACGAGAAAATAATCTATTTTGCACACATCGACCTGAGTATTTTACGCAACAATTCGGTACAGTATATTAATTGAGCAGTTCAGAGATATCCATAAGTGGAGTAGTCATGACATAACGTACGTCATCGAAATATTATGGGGAGGTAGAGTTGAAATATTTAATCGAACGGGTATATACGTGATGGTTTGCGTCAACATAATACAAAGTTTGCGATTTAATGTATGGTATTCAGCGTAGCAGTTATAGTGAATTTTTGTATTTTTTACGTTGGATGGCTGTAAACAGAAGTTTTCGAAAACTGGTGCGGAATGAACCTCCCAAGTAGGGTAGTCGTGACACAAAGTGCGTCATTAAAATTTAAAAGGAAGGAGGGAGATGAGACATTTAGTTTACGTTATTAACTACAAATTTGTATCAAATTATATATAGTTCAAAAAAAAAAAAAAAAAATAAAATAAAACTTCTAATCAAAGCCGAACCATAAAAGACAGGGTATTATCGGAGAACAAACCATTGAGATATTTTAAAGGTAGATATTGCTTTGCTTTCAGGAGAATTTAATGGGGAAGGATTGTTTATGAACCTTGAGGAAATTAACCCTTGAAACAGTTGATAAATGCAGTTTTATATACAATCATAGGCAATAACAACTCTAGAACGACATAGGAAAACTTTTAAAGTAAAAAGGTAAATTCTTTATTTGTTTAAGCTAATTTACAAAGTATGCTGCTGCTAAACAATTTTTACGATTTCATTATATGTGTTTTTTTCGTGATGCTTCTATGGAAGGAAATAGTTTTTCGGCTGCAGTAACTTGGGAAACAAAATATATTTTCTCTGTTACTGTAAAGAGGTTTAATTTAAACATTGGTCGTACAAATAAATGTACTTTTATTTATACTAAAAACACTTATTTCAGTCTCAGAAAATGCAAATAAAAGTTGTCTTGATGTGAGTGAACGGGTTCTTATTCTTTCTTTGTACTTATATCGCGCATTTCTACATAGAAAAGAATTTAGTAATGGCGTAGAGATTAAACTATATAATTCGACGCGTTTATTGGCTTATGTTGGCAGGTATGACAAACAAAAGAAAGACTGTGTTCATAGTTTGTTTCTCATAATGTTGTGTTAAGATGTGTTATATTACTTCTTTGTTAAAAAACGGAAATGTGGTATTATCTCTCACTTATTAATATTAATGTATGTACCTGTTGATCTGTTCGATTGTAAATACTTGATTCATTATTGTGTTAGGTATTTATTATATATAGAAATAAGGACATGTCATAATTGTGAGTGTTCTGCAAAGCTCTATGTTAATAATTTATGTGGATACTGAGTTTGGATTTTAAAATATGGATAAAATTCCTTTTGCGTGTTTTTATTGTATAGTATACAGTATAATTTTCCACTTATTAAATATACAATATGAGATGTGCAAATGATAGCGCAATTAAAATTTTGTAAGCTGTGCTATAATGGATAATGTAGTGCTTTATTTGTTACTAGATCTTTGATTTATAAAGCATAACGGTCACTTTATTTCAAACACTAATGTCCAAATAGTTTGTTTTCTTTTTTCTTGTAGGTGACCTGAGTTAAATTTCTGGAGAAGATGTGCGTGGTTCGATCTCCACTTTGAGGAAGAGTCTTAAAGCAAATTTACTGACACCACTAAGTATATAACCAAGACTTGTATATAAAGGATTTTCTAAATAATCTCAATTCTTTCCGTAACCACAGTAGCTATCACGATAGTTCTCGGTTTTCATAGTCCTGAGTTAGATATCCGGTGAGAGTCCAAGACTTCTCGGTATCAGCTCAGCTAGAAGAGAAACAGAAAGCTACTTAAATAAATAAATAAATAAATAAGTCACTATGGATCAAAAATTCCAGAAATAACTGCGTTGGAAATCCATTCTCTAACTATACTTTGTTCAGTGGAATGTTCTTCTTCTGGGCGGCAAGAACTGTAACAGACTACGCGGTCATAATAATAATAATAATAATAATAATATATTATATTATATTATATTATTATTTCCGTATCAGAATTGAAATGTCATATAGTTGGAAAGGGAGGATTTCTATTTTGAGAGTAAATGGTGTTCACACCTTATTTAGTTTCGAACAATTAACTGTTTTACTTGAACTTTTCGGAGTTCACTTCTATTAAAATTTATTTATGTATGCACGGAACACATTTACCAAGCACCTACCCTAAGTTTGTTTGTTCTGACTACTATCAAATTTTCAACACCAGTTGTTAGTTTCTCACTGGATAGATATTAAAAGAAAAAGTAAGAAAGAAACGAGTTGTCTTCTTCGTTCTCAGCTTCCTTTTTCCCTTTCTTTTTGGACAAGAAGTCAGCAACTCTTTCGTCTCCCCACAATAAGTTTTTCTAAAAGAAAGAAAACAGAAAAGCTGTCTCTGTCCTCCCATTCGGATTTTCTACATTGCCTCCGACTTTCATTTGAAATCTAACCTTGTCCTCTTCCTCCAATATGTTACCACGAATGACGTCGAAAACTTGGATGCTTGTGATTTTTTTTTATTGAATTTAAAATAAAAGTAAAGAGCGATATCGTATCAAATGCATACTACATATTTTAGAAAAGGCAAACTTCAGTATTGCCTGCATTACATTTCGGGATATTTGGAGCCCCTTCCAAAATGAATGTGAGAGAAGAATCATCATTATCATAGTTATTCTACCGCTATTGGCAGGTCACTAGCCGCAGGTAATAAGCTTCCATGCTCCACAATCTTACGCTAATCTCTCACATACAATTTTTCTGTTTTGATATCGTCCATCAACTGTAGCCTCTTCTCTCTCTCTCTCTCTCACTTTCTTCCCACCATATTCTCTAGCACGTTCCTCATGATACAGTTCCTCCTCAGCCAATGTCCCAACCAGTTTCTCTTCCTCTTTTCAACTGCATCGAAAATTGTTATTTTCTTTTCCACCATTTCTAACGCTCTTTCATTCGTTTTCCGCTCGACCAAGCTAATTCTCTCCATTGTTTTCCGCACCCACATTTCGAAAGCCTCCAGTTTTTCGTAATCACTTTTGCGAAATGGCCGTATTTCTAATCCATGCAGTACAATACCTATACGAAGCATTTTATGAGTCTTTTTCTTAACTCTTCAGAGACCCACAAAATAGACTTTTCTTTCTTCTAAATGCTTCTTTCGCCATTTCTGTCCTTGCTTTTATTTCATGTTCGCACTTCATATCATCACTAATAATACCATCTACGTATCAAAAACTAGTCACCTGCTCTATTTGCTCCCTTTCTACTTCTATATTTGACACCGACTTCTTCGTTCCAGTCATCATAGTTTTTGTCTTTCTAAATTTATTTGCATCCCATATTCTTCACTACCCTTCTTCAAGTTTTCTAATGCCTTATTGATTTTTTTTTTCAGATTCTGCAACACGCATCCTGTCATCTGCAAAACATATAGATATAATTATTCTACTTCCTACTGAAATATCATCTTCATGATATACGCTCTTTTCGACTGTCTCATATATATATATTAAATAACGTTGGCGAGAGACAACATCCCTGTCGAACTCTCCTTCCACTTGTACTCTCATCAGTGATTTCTTCATCTATTCTTAGACAAATTTGATCCTAATGTATCTACTTTTATTAAGTATTAACAAAGTATCCGGATAATGTTCAGATATGGGTCAGGATAGTATCCAGAAGAACAATAGATTCGTAGATAACAAATAATATACTGATATTATTTATACGAATTAAAGTTATTCGGTAAGGGCACTGTGGCTCAATGCTAGAGCGCTCATCTCTGGTGCTAACGGTCCCTGGTTCGATCCCAGTCCAAGTGAATTTGTGGTGGACATTATGTCGGTAGGTTTTCTCAGGTTTCTCCCGTTCCCCACTTTCTCATTCCACCAATTGTTTCATTATCATTCATCTTCTTAAATTGGCAGTCTACTTTAAGCTAAAGGGCATAACCATGCTACGTAAAACTAGAAATTTCCATTTCCGAAAGTTATTCGAGGATGTCCATTCCTAATTTTAAACAAAATAATTTAATTTAATTTTTTCTCGTTTAAATTTAATTGTAGGGAACTATCAACTGAAAATGAGATGTTATTTGTATAGGGACTAAGACAAAATACTGGAATTTGCAATAAGAGTATTATTCTTCTGAAGATAATCTAAAAATTTGAAACAAGATTATATACCATAGAGTAATTATTTCTTGTTTGCTGTTACGTACCTTAACTAACACAATGTATTGCATAAGCCATTTACAGTGTACTTTTTCTAACGATACGTATAAACTAACGGGAATATTAACTATATAATATGTTTATTTTTACTTTTTTTATCAATCGTCTTTCTCGAATTTTAAGGTATTGTATATTTTGAGACAGTTTTAAATCAGTTTATCTTATTATTAGTTTGGCTTTAAATCCTCGTAAGAACTTCTATTTTGAATTATTTAAATATAATATTTTAGCCCTTGTAGATATTTTACAGTTTTCGTTTAGTTTGTATTTTTTACAATCCTTTAAAAGACTATTTTAAAATGGTTAACTATTATTTTATTTGCAATCTAAGTTTTGTAGGACTTATATCGTAATTATTAGGCAGTATTTCATAATGAAGAGATTTCTGAAGTAATTAGTCATGTCCATTACATGGAAAATACCTTTCTCATGATTTGATTAAATACAGTACGGCTTTTGTGTTGGATTGTGCAGAGGACGTATGTATTTAGGTATGGAGAATATTTCACATTTATCATGTCTTATTTGTGACTGGTGCAGAATACTTTGTCAAATTGAGGCCTAAATAGCGCGTTTAAATTGTTGTAAGTCTTGAGTTGTAGCATTTTTTTGTTAATTGTAGATACTATAGTTGCTACCACGAAATTCAGCAGTCTACTTGTGCTACGAGGTGACGCTAAAATGCAAGATTTCTCTAGGCTATCAAAAACACTTCGCACAGTAATGCATTAAGTATGTAGTTTTTCCAGCTATAGACTTTCAGCACAATTCTCACTCCAGAAAAGTAATATGAGTAAGACTTCCCTTTCCTTCAAATTTTGTATATTCCGAGAGGGATAATTTTCTTCTTATTTTCACCTTGCGTTGTGTTGCACTAAGACATACTTTCATTGGCTTCACTATCTACAGAGTCTGTTCCGCGTATATGTAATTAAGTCACGAAAATCCACGGGGCCAGATGCGGCAGTGCTCGATGTATCCTCCTGGTTTCGAACGATAGTCTCGTAACGTAGTTTCAGTTGCAGAAGGCACTATTGGAGAACTACAAGGAGAGTCTTGTTCCATCTCTTTCACAGCTTTCGAGATTCCACTCACAGTTGTCATGCGTCTCTTGCCCTGCTAAGCAGTCCAAATCAACAGTAGTACATTGGACTTCCATCTGGAGACTTCACAGTTATCTCATTGAAAGGTATGGCCAGTATTCCAGTAACCTCCTTCATATGCTGGTAAAATGCGAGGGACGATCTTGAGGTGTGTGATGAAAATTTGTATTTATAGATGCGGACCACGTTGATCTCGTTTCCGTACATTTTTGGTAGATCCTGTTTGTAGATCGGCCTCAGGATCTCTTCTGGTAGTATTGCGAGTTGATTTTACAATGCTTCACCTTGCGAATGTTGAATTTACCTCGGTGACAGTACCTGGTAACGAACGTGAACCCTTTGAGGAAAGCCTCTTTGTATGCTCGGATCCACTTCGTAAGAGCTTCACTCCTTTGTCTCTGTATATGATAGTTCTTAGTTTGTCGTAGTTGGAAAGGTACACCTACGCCTCATCCAATGTAGTGACATACAGCCACCTTTGGTTTGCCAGATGCCGCTCGTACAGCTTTCGAGCGTTACACTTGCATTCTCATCGGTGGGCGGTGCTTGGGGTCTCGGGTTCGATCCCAGCCCCCGCCAAGTGAACTTTGTGGTGGACAAACACCGTGTGCGTGGGTTTTCTCGGGGTTCTCCCGTTTCCTCCCACTTTCTTCATTCCACCATTTCATTCATCACTCATCACCGTCTCCTTTAGCCTAACCGGCATAACAGTGGGACGTAAAACTCAAATATTTCATTTCATTTTCTCATCGGTGGGCATCAATTAGGTGATGACCGCTAGTTTTCAACAGCTTTTCAGAGTCCAGTCATTGACACAAGATGTGGTTAGCCTTTAGATGTTTCGCTATCTGTCTTTGGATCGGAAGATTCTCTTGCATAATCATTGAATAAAATTTCACCTACATGCTGGTTGTGGCCGTTTCCTGTCCCCTTTGTTGGAGAACCAAACGCTGGGATCACGGAATCACGATACTTGCCGATCATATTTCTGATTAACGTCAAGCTAATGTCACAGCCTTTACCCTTACATTATTTTCTGACCATTGAAACATTAAACTTTGCGTCGTAAAGGGCTACAACATAGCCTTCTTAAAAACGACTGTTTTGGTGACTTCTCCGGCAGAACAAGAAAACACAAACACTTGGAAAAGATATCCAACGTACTCCTCTAGAAACCAGCTCAATTTGGTGGGATTTTCAGCCCAGCGATAAGTACAAACACTTTCTCACAGCTCTCACACTACACTGACAGACACACTTAGTCAAGATCAGGCAAGTTTATTGTGCGCACAGGAGGAAGGAATCACGTTTGGTCAAACGTACGCGGAAAAGCCTTCTGTATTTTGGAATTCAGAGTTTTTCTATATATTATATGCCTGTTCTTTTAACTGAATCATAAACTTTCTTAATATTTGTGAATAGTTGGTGAACTCTAATACCTTATTCCTACTTTTTCTCTAATAACTGTTTGACGTAGAATATTTGATCCAGTATTGATCTTTTACATCTGAAGTCCATTGAAGATCTCTGGTCACTTTAATCACATATGGCTTAACAGTACTACAAGATCAAGAACATTTTGTAATAAGCTGCTAATAGTGATACTCTTCGATAACTATTGGAGTTCATTTTGTCACTTTTTTAAACAGTTACTATTCCCGATTCTCAGGATGTCTTTTTCTACCACGTTAAGTAGATTAATCGGTCTTTAACCAATTAGTTTTCGTTAGTATTTCAAATAATATATTATATTTTCATGATCAAGATAGAGATATTTCTAGCTAGACATCTCATTCGATATAATTAGCAAAGAAATCGATTTAATGAATATATATATATATATAATAATTTGAATTTGTTGACGGAAAAGATTTCTGTAAGATAAATATCAGTTTAGGACTTAAAACAGAAACATTAACAATAAAAGTATCAAATTATAAGTCTACTTTATATTAGTTATAACTATTTACGCCTAAAAAGAAGTATTAGAAAAACAGGTATTAAAGTAAAATAATGAAGAGAAGTGTATGTTTTATATATATATATATATATATATATATATATATATATATATATATATATATATATATATATATATAATATTGCGGTTATAATATAAGTTATCTATGAATAACATTGTTTAGGAACGTATGCGAGAGGTATCTCAGTCATAGTAATAACCAACTATTTCTTAGAAATTTAGACATCGATAATTCTAACACGAATAATCACGAACATTCTGTTTAGAGTGCAATGAAAAGAATTGAGTTTCGAAAAATGATTTTAATGCATGTAATTTATGTTTATTCCTATCTGTAGAAATGTTCAAACTACCGTATCATGACTAGACATTGCCAAACAATTAACAAGTATATACTTTATTTAATGTTGTAGAATTACAAATGGTTGTATGGTATGAGTCCTGTTGATGGCACACTTCAATATTGATAAATTATAACTTAAATGTTCAGTTCGGATCCAGGTTGATACGGTGTCTTCCTCCTACTACAGTCTAAAGTTGTAATGTCACGACTTAGAGATTCCAAGTAGTTTTGTTCCTCGAGTAATGCTGAGGTCGTACTGTACTCGTGGTTAAATAGTAAGTACGTGTACCTACAGGCATATACTTGTATAATCATGTTTGGCAATGCATGAACTTACACAATGATTTTGCTTAAGGTAGTTGACTTCGGTACGTGGAAACATATTTAGAGAGAGAATTACAAAACCGTTTTACAGGTAAAAAATTCATAAGTCAATCATAAATGAGTTTTGAAATATCCAACCTTTCTTTTAATCATCCTTTGCAAGCCATTTTGAAGAGTAATGAACTAAAAGTACAATCACGGACAAAAGTTTAACATAGTCCTTGACAATATATATATATATATATCAGAAATAAATCTTGGATCTGCGGATATAATGACCGGGAAATTTACGGATTGAAGAAATGAAAGCACTTAAAGATAATAGTAGTCTTATTTATTTATTTTATGTATTCCTTTGGATAAATGCTCTGCAAGGCAACGACAAATATAAAAAGGATACTTTATTATGGTTTATTGGGAAGATTAAACGTCTTTACAACAAAACTATTCATATTATATAAGAACATCATAGTAAAGTAAACACAAATACGTATCTATTTATACACTATTCTAGATATTTGTCTTACGAAAAACCAATTTAATATTTTTATGCTGTTACTTATTCGCCGAAAAGAAAAATCATGATTAATGTTCTTTTGCGACTGCGACTGTAGAAAGTAATATTATGACCAAAAAAGATAGTTATTATTAATTGATTGTAGACTGTAAGTTTATTTATAAACAATAGAAAATATGATTTTCTTGTTGGTATTATATCTTTACATTAATTTCACAGTGACTGATATCAAAGAAATCATTTAAATGTCATCTAGGAAATTTTAAGTATAGGATGTTCCTTGAATCCAGTGTCGTAACTTGTGAGGGTCAAGGAGGCAGTGGCCACCTTCCCCACCGCTTATTTAAGTTCCCCGCCATTCGAAGGGACTCAGAATAAAGCTTTCTTACATCAGACGATACGATGCAATCGTTAGTGTGTAAATGAAGCGTGGAATAGGTTCACTACCTTCCCCTTAAAAAAAAAAAAAAAAAGAAAAGAAAAAAAAAACTAAATAAAACGAAAATATGATCTGATCCCATTTCAGTAAAATAATGTCTACTGGTACAGCCCCTGAAATAATATGTATTTCGTAAGAATTTAAGTACTGTAAAATATTTTCCCTTCAATTTTAACTAGTAAGGCATGAAATGGGCCACCACCATACCATTAAAAAAAAATCTGCCCCATCATCTGAACAAAATATATTTTCCTAAGATGAAGTCCAAATGTAATCTGGGGCTTAGTTTAGTAAAACTCCAAATGGGATCCGTAAAAATAATAAAAGATGTTTATTAAGGTTTTAAATTCTAGTGTAAAGGACAATATATTTCTATATATTTCTAAAGAAGCCCGCTCCCAGGAATAGTTCAAGTTACGACGCTGCATCAATCCAGTAATTTATTTTGTAGAATCTGTTTACAACACATAGATCCAATAAATGCTACCATTCCAATACTATATAATTGATGATGGTAGGATCAATCAGCGACAAGCGTACAAATTTGCCCATTGATGTATGTATATCAATGCTTTTAAGTGACTTTGTGGATAAATGTCAGGTGTCACATTAGGGTTTGTGTGAACTACTATACTCCCTCAATGACCCACCCAGCTTCGTGAAAGGTGGCAATTAAGACGTTCTCACATATTATTCGGGTTGAAAAAAAAAGGGGGGGGCATGATGCTTTAGTGGTAGAGCGCTTACTTTTAGAACGTGGGATCTTTGGTTCGATCCTCGGCGAAGTGAGTTTGTGGGGCACAACATAGTGTCCGTGTTTTCCCCCTGGTACTTCCACTTTCTCCTACATTATCATTCCCCCAATTATTCCATCATCGTTCACTTGTCTTACTCATCGTCTCCCTCAGCCTAACGGGGATAATAGTGGGACGGGAAACAAAAAGACTTCATTACAAAAATTTTTGGGTTGAAAAAAATGATTATATAACAGTTTGCACAGTTTTGGAAGTAGGTCCCTTTATACATGTTACACTTCAATCGCAAAAAAGAAATGATTTCATTATATGCACAAAAAATATCTACTTTGTGTAGAGAGTAAATCCCTTATATTAAAATTTTTAAAGTTTATTTCATACTCATACAATTCTTTCATCTCGTCATTGTTATTGTAATAGTCAAGGATATGAATAGCAAAACGGAAAGGCCTTAGTTAAGCTACGCAATAGTATATCATTTAGGATATGTTTAAATAGTGACATGTAATTTATCAGTATCTTTGTCGATGCATTATTTCATCCTGTCACTACAGAGTAGCCTTCTCTCGAAACGTATTTCTTCTGTGTGAGTTCCACTGAATCAAGGATAGTAAATGCAGGATAGTAAAGTGTCTAATTCACAGTCAAGGGTTCAATCTGGCCAATGTTGGGTATTATACAAAACTGGAGATATTCTATCCTATCTAATAACACGACGATGGATGTCTAGAATTATGTGGGCATAGTATGATACAGTGCATATCCTAAGATAAATCGTGCTTTGGATTTCTTCATTGTACACTATAGTCTTCAAGTGGTCCCAGAGATATATTGTCAAGGGATGGCAATCTGGAGTTCTAGGTGTCACTTAACCAGTCTTCGTTGACCAATACAGTGTCCGAAAAATTGTAAATCCAGCTTGGTATCGACTTCTTTACCGTAATGGAGAGGTGCAATGTCCTGTTGAAACAAAGTTGGGAAGTTCCCTTTTAGGTTCAAGATTGATTGAAAACTTCCTCCTAAAGCATTATCAAGTTTTGCTTAAAAACTGAGAGACGGAGATTCGATCATTTTATATAACATATATACCATATTAAGTCATGAGGTGGTTGTCACCTTGCGCCATGAAAGCTTGTACTTAATGGTGGTTTTGTAATGACCAATGACATTTTATGTTTTTACCTTCCTATTGACGTAAACATTGTCTTCATACTAAAAGGAGTAGTAAACGAAAAAGAGTTCGAGATTAACTTTCCTTAATGTTTGTAACACCTGTTTGATCTGTACGTATGCATTTTTCTTTTTCTTTCTGTCGAGAATGTAGTAGATAAAGCTTTTATGTCTCTGCGGATGATCTTAGGGAGTTTAGGGACTTCTGCCAGGACATTACAATCTATTGTCCTCAGCTTGCTACTTCTGGGTTTGTCATGTTTCCACGTGCAAATGTGCGTAATGAAGGATCAATCTGCGTGCAGTGGCTTAAATTCTTGGACAACTTCTCTCTGGCAGTGGTATTCAAGCAGTACATATCACTTGGATGCTTCCCTTAATTCTTAACGACATCATTCAATGTAAGAAAGCCGGCTATTCATATGATTTCAGACACCTTGTACATAAAAATGAGTAATTCTGGTTATGTTTTAGATAAGGAGGAACGATCTGAAAGAGACGCTGTTATGGAATCGAGGACTGACAAGAACCATATTTAGATTGTATTAGAGACCGGTACCCTTGAATCAGTGGAACTTAACCAGAAGATAAGCGCAAGGTTGGATACCTACATATATTTCTTAGAACAGTTTCTGTACCGGTAGCCTTGAACCAATGGAACTTAATCGGAAGATGGAGGCAAGATCGGACACTTACAAATATTTCTTCTTGAAATTTTTTTTAATACATTACCTAGTTATACTCTAGAGAGCAAAGAACATATTATTACATAAGTTCTTTTTCTAGTTTCCACTTATCTCCATCCTATTGTTTCCGTATGTTCTAAGCTGGTTATAAATAATTATTAGTAGTATTTAGTACTTTAAATGGTATATATTTAATTATATTCGTTATCTACATTTTTCTTGACATATAGTAAAGAAACTAGTATTTGCTGTTTAAAAATCTAAGTTAAGATTTGAGCAACGTTTCTAATAGTTAAGTATGTTTTCTAGTATTGAGAGTTCAAATTTTAATATGTACCTGTACTTAAAATTTCTTGTTGCCTCATAACCATTTGAAGGAATTGTCCTAATAAAACCAGTAAAACATCTTTTAATTTCAGTGTTTTAATTTATACCTTTTTTTATGTGTACGACGACACCTATGACGTAGTGACTGTACTTGTATATATTGATAATATATCTAAGCTGATCTTTTTATTTATTTGTAAATTATTAACTTGAATTCTCTTTTTCATCCAGTTCTAGATGTCATCATGTGATCTAAAGAATGGTTATACGTTCACTGAAATTGTAAAAAAAAGTCCTTTATGAAAGGTCATATGACTGTATTGCAAACATTACAATATTATATTAAATGGGTCATAACAGTATTGTGTAGCACTTTGGCATAGATGCGTGCGCCTGTTCGGTTCGGAAGAGGGTCATACAGTTGTATCCTCTTCCGAGCCGAATTGCCCCACAATTTTTTATAACTGATCTCGAGATCCTGTGGATTTGCATTGGGTCGGAGTTAACGTTGGAGCTGATTTTAATGCCACTTATGTTTTTATTGGAGGCCCCCTGGAACACTTACTTCCAATTACTGGAAAAGAAAATTAAATTAATCATTGAATAACGCTCATTTCTGTCAGTACTTTTTAGAGCTCTGCGTCCGCATTACAAACTTTGGGCAGCACAAAACTTATTGCCGTGATTGACAATTTCCATAGATTTCACAAGGAGTATCTTCCTAATTTGGTGTGATATGCAGTCTTTGAAAAAGGGAAAGAATGCGTATAAAGGCGTTTCGAAGCTATGGGAACATTTTGTGACATTTTTTTTTTTTTTTTTTTTTTTTAATTCAAGCTAAACAAAGGCATTTCAGAACAAACAATTGAAAGAGACTTTTAGAGCTATAAAGCTTGTAAACATGGTTCCAGCATTTTCGTTGAATGAAAAGAGTATATTACGTCCATAGACTACTTTAGAGAAGGAGGTACTAGATCGAGACGTGTGTTTCTGAGTGCATAAGCACACGGCGCAAGAGTTTGTTAGTAATTTAGACTTAAACTTTTTGTAGTCTTCATTGCTACGAACTGTACAGACAGCAGTTGGATTAACAGCAATGCGTTCAAAGTTTTTTTTCGAAAAAGTACGGCCGACAAATAAAAAATAAAAAAAGTGCTTCTTCTGGACAATCTAGAGACTCACAAATATTATCCAGCCTTCCAATATGCCTCTGCTATTAATATAATTTTCCTATCTTTTTCTCCTCATATTATTCACAAACTACAACTACTGGACTTGTCGGTGTTTTCTAAGCGAAAGAAATACTTTGTCAAGAATTAAATGTTCTTCAAACGCAATGCCCTGTCCTTCGTTATACCAGCTTATTCGCAATCAGCGTCTATTCAAAATACAATTTCTGGATTCACAAAAGCAGATATTTGGCCTTTTAATCCTAACATATGCTGAAACAGATTTTGTTTTCATAACAATGCATCATGATTCGTCAGAAAATGCAGAATTTCCAACGAATGTTTTACCAGAACAAGGAATGTGTCAATCGTTTACACTCTAGGGATTTTTCTACTCCTTCAGCTTCATCGACAAGTACGACAGAAACAGAAGCACTAAGCGTATTTCATTTTGGAATTTCTCAACCAGAAAAAAAAAAAAAAAAAAACGCTCCAGTTAGTTCCCGTTGCATTCCTAATGATTCAACTAGGCCTACGCGAAAAGCTTCACTTTTGGACATCAGGTCTTTGGCAAAACTGGAGGCAAGTTGGGTTACTCGAAAGCGCAGAAAAATCAACAGTCAGAGGTCCTCACTTCCATTCCAATCAGGACAGCTTAGAACGTGTAACATTTTAGATCAAAAGAAGTGACTGATAGTAAGAAGAGAGACTATTACTATTTTATTTATGCAGAGAAATTTGGTGGCGCTACTTTTGATGACTGGATCCAATGCGTCAATTATAAACACGAATACATGAAAGATTACACATACTACAATGGCTTTTTTCTTGTAATCTGTGTCATATCAACAGCGAAGTGAAAGTGAAATCAAGTGTTATCTTTAGACCAAAATACCGGATACGAATAACCCACCTAGTTCATATCTTGCTTACTTCTTGAACAATACGACAAACACATTAATGTATCCGCTTTATCCGATCTTCTATGTAAAATAATAATAATAATAATAATATGTTTCATAATTTTTTCTGGCATTATATATATATATATATGGTGGACCTTTATCTTGATACGCCCTTGTAACTTTTAAACTAATGGACAAAGAATTCTTAAATTTTGTAAATGAAATGAAATCTTTGAGTTTTACGTCCCACGGTTATGCCGGTTAGGCTAAAGGAGACTGTGATAATGAGAGATGAGTGAAATGGTGGAATGAAGAAAGTGAGAGGAAACGGGAGAACCCCGAGAAAACCCACGAGCACGGTGTTTGTCCACCACAAAGTTCACTTGGCGGGGGCTGGGATCGAACCCGGGACCCCAAGCACCAGAGGTGAACGCTCTACCACTGAGCCACCGCGCCCCCATTCATAAATTTTGTAACATCAAATACCTACAGGAGGGCGCAACAAACGACCTACATTTTACCGCCGTAAAAGTTCATTTTTATTGATTATTTCGGAAATTACGCATCAGAATTTACCTTTCAGCTTGTAATTTTGCTAAGCTCGATGCGATCTCTCAACTGATATTATGTCTTAACTTTGGAGAATATACAAAATAAAGTTTAAATGCTAATCATAATCTTGGGATATATCTCATTAACCACGCTACGTACTGTTGTCTTGTAAGTATCGTAATGAAGAGCTTCATGAGGGTGTCCTTCGGTATTAGCCTCATTATAATACGTACCCTCGTTTTCATTGAGCATCAATTTTTACCTATGATCTTGAAGTATGATAAGTGCGTTACATTCACATGTGATCCTGTAGATGTCCGGAGTTCTGAACCAACCCCAAAGGACCCATTGGGATTAAGACACCGGGCATGTATAGGATCACATGTGAATGTAACGCCACTTACATAGGCGAAACGGGAAGGAATATTGAAGACAAAGTGAAAGAACACCAGCGACACACCAAACTGAAACAACCTAAAAAATCTGCAATAACCGAACACTGCATATAATACGATCATACGGCTTTGTGGGACCAAATTGAAGTTCTGAAGAAAAGCAAACATTCTGGAACAGGAAAATACATGAAGCTCCATTCATTCGTACACAAGCCCTCCATTACCAGAGACGAAGGTTATCATCTACCTGACATCTAGTTTCAGCTTCTCAATACGAAAAGAACCAACAACCAATCAGAGAACAGTTTCCACTGTCAACATCAGAGCACACTATTGGCCAATAACATCAACCAATAGAAACACGTCAATTCCTTAAGACTACAATATAAATTGTACGACCAGCTCACTCCAACCAGCTCTGAAGATGTTACCGCTGTATGGTAACGAAAGCTCAGCACAGCAACATTTACTCTGGCAGCAATCCCGAGAACACTGGATTAATCAATTTTTACGTTTATAAAATATTTTTTTCTCAATTCACTCGAAAAGTGCGCGTGAAATTTTACACTGACTCATATAATTTTGTTTGCTCTAAAAAGTTCTATCAATTGGTATATATATATATATATATACATCATCTTTGGATACGTTTATCTGTTAAGCGCTAATAACATTGTAGAATTAAAAAGAAACCTTGTTACAACAGATCATACCTTACCTTGGCTGAAGAATTTGACTGTATTGATAACGTAACCAGTTGGCCAAGTTCAAATAATTTCAAGAGGAGGAATTTTATTTCAAGAACTTGACAGAATCGATATGACAATTTATTTTAGCTCAAGAACTAGGCTGTATTAATAACTTTATTTGTTCGTATTAGTTTGGAACTTGTCTTTATTATTATTATTATTATTATTATTAAACATGGAGTGTGTTGGATTGAGTTAGTTCAATCGACAAGTATATTTTACCTTGCGAAAGGTCATAGAATCTTTCATGGGGGATATATCGATGTACCTATGCACTAGTCAAAATTCTAAGTTTTCGACCTTCTAGACCCTGTTCCAACTGCAAGAAAACCGAGCTAACTCCATGAAGTCCGGAGAACAGCTACATTTTATGACGCAATCAGCGCTGTAACTCTTTAAGTCCTACCAAAAATATCATTATCTTCTTTGTAGAGCATTCAATTTGCTACAATTTGCATTTTATAAGTATTTAAAAAAGAAAACTCTTAGATGCCGAAATACAGAAAATAAAATATCCTAAATTCTGATTTTCTAAACTCAGGCAAACTAAAAGAACGCACAATTTGTACATTTTACGATTATTTCAAAAAATTACTTTATTTTGTGATATTATGAAATAATGCAAATTGAAAAAAAAAATAGTCTTGATCTTTTGGGTTCATACATGATTATCATGACTTTCTAGAACAGCAGGAAAATCTTCAGTATTTTTAATCTTTTGAGATAAAATCGGATCAATTAGAGCAAATTACATTGGGCTTGGCAGAAAAGTTATAACAAGAAATTGATTCTGGCTTATGTACAAAGAGAAGGCGTTGCTTCTAAGCTTCCCTCATAGAACCAACTCGATTACAAATTCCATTTTGTTACTTCAATAGTAAATGCTTTTTCTATGGGAAGGAGATTACTCAATTAGAATTTATTGAAAGACAAGCAAAGTTCCCTGTCGGCGGGCCTAATATTATGCACCAACTAATGAGTAACGGTATCTCACAAATGATTTTGACAGCAGGTAGAAAACGCGGTGATAAATGGAAAAACAAATTGATGGAACGTACTACTCAATTGGGGAAAGTTGAGGAACGACACCTCCTCCTAGAACAGAATCAAGGTTCTTTCTTATTATTGTATATTTTCTGATAAGCACTGTAAACAGTAAATTGCCCCCATCAATCAAATTTAATTTGCTCTAGTCGATCCAGTTTTATTTCAAAAGATTAGAGGCATCGAATACTTTACTTCTGTTGTGGAAAGTAATGACGTTGACATGCTATATAAATCTAAATGTTCAAGGCTGTATTTTTTGTTTTGTGTACATTCTTTCATCATATCAGGAAGTGAAGTTATTTTGTGAAATAATCGTAAAGTGCAGAAATAGTGCTTTTTTATTATTTCTTCTGAGTTTAGAAAATCACAATTTATCATATTTTAACTTCCATATTTCAGTACCTAAGAGGTTTAGAAAAGAAAACTTTTACAAATCGTAGCAAATACAATGTTCTTTTGTTTTATTTTATTTTATTTTATTTATTTATTTATTTATTTATTTTTTTAGGAGTTCAAGGTAGGGTTATCATGCAATAACTTAATAACATCAGAAAATGTAGCTATTTTCTCGGCCTCCTGGAGATAGCCCAGTTTTCCCGAAAGCTAGCACAGGGTCTAGAAGGTTTATTTATTTATTTATTTTAAGGTAATGCATATATACCTGTTCATTCAACATACCCTAAAGAAAATTTTTTATCAGCCTTTGGAAGCTAACCCCCTTTCTCCATACCTGCCGAATAGACTATTAGTGCTCTATTTGGGCAATAATTAGTAACCCTCACAAATGTGTAAGAACCCAACGCTGCACAAACATTATTAGATAATTGAACGTTTGTTTTCGTACTGGTAATAGAAAACGTGGCTGATAGTAAAGACCTTATACTTCAACCATTGCAAGATTCAGATCTTAAAGGACTAGGTTTAGTTGACGACGAAGACGTCGTTCCTGATTACATTCCTTAGCTCGATGGTAATAATGTCGGGGCTATGAAAACGAAGCTGAAAAAAGTGAAAGAAACATCAGTGTTACCGAACGTGAAAGAGATGTATGTATTCATAGTCATTCTTGGTTTTTAAAAAAATCCTTCCAAGGGAATACACACTCCTGAATTTAACAAAGTTACTCAATCTATTTCTCCTGCATAATACTTCGGGAAATATTTCATAAAAGATATCCTGTTGTTATTTGTTCGACATACTGCTGAGTATTATATGCAAGATAATAGATGTGAATTGAAACTGTTCCAGTAACTATTGTCAGAAATTTTTAAGGTATTCATGGTATGATAAGCTGCATTTGTTATCGCAGGATATAAATGTTTTAGGAAGTAGATTTCGTTAAAGTCGGTTGCCAATCAAGACGAACTTTTTTTTTATTTTTTTTTTTTTACTATTTGACGTTCTGAAGATGACTAGAAAGTTAATGATCTGTGGAAGGTACAACCGATGTGAAAAGCTATACAAACACGATACTTAGAGCTTGAACAAGTTTTGTCAGATATTCAATAGACAAACAGCTTATTGCATTAATTGGTGTGTTTGTGTGTGCACTTTGCTATACCGTTAAAAATAAGCTGAAGCCCGATGGACTAAACAATTATGTATTAACTTTTTGTGGTTATAGATTTCTCAATCCATCAAGGGTCAGGAACTTCTTATTCTGATAAGTGATAACAGTCTTAGACGTGGTTCAGAAGTTGCCTGTAGGAAGTTTTATTTATTTCGACAGATATCTTATCGGTTTCTCTCCTGGAAAGGTTGAGCGATAAACAGATAGACGGAACTGGAATATTTCAAATTCGAAGAAATTAGAATAGTACAGAATTCAAAAATATACAACTTTCTAATGAGCAAGACATAAAGAGAGGAGAATTCTAAGAGTTCACACAAGATGATTAAAAAAAAAACTTTTCTATAGCGGAAGAACAGCAAACTCATTGTGATTGCTTCGATAAGCACAGTATTCCATCTCACTGATGATGCTAAAAGGTGAGACAAAAAGAATAAAAAAAATATGTTAGTGTTCTTTGTCAAGCAGTTATAAAGAAATACTGCATAACCAACGTATGGAAAATTGAACGTACATGATCAAATGCTTGAGTATTTTCGGATGGATTAAAACCAAGAAGTGAAAAAAATGATTCTTCATTTTTTGCATGTTCCGTAGTTAATCGTTGTTCTAGTAGTCAAGACTACTAGGACGTCATGCAGAATCTTTCTGAAGCGTGATTAGTGCCGTATTAAAGAGTTCGATTAACATGTTTCCTGCAGTAGTTGGACTTTTAGTATGACGTTAATCATACGTCAAAATGACTTTGTATTAAGGACCCTTGTTACTAAATTTCAGGGGATAAGATCACCTTGATCTTATGGAATTTCGATTTTCTATTTCAAGAGTTCCTCCTCGTTTGTCCGAAACAAAGAGAAACTCATCTGACCACTTTGAAGAACCAGAAAGTGCTCAGAAAGCCACCTAAAGCTACTAAAATCTACTGTACTGCCATCACGGAACAAGAGATTTGACTGCTACAGTTACTGACCTATAGTGGACAAAGTTCCAGGTACAAGATGCTGCAGACTTCACAGCTGTAAGTCACGATTCCGAACAATGTGTGTGAAATAGGATGTATATTTGTATATTTAATAAGGACGTAAACTGTTTCATTAAGTTTCACACAAACGAGTAATGTGAATATTCAACATTCTCATGGCTTTGTAGTTTTTTACTATGTTGTAATTCTGAATCTGATTGTGTGAAACCAAGAAAGTACAATATTTAGTACTATTAAAAAGCATTATGCAACTACTCTCATTTTCATGAGTATTGGAATTAGTATGAGTTAAGGTCAAACCATCACAATTGTGAGTATCTTATCGTATTTTACCCTCCCCACGATGAGAAACATATCACGAGCAATTTAGGAAGTATTTTTCATAAGTAAATACATAATAATTTGAAGTATTTTCTTTCTGGATCTAAGTGATACTAACTATTTGTTTTATACAATTTTGGAACTTCAAAATATGCAAAATAAATAGTTCTCGTAACGCTTTGAGATTTTTTTTTTATTACATAGGAAAATTTTACCTCATCCCAGGTGCCGAAAACCGTCTTAAAACCAAAATCTCCGATCCATAGAACAAAAATTTACCATCGTTTACGTTGTACTTAAGGTCGCAAGGATCAAAGGAAGGGGACATAATGATTATTAATCTTTGGAGATTGAAGAATTATAAAAAGTCACAGCTTTAGTAGGCTGTTTTCGAACTACCTATCGGTTATGAAGCCCCGACATTGACCACTCACCCACGAATAATACTACTTGATGAAACATGTTCTTTTCGCACGTCAAGAGACCCAACACTTTCGAGTCATAAACATTGAAAATATGCTCTTATTTCTATTAGGAATAGTTATTTATGATAAATACTCAATAAACATTGAAAATATGCTCTTATTTCTATTAGGAATAGTTATTTATGATAAATACTCAATAAACATTGAAAATATGCTCTTATTTCTATTAGGAATAGTTATTTATGATAAATACTCAATAAACATTGAAAATATGCTCTTATTTCTATTAGGAATAGTTATTTATGATAAATACTCAAAAAGGTATTGCAGTGTGTCGTAAAAACAATTTTAAATTGCGTGGTAGGTGAGAAAGTTGAGCGTCTGAAGTATTACAAGATTTCACAACAGTGACGACACCAGCTTTAATTTCTTAGGGGTGCAAAGGAGGGACAGAGACATTTTTGCGAGGGAATATTTTTGCGTACTAAAAATGATTGATTTACTTACATTATAATACAGATGTATTACGTTATTGTTTTCTATTATATAATTATAAATTACACTTATGTCAAGTAAAATTTGCAACTAATAAATAAGGAAACGTGTGCACATGAAATATTTTTCAATGCAACGTTTGATAGCTTAAACATAAAGTGAATGACTTTTGCGTATGCTAGAAGTAATACATCATATGTAGTAGTCTGTTCTGATATTCCAAAGTTATAACGAAAATTCTTAATGAGATGTACAGCACAAAACAACTAGATATCTACAGCACCTTACATGTGCCTAAGAAAATAATGAAAGAACAAAATTGTGGCTTTCTTAATGAATCATGGTTCTCCTGTTGTGATGCGCTGCAGAAAACGTATCCACCACTTTCGACAGTTTAAGAGGCCCCATCATTGCGGAATTAAAATACCGCTAATTTTACAGTAATTGTGCGATATCTCCAAATAGATAAAAGATACTCGAAAAGTGAAACAAGAGCTCGCTAGACAATATTATTTTACATGAGATACCGTTATCATGACTCACTTATCTGCTTTCACTTTCCAGCCGTTTAGAAAATCGGCATTTATTTTCGCGTTTCTAAATGGCAGCAAACGGAAAGTTACTAGGTGACTCGTGAAACCGGCAACTCGTGCAAAATAATATTGTCTAGGGCGCTCTTGTACCAAATTTCGATTATCCTTTATCTATTTGAAGATATCACATAATTACTGTAAAATTAGTTGTATTTTAATTTCGCTATGATAGGTCTCTTAAGAAGTTTGCATTATTCTTTTTCTATCGCTAGAATAACCAAATGCGTTAACATGGTATTCAGCATACTATTACGAGCAAGGCTCTTAATTCGCTTGAGAAGAACACGTTCTATCTGGAGACTGGGACTGTCAGATTGTGTATTTCATGAAATGCCAACCTGCACTTTGTTAAGGATGAAACCCAATAAATAAACTACTTTGGCATCTTCTTCCTCGCATCGTTTCAAAGCTTTAGGTAATATTTGCATTTCAGTTTTCAACGATGAGAGGTCACATGAATATAATTTAGCGAATGGATAATTCAGAAAAGCATCTGATTGTGGCAAAAATGCACACACTGTAAGGTAAGTATATAATTTTGCTTTTGACCAAAGGTAGTAGACGTAGAACTAGTCTTCATTATACCATATACCAAAAATCTCACAAAAATATTTCTTCGTTAGGAAATACAACGAAATACGGAGATACGATAACGCTTGAAACACTGAGGAAATGAGTTGGTTATTTCACGTTTGACGTGACGTCATATCTCGATATCCCTCTCTGAGTCATATTGAAAGCTTCAGAGAATGTTTTCATATTGCAATTTGTTACTGTAAACTACAAATAAATTTAGGACCTAAAAGCATCTCAAGACACGTGAACAACTTTTAATAGACCCTACCAGTACCAAGACCACAGTGATCTGTTATAAGTCCAGCGTTTGTGGACATATTATGTCATAACTACTGATTACCAAGTTGTCTACATCAGTATTTTTCTTCGCTTGGATAGTGGTTTCTGACCTCTTGATGTCGATAATACAATTAATTAATTATTTTCAGTCTTGTCTTTTCTTGCCATAACATACAAGTTGTCCACAAAGTCCTGAAACCGTTAGAATGAAACATAGCTCGTAAATATAGCAGATAAAGACATGCGGTTTTTTGCAATGTGTTCTACAACTCTCCTTATTTTTAGAGACAGGTAGCGTAATGTACTTGCCGCGGGGTGGACGACCAGGTGTGGCTAGAAGTGATTTACAACGTGCAAGGGGTATTTTAGCTCAGCCCTCAGAAATCAGCCAGTCGTGCTTCACGCAAATTGCAGGTCCCGAGACCAATAATACATAAGATAATCCACAGCTGCATCCCCACAAAGTGCAAATTACGCAAGCTTTGGAGCAACTGACCTTTCTGATTTTGCTGCTCGCATTCTGGACTTAATCAACGAAAACAATCAGTACCTGCAACTGGTCATGTTCTCAGACGAAGCCACGTGTCCCATGTCTGGATATGTGTTTATGAAACCCCTGTTTCAGATATTGCCACACACCGTACTCGAATTACCGTTATCTAACAGATTGATGCTGATACGCTGCAGCGTGTATGGATGAAGATTGAATATCGTCTCGACGTCCTGAGGGCAACTAACGAGGCGCGAGTCAAAGTGTTGTAACTGAGAATAAAACTTGCAGAGTTGTAGAACACGTTGCAAAAAACCGCATGTCTTTATCTACTATAGTTTACGAGCCATGTTTCATTGTAATGGTACCAGGACTTTGTGGACACCCTGTATTTCTACAATGTTATTTATATTACAATTGAATATAACATATTCCTGCACCCTGTATTTCATATGTGAAGTAAGCTCTTTCAAGGTCAACCATAATGCTGAATTTGCTCAAGATCAGTTAAGTTGCCCTATGATTGAGTTTTCTTTCTTGTTTTATCTTAGAAATATTAAAAGAACGAAAATATAACTAAATGACTCAATTTATTCCCTTTGTGTATAAATTATATTTTTTTTTCAGTAAAAATAATTTCAATTAATGTAAGACATCATAAGATTTTTTATTCTAAATTTGTATGAAGAATAAGCATATAAATACATTTTTTTTCACAAAGGTATAAGTTTAAAATCACACACGATAGAAGAATATATCAAAATATTAGGGAAAAATTGAAGAAACGTATGATACACGCACACACACACACAAGAAAAATTTCGTCATATGTATCGCAAGTGTCAAGTCAGGAATTTAATCTATAAATAAAGATTTCTGTTCTTGCTAAAACTTATCAGGTTGTCTTGCATCTCTATCATCATCATCATCATCAAATTGGTGATGATCTTGGGCTGGCTCGTCTTCATTATCACTATTGTCATCATTATCATCATCATCATAGTTAACATTATTGTTGGCTGCATGGATGTTGTTCGATGTATTAAAATGCTGGGTTATTAGCATTTTACCTCGCTTAGCTGGTGGTTTCTGGGATCTTGATACCGATAACGCAAGTCGTGAATTGTTTTCTTTTTCGTTTGACCTTTGACGCTTGATACCTTTTCCTTGAGATGTACTTGCAGCATCATCAAGAAATCTTTGTTCAATTCCTGTCGAACTAAAACCACTACGTTCTGCACATGTAGCAGATAAGGATGGAAATGTCGAGTCTGTATTTTCAGGCTGTTTGTTGTTAGAATTGGAAAGTAAAGACAATTCTTCTCCAGAATCTGCTAATACAACAGCCAACTTCTTCTCATCGATGAGAAGACCATTAAATCCCAGAGCAATCAATGCGTGTGGCTTGTGCAAAAATGTTACGTCGACCTTTCCTAATGATTTCCCCTCATCATCGTGGTGAATAGTGACTGATGACACTGGACCCAGTAATTCACATATTGACTTAAGTTGATCTGATGTTATGCTCGGATTGAAATTCGACATCACAACTTTCGTTGGGCAATCATCCCCTTGTGCCATTTTGTTTGCAAAAGTTAACACATCATCAAGAGATACTCCCGAAATACTATTGCCGTTATTATAACCATAATTATCAAGGAATGCAGGATAGATTCCATTATCATCATCTTCTCTTTCACTTTCATTTTCATCGTGAACATCAAAATCATCATCACTATCACTATCATCGTCGTCGTCATCATCATCATCGTTATCACCGAATGCAAGTTGTTTGAGCTTTAGAAAACTTTGTGAAGGCGGGTTTGTGCCAAGTATACCCTCTCGTGTTCTAGCAACTCCATTATTCAGCAAGACATTATTATTGGTACCACGTCCTATATGCACTCTTCCTGAAAGGAGAGGAGCAACAGATACGTTCTGGTGGTCATTGCTCAATCTCTGGTGGGCAATTTTCAAGAGCCTCTGGCGAATGGTGGAATCTTGGTCACCGTTCGAGCTATGAGCACTCCCTCGAATTTCCTGCAAACCATTCGGAAGTTCGTTATCTTTTCTGTTGTGTTGTGATTGAACTTTTGAGACATTCTTTGGTTTAGCTGTATGTTTTACTTCACCGCGACCTGATCCTTTTCCTCTAGATAAACCTCTACCTGCGCGGTTTCCTCCAAAACCACGGCGCTGCATATTTTTTTCTTTCTTTCGTAGCTGGATTTCAAGAGACGTACGTAACGACGATACAGTAGTCAATCGACCTATTTTAATGAAATGAAACGGTAGTTAAGAATTGTTAGTCGTTTCTAGGATAATTTCAATAAAAACTAACAATTGTTATCTATATTGATACTAATTTTTTGTCGTCAAATAAAAATTAGTGAACTTGGTAAAATTAATGCAAATATGCTCTTCAATAATCATCTTAATTAATTAATTATTATTTTGTTCTTGGATCTCGGGCAAGAAAGAAAATGCCCGGTACGCCTTCCCCTTTATGAGACCTCCTAAATCTATATCCAATAACCAAGACAAAATTAATATTTATTGTGGTATTTACATTTCTGGAATAATGCACAAACTAATATGCATATCTTGTGAATCTTTGTTGTGGGAAAGATTTTTCAAGGCGCGTATAACGTTAGCTAAGATGAAATTACAGCTATATTACCGATGCTGTCTGTCTTCTATAATAAAATTCAAACTAAAATATAACTTTTTTAAAAATTACATTTACTTCAAAATTACACACACACAAAAATGTAACTATGTTTTATAGCTAAAATCGTGGTATGAAATATCTAAAGCTAAAGACATCTATCCTCTTCTGTCCTGGCTTCTGGAAAGCGCAACAAGAATTTTTCATTGCAGTTTTTTTGAAGGTCTATGGCAGCGTTTCCCAACCTTTTTCAACTTGCGGCACACTTCAGGGTAACTTGAATTCTCGCGGCACACATATTATTATTATTATTATTATTATTATTATTATTATTATTATTATTATTATTATTATTTGAAAATATAAAATACTGTAGTATTTTTTTCTGATTACTGACATCCTTCTCACAGAGAAGAAAGCTATACCACTGTTTTTTCCCCGTGGTAAATCATTATGCTTATTTTTCATTTTAATTTAAAAATAGAAAACAATTACAATCAGATATAGGGCTCAAGTTGTTAAAAATACACTTTTTTTTTTCGAAAACTGTATCCAACCTTTCATTAAGAAGGAGGATCACTAAATAACGAACGAACAAACGAATCTCTTTTACTTTTAAAACACAAATATAGGTAATTCGTATGCATGTTTACTTTGCCGGAAGGATTGAATAATATTTTAAAATTTCAAGTTACGAAACAGTCTGCAACAATAAAGAAGCAATAATGGTCATAACAATGATAACAAATACTTTTTTTCAAAATTAGAAATGTACAGAAAAATGTTCTACAGAAAAGTAACACAGTATGAAACTTTAAATTTTAGGTTCATAATAGTAATTTGAAATACAAATATACCTTTTTCTGTATGTCTTGCAATTTGATTGCTATAGAATTAATAATTTTGTTCCGATTTCCTCGCGGCACACCAGCGACCCATTCGCGGCACACCACTGTGCCGCGGCACACCGGTTGGGAAACGCTGGTCTATGGGGTGGTCAACATGACAAGAATATACATTTTTGCGTTTGATGATGTCATAGGGGGTAGCTGATGGTCCACATACGGGGACCTTGGTTCTTAAGTAGTATTAAAACCTGCTTATGTGATAATATATGTTTAATTTATTGTTTCCATTTAACACGATAAATACATGCTGGTGAATGTAATGAAAACTCAGCCCATGCAAATACAAATTGGTTTTGTGTATTGCGAAAAAAAACTGTTATTGCAGTAAAATAAAAGTGCATCGGGGGTTCTCAAACTATGGTTACCTATTACTTGGGGCCCAGAACATATAGTGTTGATTTAAAGTGACTACTGTGCATACATGAAGAAGGATTATTTTTAGTCCTGGAAAATTCTTTTGGGTTTGAGATAAAACCGATTAGGTCACTGTTCATACTTTCAGAAGGTTCTTTATTTCACGATCATCGAACAGCTTCACAACTGAAATAAGAAAAATAGAATTTATTCATATAATTAGGAAGAAATACTAATGATTGTCAGGGCCGGATTTAGCATTTTGGCGCCCCTAGGCCCAATAATTTTTTCCGCCCCTAGTTTGGTTAAAGTTACTTTCCTAAAAACCTTTATTAAAAACTTACAGCCAGTTCTCCCGTGTTTCAGATCAATGTTGTAACGAAGTTGATGCATAATGTTGAAAAATAGTTTAACTTTACCAACAATTATTTGTTCCAATGAACTTCAAAATCAGAATGCTTTATTAGCCTGATTTTTTAAAATCAATTCAAAAAATATGTTAAGTTATGGCTATTTATTTTTATTTGTAGATATTTTTTAATTTTTTTTCGCTCGGCCGTGCGCCCCCTGGGAGCTTGCGCCCATAGGCCCGGGCCTACCGGGCCTATTGGGAAATCCGGCCCTGATGATTGTTATTGCAACACTGACCATCAGTAACGGATTTACGGGGCAGGGGGTGTTCGGGCTGAAGTCACCAAATTTCCGGTATTTCTCTCTCTCTCTCTCTCTCTCTCTCTATATATATATATATATATATATATATATATATATATATATATATATATATATATATATATATATACATATACAGGGCCGGCCTTAGGCGGTGCGGGGCCCAATTGGGAACTTCCTTATATAGTGGAAAATATGAGAATGACGTCTTAAATGCGTCATAATAACTATAAATACCACAGTTTCTTTGTCAATTTGGCCTTACACGAATTGACTTTCGAAAGTTATTTTGCAATTTAAGATTAAAATAATGGGCTCTACTTGCACTGTGTGTTAATATGACTGAATAAAACAACACCTGCGTAGAATTTCTTATGAAAAGTCGCCAATTACTAAAGTCATACTTGAAAGCAAATGAACGGATGAGAAAATGAATTCATCTTCATTGTTTCAGTCACACTCAATGATATACGATAATCTTGTACCTGATATTTCATTGACTTTTCCTGCTGCTTTTTATGCTGTTCCTTCAAAAATGAGTGACCTTATATTTGAGATATATTGTTTATATCACTAAAACTTACCTCAATTATATTGCAATGATATAATAATCTTAAATCCCATTCAAGTGTGTTCACAGCACGAAAACGTACACGAGTCAAGAAGATACGGATAGTAACAGAGTAAGAGAAATGACCGATTCCAGTAATTACTTTTAATTAGCTCTTTTCCATAATTAAGCGTTTCCGACCAAAGTCGCAGAAAAACATTTTTCTTGTATTGAGAGCCTGAACACATATGATAAGTTTGTCAGTTTATCCCCGGAATACCCTGCATGTTTACTTATAAGCTTGATTATTAAGAAAAATGATTAATAGCAAAGACAGTTTCGAAACATTTTCCCGTTTCTATGTTGTGGAGTCCTCTTTCAGGAGGAACTAATAGTAATCTCTCATCATGGACAGATCCCACTTTCCTAACGTTTTTCCATTTGCAAAATATTCTGGTGAAAACGCTCATCCTGTTCTTTGCTTATAGCAGCTAATTTGTCAGAAAAATAACTCAAATAGAAATGCAGACAGTGAATGAATTTTAAAATACATATTTCACCCTTGTGCCTTGCAATTTTTCAAAAAGGTTCTGTACTAGTATTTCAGAGTTTTCTTCTCTTACAAGCAAACGTATCGATGTCGAAATCTAGTTTCTTGACCAAACTTGGCAGAGAAGTATGGAATATCAAGAAACGAGCGTAAGCAGTAAATAAAGACGGCCGCAGTGGCCAAAAGCTTGATTGATCATAACAATGTGTTTCATGTTTGAAAATTTCATTGTATTTGTAAAACGGGAAAATGGATGAAAAACAAAAACACACTAAACGACACCAGGAGGAAGTAGACATCTATTTGGGGATGTGCTTATCATGGCCGCCATCTTGATGTCAGCCATCTTGTTTCTCGCTTGACTTTTTTAAATAGGAAGGGGGTCATGTAATACATCAAATTGGGCTAGAATTTTACGAAAAACACAATGGTGGAGTCTATGTTTCTATAAGACACAGACCTTAAGAAACTGGTGGAAGATGGATGACGCATTTTCCATTGGATTATTCGAGTTAGAAGAGAAACCTTCGTAAGCAGCCACCTATTCAGCACGAACTAGTATACATTCGGTTTTCCTGACTTGATTTTTTTTAAAAAATACATCCACGGGACTTTTCGCAGGAGAGGGCAAAGTTTGTCCTCTGGTTTTGTATTTTTAATATAGCTATAATAAGAGAAAGGATATACAAAGAAGTCACACTGAGGCTAATTTACTTGATACCTTTTCGGTATTCACGATAGTATCACAGGGCATAATCAGTAAGAACGCCAGGAAGTTTTACTTAGTGGGGTGTTCAAGCTAAAAGAAGATACCGGTATTCACTCAGAATAATGATATGCATCTTTAAACAATTTTTTTTTTTAAAAAAAGAACAATGTTTTTACGCCCAGGAAAGTGTGTAAGGAAATTTGGGGGAGTGTTAGAGGTGTGCAGAATACTCCCTGCACATATCTATTTTTCATCAGAAATTGTAAACGTAACAAAATAAAGGAACTACTGCAGCATTAAATTCAGAAAATACATATTTGCTTATGCCCGGAAACTTAATACAAACTATTCATTTACAATTTAGGGAGGGGCCATCACTTAAACTCCCTTGTGGAGTCCATAAATGTACCTGTATTGCAATATGTTGTTGTGTGTACTTGACAATCAAGGGTAACAGAGGCACCTTAACGGTACCATAGCCACTTGGCAAGGGTCCTCGCAAGCATTGGGGGTCGCGCGAGCAGGATGGCATGTATTAATTGCATGTATTAAGAGCAAAATTTTGTCATAGGAACCACAACACACTTATTTGCTCTGGGACCTAATAATGCTGTTAAAGCGGCACTGGAGAATAGACTAGACTGGAGAGGAGAGTAGACGGCACTAGTGCGGGGCCCGATTGGGAGCAATCGGTCCAATCGGCTTAAGGCCGGCCCTGCATATATATATATATAGCCATGACTATCTATCATGATAAACCTCAGGCGCTCCGTTTCAAATATTCCGGAATTTCTGAGAAAAGGAAGTATTTATACGCAAAGACCTTTCCTAAAATATTTTCTAAATCTGCCATTGCTAGAAATTACACACAACTCAGAAATCGAAAAGAACAATTAAGATAGAAATTCCATGATTTAGCTAATGCAACGTATTTAAGCGACTAGTGACATAAAAAAAAATCTAAATTGAAATGTAGCACAATATGACCCCAATGATCAATTTGGGGTACCTTTCCTGGGCGGCGGTAATTTTGTCACCGGAAATTTCGTCACCAAAATATTAGCATGTAGGTAATTTCGTCATGGAAATTTTTACACAGTAATTTCGTCAGTAAAAAAACATAATGTCAGCTTCAGCAAATGTTAAAAGCACAGGCAAAATGGGTCTATAACGGGTTTGTATATCATTATTTACAAATATTAGGATTTGCCAATATCAGAATTTTACGAAGATTTTCATCGTTCTTGTATTGTTCTGTGAGTCTAAGCTCTTGGGCCTTCCTCCATGTTGACTACGTCAGGTGAAAAGAGGTCATTGAAAGAATATTATATTTCAACTCTGAGTAAACATTGGTAAATAGTTATTGGAAATCTGTTAAGAAAACAAATTTATATAAAGGAAGAAAAAAACAAATATGTCTGGAAGTTTTCTTTAAATAGCGTGGACAGGTATTCGACCAATCAGAGACAAAGATTTGTTTATGTTTCCCAGTTTTAGCCAATTACACATCTTTCAGGTGTGTTTGCTCTGCTTGCTATTTAAGCACAGAAATGCTCACAGTGTAGAGTGAAGTTCTATACAGAGTGTAGTTCACTGTGATCGTTTTATTCGACTGAAGTTATTGTAAGGCATATGTTAGGTTGTCAATTAGTTGGGACAAGGTGTTTGCTATTGAATAATTGGGCAAAGTGTTAAGAAATTGTGAAAACAAATGAAGGGCGTAACTAGTGTAACTACGTAACGTAAATGATGTGTAAATGTTTTTAGGTTGGAAGGGAGCCATAAGTGGCTGAAGTTATTTGTAGATTTGATATGAGCCCTAGGTGGCTGAGTTTGTTGTATAATTATCAAAGTTAGTTGAATTGTAGTTATCTCTGAACCTTAGTGGTTGTATAATTATCAAAGTTAGTTGAATTGTAGTTATCTCTGAACCTTAGTGGTTGTAAAGTGTATGTTAATTACCCAGAGATATACAGGTGCATTAAAAAGTTGAAGTGTTCAGGAAGTTGCTTTGACATTCATTGGGAATTACAGTAGTTTAGAAGGTTAATTAAAAATAAATACCTTGCACTAATTATTGACTAACTAACAGCATGGAGATTATATCTACTACACGAGGAGGAGAGAAATTGTGTAGTAGATGGCCATATGTACATAGGTTCAAGCAGTGGCGTATTTAGGAGGGTGACTTCCGGGCTTAATCCTCCCTCCCGAAATCACTTAGTATTGTAAAGTAAATGAAATATCTTGCAGAATTTTCACATTTTCAAGGAAATCCCCCCGAAAGTTAGCAAAGCCCCTCCCGAAACAAAATCATAAATACGCCACTGGGTTCAAGAATTTGGACCATAGGTTCAAGAATGGCCATAGGCTTTGATGGCCATAGGTTCAAGAATTTGGACTCTCAGAACGATACAAGAACGATGAAAATTTTCGTCTGTTTTTCGGGAAAATGAACGGATTAGCATTTCTCCCTATAGCGGATGTGCATCGAGGAATACAAATACTAAGGGAGGAGGCTTCGGAGGAAGAGCTGGAACTTCTAGACTATTTTGATAGTACTTACGTGTCCGGTACATATCGCCGTTCTGGAAATATTCGTTTACGCAATGTGCCCCCTTCTTATCCTTCAGACACCTGGAATGTTCACCAAGCCATCCTGAACAACAATCCTAGGACAAATAATATTTGTGAATCGTGGAACCAGAAGTTTCATCAACTGGTAGGAATATCCCACCCAACTATTTGCAGGTTTATTCGTGGAATTCAACAAGATGAAGCAACAGTTTCAACTATGCTTCATCAAGATGATGTGGGCCAACCACCAAAAAAGAAAACTAAAAGAGCGTTTCAGACTTTGCAGAAACGGCTCTAGTCTTTGTGTTTAGCATACAACGCTGGAACTAAAAGTTTGACAGATTTTTTGCTTGGTGTTTCATTTAATGTGATGCACAGTAGAAAATAAACATGTAAAACGCTTATGGTATTATAACGACTTACATTTTCTTTACTATTTTCTGTTTGGAAATTTTGATATAGGCAAAACATAAAATTTGTAAATAGTAATATACAAACTCATTAGGGGCCCATTTTGCCTGTGCTTTTAACATTTACTGAAGCTGGCATTATCATCTTCTACTGGTGTTTGTTCTTGGGTCGAGTATCCGAAACTTCGATTTTGCATAGTACAATACCAATTGGATTGCTTTCCAAATTTGATTAAGATCAGGTAAGCTTTTTGGTCACTTAGTTTGTTTCTACTTGATTCAAGAAAGATAAAAAGATAACCGTGACAAAACTTCCATGCTAATTAATATTTCTGTGATAGAATTACCGAAAATTTTCTCTCTTATCTCAGACATAATATTTAAAATAATATGTAACTATTTAATAATCTAAGCGATTTCAAAAACTTTTTCGAGTTTATTCATTGTGTCATGTTCAATAAGACACTGGTCATTTTCGGTGACAAAATTACCGGTGGCGAATTTACTACGTCAAAATTTTCGGTGACGAAATTACCTACATGCTAATATTTTGGTGACGAAAATTCCGGTGGCGAAATTTCCGGTGACGAAATTACCTAAGTTCACCTTTCCTTCCTGTCCCAGCTTGAAGTTCACACAAGTATTAGATATGAATCAAGCAAAATGGATTAACACTTATTTAGGTGTACATAGAATCAAATAATAATAATTTTCGTACCTGGCGTCCTTTTTCTTCAAAATTGGGAAAATACCTCTGGTCTCCCCCCCCCCCCCTTCATCCTCCTAATCCTTCAACTTTGGATACTGAACCTGACTTCAGCAATAATGTAAACATTCAATAATGCGGGCACCAGACACATAAGTTTGGAAAATTTAAATAATTAAATGTTACGTGTACAATAAAAAATACTTATTAACATTTGAAGTTCGGTGTCCAGTACCCCTATCATCGTCCAAATGGAAAACATCTGTACATATATGCGATTATAAAATATTTGTGACATATATGCTTTTAATTTGTTTTGTATAACTTAATACGGTACCTTTTATTAGCATTTTTATCGTATATCACGAAATGGGCGATACTTTCCTAAGAATTTGTATTGTAGACCTGAGGTCCAGATTTGTGGAATTACACTAAACACACGTGTAGACGAAATACTACTACGCAGATCAAAAAACGTAAAATTGCTACTACTTCTAGAAGTATTAGGCACACCTCGAAAGAAGTATTGCCTTCAAAATATTGAAAATGATAGAAAAAATGTTTGGTTATTTGTCATCCTCTCCACCGAAGCCATTTTGACTCAGCATACATGGAAACAAAAGAAAACACGTGGAAAAACAATCAACAAATGTGCCACCATGTGACAAATTTTTCAACTAGAGATAGGGTTGCCAACTATGGAAAATAGAAAAACCGGCGCCCCCTCAATATTTCCTAAGATATAGGTCTAAGTACGAAGTATCTCTGTTCGGACCCCTCCCCCCCCCCATGGGAAGGAAAATACTATCGTGAACAAAAGTGCATTAGCACCTGTATTCTACATCCTGAGTTCATATCCTGAGTACATTCACTAATAAGCTTAATAGATACAATGTGCTATAGAGGAGGGTTACCAAAGAGCACGCACGCCCTACGCAGTGCCAATTACACTGAAGTGGTAACACAGAATTATTATTGCTACGCTATTTGATGCGTCTTTGTGTGAGAGTTGATACGAAGAAAAGGGAAGTCAACTTATCGCTGCAAACAGAAAATACAGATAAAAATAACTTTTTTGAATTTTTGAAGAAATATTTTAGTACTCTTACTTAAGATCTTTTTTGTTATATAATAGCTAACTACAGTACCCTTGTTGCATGGTAGAAGACATGAATGCAGATAGAATTGTTTACCATGGCTTTGTTTCGAGGATCTTGCATGTGCAGCCACTTGGATGAATTTTACTCGAGTTGACTGCTGTTTCCCAAAGAATGCGCGTTAATGAGTTACCAAAGAACGCGCGCGTACTCTTTGGGACAATTTGTTTGAGAGAGTGTGTGATAACGGCATTCATATTACAAACAATGTGGTTATTCTTATCAGTTACTCTCGGAGTGTAATGGAATGTTTGAATGGATTGTAGAATTATTTGCAATTGTTTGTCTTCGATACAAGCACCAACAGAAAAGTGCAATCATCTCTATAAGAGGAAACAATCATCTATAAGAAGTATTTTAAATTTACAGAATTTCTTAAATTACAATGATAATGATGATGATGTGGTGTTCTGCCCGAAGGCAGGCCTTTGGTCCATGGTAGTTTGCCATTCACGGTATGATGCCATCGTCTTAAGAAGTGAGGAAATGATCAAAATGAAGCTTCTGGAAGTGTTCCTGAAGATGCTGAGCGAAACATGGCTTCGATTACAATTGTAATGAAACCACGAACTAAGAATTAAAAAAAGACATACACTAAAGGTGTTATTCAGGATTTTTTTTCCAGTTGGTGAGATAATGTGATGAAACCACGAAATATGAATTTAAAATAATAATAATAATAATTTTACTAATAAAATCATAATTTGTGAGTGAAATTGAACGACGATTTTCTGTAATATTTTAAATTTCGTGTATATTCGTAATATAATTTTTAAAACCACATGGACGTGTAATCAAGAAATTGTTGAAAGCAAAAGCAAAATAGTTTAGAATCACCTGTAGTTAAATAACATGATGTTTATTAGTAATAATTAACATTTTGGGTAAAATTACGAACAATTGAAAGCAAACCTTAGGGTAAATTAATGTTTAAAATACTTTTTATTTTAACATCGTTAGATAACAACAATGTTTTTCGGAAAATGTTATTTTTTTTCAAACTCAAGTCATAATTTCATTACACTATGAAGAAAGGAAAACGTCTTAGACCTACAGAAGCTGCAACTTCAAGCACGTCTGTTCATCCGAAATACATCATTCCTCTTCCGAAATAAAAAAAAAATGCTACAAATTGCACGTACCAAACGTCGATCTGAAATTTTTACTATTTCTCCATTTCACAAGTTTCTTCAGAGCAAACGAGTCAAAGGAAATGTTGTCAAAGAGAAAACTCTTTGATCAGCCCGATGAATCATCCACTTCAACAGAGAATGCTGCAGCTGAGATCAACCAAAACTTCATGCGCAGTGTGTCACGAATTGAATGAAGAACCAATTGACGAACACTGGATTCAGTGCAGTAATTGTAAACGATGGTGACATGAGCAGTGTTCGTCTTACGAAGAGGTTTGGGATTCAAGTATGATAGGTGTTGAGTGCGCACTCTTAGGGACTGCAAAACGCACTCTTTGGGACATTGGTCCTTAAGAGTACGCATTTGGGTTTTTTAACTTTTTAACGTATATCCCTATTTCTACATCTAGTAGTAAAGTTTTCTATTTCTTACAATGTAGCCTAAACTTCAATGAAAATTTTGTACAATTTATATAATTTTTGCTTCATTACTTTCGGAGCTTTTTGAAGATGAATATTAAGTGTGTGCTCTTTGGTAACCTTCCTCTAAATTAGGTATGACCAAAATTTTCCGGAATCCACATTCCGGAAATTTCACTTTCCGGAATTGGCCATCCCTACTATAAATAAGAAACTGAAATTGGCATTGATCATTTTATTGTATTTATCACCACCTCTTTAAAATTATCGAAAAAAAAAAAGAACAAATTAATGTCTACGTGACAATTTTGAATTTGGAAAATGAAATTTATTCTTTAAACTTATATTTCAACTACAGGAAATTGCTTTAAGAAGTCCTTGTTTACTCTCAATAAATGTGTAAAATCCCTTACAAGTAAATTTTAAATTTTCCGTGATACAGTCCCTGTCATCTCTTTAAAATTATGTAAACAGATGAACAAAATATATTAATCGTTGATAGATGGTGAAAGGTGACAGCTTTGGATTTATAGAATGAAATTTACTTTTTAAGTCTATACTTCAAACTAGATACAAGTTTGAAAAAAAAAGGTCATAAATGGGCTGGTGAGAAGTTTGCACCGGTCACCGGCTTTAATCAAAATAACAGCAATATTTCCGGCCAGGCCGGTGAAAAACCGGCCAGTTGGCAACTCTAACTAGAGAACCCAGTAATGCGATTTTTGTGCATAGATACCCAAGAATTACCAACATGTAGGAGCATAACGCTTCAGAACTCAGATCCACGTACGTGGACCTAGAAAGCGAAGAGGCTATAAATGACAATACATTCTTCGACTAATTGACATGGCTCCTTTCAAGATTTCTTACACTTCCCTTTCGTTGGAGTCAGTTCATCATCTGCGCACTGCTGCCTTTCTTCGAGTTTTCTATATAGTCTGATCTTGATCAACCGTTACAATCTTAGTGCTTCATGGTATAGTAGAATTAAGTTTTAACAGACACTTCTCAATAACGGACAACATAATTCGGACATTTCTTGTCTCAGCAAAATACGTATATATTACAGGACAGAAGCTTCCTTTCTACAAGCACTCTCAGATACGAATATAGTCAAATGTTCTTTTCGCCCTAATGTTGCAATAGCCTCTTCATAACATAGGAATTATTCTCGGTTTATATGTATTTAGCACAAGAAATATTTCCTGCAATTTGAAAATAAATATGAAAAGAAAATGTTTTTGTGGTAAGTTAATGACCTGGTGAATCACCACAAAGAATAATACATGCTGAACTAGAATTTTTTTCATTTCTCTGTCTAGAAATCCTAGAAAATCATAGATGAGCTACTCCTAAGGGGATAGCATTTACTTGAGAAGAAAATTATCAAGAATGCAGAATATTTTGCAGTACACGTCCGTATAAATGGGTCTCTCAGTGATAGAAATACTTAAATGTTTCTTTATAGAGGAAAATTTCTCCTAAAATCTCGGTAAATCCATATCAAATCAACCAATGTTGGTTACTGACAAAAATAGTTTCTTCTTAATTTTGGTACACAAAGTCCTACTTTATTTAGAGAGTTAAAACCATAAACATTCATTCACTTCTTTAAAAGTTCAATTTTCTTTTGAGCGGCCATTTTGTATAGACATGTAAGCCTATTTTGTACTTTACGTTGCTTTGTGGTAAACGTTGTAGCTTAGTTATTTTTGAACATATTGATTTTTGAAAAGAAAAACATTTAAAAAATAATTAAATAGGCTATGTAATATTTTAAAATTTTGAAGAAAAATAAGACTCACTGTCAATTTGTTTTCTAAATATAGGTTTTGTGGTAGGCCTACTACTTTCTTTTGAAAAATGATACCTGTGGGTCTCTCTTTTTCTTGTTACGGGTTTTCGAACATTGCAATTTTTCGAAAATGGACTGTGTCCAACCTGAATATCTCAAAAGGGAAACACTTGAAAAATTTTCAAATTTTCACAAAACAATCATTATTTGCATAGAAAGATAAGTGGTTAAAATTTGATCACTAACACTTAACTAGTTTTTGCATTGTGATTTTGTTTCATGTGGCGAAATTCGCTTTATTAGCAACGAAAGTGATTGTACGCTCCAGGGACGTACGCAGGGGGTGGGTCATGGGTGTCCGAACCCCCCCCCCCGAAATTTCGACTTTTGTGTAAATTTAGCCTAATTTTAGGGGCAATTTTAGAAATTTCAAAATAAAATATCCTCATTTTGGGTTTGGACCTCTCCCGAAATAAATTCCTGAGTACGCTACTGGTTCGCTCTACAGCTAAACTATTTATGGTAGGTATTAACACATGTAATTCAGTTCAATTGTCCATGTGTTTTCATTATAACATTTTACTAGGACAAACTAATTGTTAATCATGCTTTGAAGGAAATACGAGGGCTAGTCAAGAAAGACTTGGACTGATTTTTTTTCTAGGCAATTTATTATTACTCAGCAACAGGCACATGATCCTTTTCGAAGTAGTCCCCGCCCATTTGAATGCACTTTTTCATTCGAGTCTTCCAGTCCTCAAACACGTGTCGCAGACCATTCTTTGAGAGGTCCTTCAAAACCGCCTCCGATGCCTTCAGAACCTCGGAATTATCGGAGAAGCGGCGTCCACGCAGTCTGGATTTTAGGGCAGGGAATAGAAAAAAGTCGCACGGTGCGGTAGGTGTCTCCACCATCCTCAAACCTTAGCAACAGCTCCCTGCAAGTCTCCACTCGAACGGCCTTCTGCTCTGGTGTCAGGAGTCGCGGAATCCATCGCGCACACACTCGGCTCATGTGGAGGTGGTCATGCAAAATTTTGAAGGCACTGCCATGAGATATGCGTAGTGCGGCTGCCAGATCGTCGATACTGATGCGGCGATCTTCTCTAACAATGACTGCTGCCGTGTTAATGTTCACCTCAGTAACAGCTGACGCTGATACACCTGGTCCACCAGCTTTCGTGATTGTCAGCCGGCCCTCTTTAAACTCTTTGAATCACCAGAACACGGTACTTCGTGGCAGAGCGTCATCTTTGTAGGCTGCTCTCAACATTCCTAGAGTTTCTGTTGCACTTTTCCCCAGGCGATAGCAGAACCGTATAGCTGCAAATTGTTCATCTCGTAATGACTCCATTTCTTCTACAGGCGACTTCTAGAGGCGGCGCAGAACATCACCTGCAATAAAAAGTCGTGGTTACCAAACATGCAATGATTCCTTAACAACATTTTATATATATGCACAGCAAGACCCACCCTACTTGTATGCCAAACTATGAAGCTCCAGCGTTAACAGAACTGCCGGGAAAAAATCAGTCCAAGTCTTTCTTGACTTGCCCTCGTAATAATTAAAATATAAACTCTGTTTTGTCTTACGTAGTTTTTGAGCTTATGTAATTCATATAGAAGTTGAGGCCACTTAATTACTAGAATGTCCTATTTAGTTTACTGTTTAAGCAAAATACAAAGGTCCGTCAACTTGGAGTTCGTCAGAAACCGATTCAAACAAAACTTATACCAAAATTTTGTGCAGTTTTGTGCACCTTAAGAAACCTAAAATTTTTCATATTTAAATTTCTCAACTGTATACCAGGCCTGAGTTTGTCCAACTGGAAAATCAGAAAAACATATATCAATTTCTAGACCGAGTTTTGTGCAGTTTTGTGCAACTCAGATAACAAAGATATAGACTCTTGAAAATATTGCGTATGCCAGACACTGGAGTTCGCCTAACACCGATTCCGGCAAAAGTTTCATAAATCATTAGCATTTATTTTGTGCAATTTTGTGCACCACTTCCCGAGTTTTGTACACCTCAAATAACAGGGATATAGCTCCTTAAAAATAGTGCGTATGCCAGGGCTGGAGTTCGCATAACACCGATTCCGGCACAAAGTTACATCAATCGTTAGCATTTATTTTGTGCAATTTTGTGCACTATTTCTCGAGATTTGTGCACCTCAAATAACAGAGATATAGCTCCTTGAAAATAGTGCGTATGCCAAGCCTGGAGTTCGCATAACACCGATTCCAGCAAAAGTTACATCAATCGTTAGTATTTATTTTGTGCACTATTTCTCGAGATTTGTGCACCTTAAATAACAGAGATAGAGTACCTTGAAAATAGTGCGTATGCCAGGTGTGGAGTTCGGATAACACTGATTCCGGCAAAAAGTATAGGGCCTATCAATCGTTAGCATTTATTTTGTGCAATTTTGTGCACCACCTCTCAAGTTTTGTGCACCTCAAATAACAGAGATATAAACACCTGAAAATAGTGCGTATACCAGGCACTGGAATTTGCATACCACCGAAACCGACCAAAGTCATGTCATTCATCAGCATTTATTTCGTGCAATTTTGTGCACGGTCAACCAAGTTTAATACACATTAGATAACTGGGATATAACCACTTAAAAATAGTGCGTATACCAATAGCCCAAGTGCGTACAGCGCCAACCAAATCTTTTAGTGTGCCAAATGTTAGTACTCCTTCTGTAGAGTTTTCCGCACTACGTTCCGAGTTTTATCCAACTCAGATACGCGAAATATAACTACTTGAAAATAGTGCGTATACCAATAGCGCAAGTGCATAGGCCTACAGCACCGACCAAATCTCTTAGTATGTCAAATGTTAGTACTTCTTCTGTAGAGTTTTGTGCACCATGTCCCAAGTTTTGTGCATCTCCGATACCCGAAATATAGCCACTTGAAAATAGTGCGTATACCAATAGCCGAAGTGCGTAGTGCGCCCACCAAATCTCTGAGTATGTCAAATGTTGGTACTCCTTCTGTAGAGTTTTGAGCACCATGTTCTGAGTTTTGTGCAATTCAGTTACCCGAAATATGACCACTTGAAAGTAGTGCGTATACAAATAGCCCAAGTGCGTAGAGCGCTGACCAAATCTCTTAGTATGTGAAATGTTAATACATCTTCTGTAAAGTTTTCTGCTCCATGTCCCAAGTTTTGTGCACCTCTGATAACAAAAATATTTCCACTAGAAAATAGTGCGTATGCCCACCGGCCAAGTACGCACAATTCCGGGCAAAGCAATTTTATGTCAAATATTAGTACTTAATTTGCACAGGTTTGAGCACCATGACCCCAGTTTTGTGCACCGCAGATAACCGCAATATAACTACTTTGAAATACCCGTGTCTGTACAATGCCGGCGAAAGCAATTTGTGTGTCAAGTATTAGTACTCATTTTGTGATTTTTTGTGCATCATGTCCCGAGTTTTGTGCACTTGAGATAACAGAGATATACCCACAGGGAAAAAAGTGTATATGTGTATTACTCTGTGCGTAAAATTGCGACCAAGGGAATTGCTATCTTAAATACCTTAATACTAATTTTGTTGAGTTTGTGTGATTACCTCACTTAGTGGAAAATAGTGCGTATGTCAAATTGACCCAGTGTATCCAATGCGGACCAAAGCAATATTTACGCCAAATGTTAGTAGTGAATTTGTGGAATTTTTGTGCACCAAGTCGCGAGTTTTGTGGACCTCAGATAGGCTAACAGAAATATAAATCCTTGAATTTAAATAAAGTTCCTGTTCATTCAATTAAATAAAGTTCATTCATTTCTTCTTTAGTCAGAAAATTAATTAAAATAATTAATTGCAGTAAAGTTTGTCAATGCAATCCACTTGATAAAAAAACTATTCTTTCCCTAATTCCTAAAGACTGTTGAGAACTAACAGAAATTCAATTATCTTTTGCAATATTAAATAAACTCAGTGCAACAATGCTTCAAATTCTCATTTCAGAGCCAAATGTTAGCAATAAACCCGAAAACAATGAAAAGTTTTGAAGCTAGTCTAAAGCGTCCATTTAGTTGTAGTAGGACGTCAAACTCAGAATTTTGTCCAATTTTGTCCAAGCAATAAAAATATTTTACCATTAAATTAACGAGGGAAGGTAATTTCAAAATTTTGCCACTTCGATCACCTGTAGTGCTACATCTTCAAATTCGAATTTTAACTAACTCAGAATTTCTGATTTTTGTCGCATTTTGACCAATCAAGAAAACAACTGAACCATGCAAATAAAGGAGGGAGTGTCATTTCAATATTTGACTACTTTGATCATCTGTAGTGCGACATCTTCAAATTGGAATTTTAATTAGCTCATAATTTTGTCGGATTTTTTACATTTTTGTACCACCAAGAAAAATTTTGTACCATCTAAACAAACGAGGGAGGGCTATTTGAAATTTCGGTCACATCGATCACTTGTAGTTCGACATCTTCAAATTTGAATTTTTACGTGCTTAGAATTTTGTCCATTTTTTGTACATTTTTGTACTACCAAGAAAGAATTTTGTACCATTCAAATAAAGCAGAGACGTCATTTCAAAATTTGGCATTTCGATCACCTGTAGTAGGATATCTTCAAATTAGAATTTTAACTAGCTTGGTGGTACAAAAATCTACAAAAATGGGAAAATGCTAAGCTAGTTAAAATTCGAATTAAAGATGTCACAGTGCTGGTTACCAAAGTGGAAACAATTTTGAAATGGTCCTCCTTTTTAATATGAGTGGTACATTTTTTTCTTGGTTGGACAAAAATTGACTACAATTGTACAATGTTCTGCGCTAGTTAAAGTTCGAATTTGAAGATGTCCCACTACAGGTGATCGAAGTAGCCAAATTTGGAAGTGACCCTCCCTCGTTTATTTTAATGGTACAAAATGTTTTCTTGGGTGGACAAAAATGGGCAAAAATGGGCAAAATTGAGAGCTATTTAAAATTCAAATTTGAAGATGTCGCATTACAGGTGATCAAAATGGCCAAATTTAAAAGTGGCCCTCCCTCGTTTATTTTAAGGATACAAAATGTTTTCTTGAAGGGACAAAAATGGACAAAAATTAGATAAAATTCTGAGCTAGTTCAAATTCGAATTTGAAGATGTCGCACTACAGGTGATCGAACTGACCGGTGATTCCCAACGGTCCAGTGGTGCTATTCAGCCAGTTTGCACCGTTTCGCTAAAACCGGTTGTGAAAATATTTTCAGTTCGCAGAACCGTTTGTTAAACCTATGCAACAGTAAACGTTACTTACTTGTTCCCAGAAACCGTAAATTTTTTGTTTAACTTTGTTTTTAGAACCTCTTACAGTCACAGTTAAACATATGATCTCTCAGAACAAAGTATAAGCGTTTATTTCTTAATCCCAAATGCTCAGATATCAAGAATGAGAACTGCGATTACATCAGTATAGTTGTGAGGGTTCTTTATGTTCGAAACGCATACAAACCATTATGAACAAGTTTTGATCCATTGCTGGATTAAGGTCTTTCCAATACTTTTTTTACAACCATCCTATCTAGGATAATTCGTTTCCAAGACACACACACACACACACACACACACACACACATATATATATATATATATATATATATATATATATATATATATATATATATATATATATATATATATATATATATATATACAGAACCCTTGTTAAAAAAATAGAATCACACCACTGTCATGGTCACGACGTAAACTTCGTTATTTTTGCTAGTGTTGTTCACGAAGGGGGTCTCTCTCGTCTCGTGAAGTATCATGGAAATTCAATTTCGTTCAAGAAGGTTTAACTACTTTTATTGGACGATATCGTCTTGTCTCGTTTCCTCAGTAACACTACTTTCTGCACACAATAACAGACAGAAGAGTAAATAACATGTATATCAGTTTTCAGTATTACAGCGTTCCGTTTACTCGTCGTACATTTCAATTAAAATATCATATAGTTGTAGCATCTCTACTATCGTATAGGTTGTGTTTTAAATATCCTAATCATCTATTGCGTAATTGCTGTTCCTGAAATTTTCACCAATATTGTTTCAATCATTTAAGTCAACAAGTTTCATAATTTCTCTTTGTTAAGGGGGAAGTTTGGATCACAAATAAAGTGAGATTAGGAGATTAAGAAAGAATCATGCTTAGTCTTTGAAGGAAGTAGTAAAAAAAACTTAGGTAACGGGAAAAAGACTCTAGGTAACAGGAATAAGAACGTTTTTGTTGTCGAATATTATACTGCCCATACTAAACTTTTTTTTTTTTTTTTTTTTTTTAGACGGACAATGACCCAGACATCTTCATCTTCCATTAAATAATCAAGGATGAGATCTCATATAAAACGCTCCAACAAAACTGTTGATTGAAAGTGTTTAGAAATAAGATGTTTCATTCACTATGTGTAGGAAGGCACTTGGCGAAAAGGTGTAACAGCTTTTTCAGTGCAGCCATTCTGAGTGAGGTTTTCTTCGGTTTCCTTCATTCATACCAGGCAAATGCTGGGATGGCACCTAACATACAGGTCCCAGTCCATTTAAATCCTTTCCCATTTCTTTCTTCCTTCATTAATTGATTCTATGCCACGTCGAATCAATGCGGTGATAGATAATCATCGTTCGTGGACATACTATTAGGTTTAAAACTATAAGATTTTTATGGTTATTGAAAAGTGTTTTGTTCAAAGCTAATATTAGTTTGAAGATATGAAGTGTTCGCAAGTAGAAGAAAAAAAGTTGTTCTAAGCATTTGGAATTGCCAAGGAAGATTGAAATATTTTATCTTATTCTCTTTGTTTAATAAATGAAATTATATTTTTCTTTCTATGAGAATTAACAATTATATTCATTCCTTCATTTTTCTCCTGGAATTAGGAATAACATTCTGAACAATTTTGAAACACTCAACGCCAAGGCGTAGATAAGTAGAATAATTTATTTTGTTATCTGTGTGAAATATAATTTTTTCTTTCTTTCTTCCTTTATATGAGAATTAACATTTCCTTCATTCTTATTGTAAAATTAGAAAATGGATATCCAGAACAGCTTAGGTTTTCAACACTTAATGCCAAGAAGTAAGCATATCTCCATGAAATAAGCATATCTTTTCCTTCCTTTCTTGACTCTTATCTAGTCGATCGCCAGTAGTTCGCCTGAAGGCAAAACATTGCAGAGCAAACAAGTTCATTCAACACATACCAATGCACGTACCAAGACGTACCTTCTGAATAGGGTTGGATGTGCATTTTTTTTTCTCTTTCGTGCTTTCATGAAAAAAAAATCTTCGCTTCTGTACTATTGCATCTTTAGTTTGCAACACTGCATAGTAAGTGAGCTATTGTAAGTTTTCATTTAATATATTGATTTGAAATATGTAATTGTAATAAAATGTGTGTCAAACAATGCCCCCTTGTCGATAATTGCGTGGTGCGAAATTTCGGTGTTTTGTAGCTATTAGAGAAAAAGTTACAAGGGCATATTAAGATAAATAGTTCATTCTATTGACGAAAAGTATCCTGGAACCAATTTAGAGATTCACTCTTCAAATTCTTGGCACACTTTAATCCCATGCAGTGGCTGATTGGGAAGCTTAAAATAAAGTATATGCCATGTTGCATCAACATCGAATCATTTTGTAAAAGTTATCAAAGAAAAATATTTTCTGAATATCAAATTATTTCAATGATGACACTTTAAAATTTGTCGGAATTTAGCCCGTTTTACAAACTTATCTTTGACCAATTTCAACCACAACTATTGAAGTTGATTGGGAATCCTACTGAAAACATGCATTACGTTGTGAGTTGAGTTGATTTTGAGTTTAACGTCCCTTTCAGCAGCGAGGCTATATGAGACGGGACCTACTGATTAACGTGGAATACCAACCACATGAGCTCCCGCCGGGAATCGAACCCGGTTCTCACACACCAAAGGCGCGTACGCTAACCGCTTAGCCACGAAAGAGTTCTACATTACGTTTTATCGAATTCAACTTTTTTACATAGTTTATACCAAAAAATGAATTTTTGTAAATGAAAACTTCCAGCATGGGGTGAATTTAACCCTTTAGTACTACGTATGTTTTTTGTCACATTAGTACTACGTGGAGTCTGTCAGACTCCGAACAATAGGTTGCGGACAAACTAACGACACGATGGTAATTTTTGCGTGACTCGCATACACACTTAATATAACCAAGAAGGTAGAGGAAGCGACAATTGGGAGAGGCGGTCGAATGGGAAGTTATGGCGAAAAGGCATTTCCAGCGGTCAGACTCCGTGTAGTACTTACGGGTTAAAAGATTTACTCCCTTATTTATGATGGATTCTTGCAACATCAAACAATAAGGATATTTTGTAAGATTGGAGGAAGGCATATTCCAAGCTTCATTAAAATCGACGGGGCGCGGTGGCGGAGTAGGAGCAAGTATATGACTACTATCAACCAGGCAATCCGTGTTCAAATGCCCTTCAGATTTCCAGATTTTCTCTATTCTGACAGTGAAAGAGGCAAAGTGGTTATGTCGTGGTCAGTGGCGTATTTAGGGGGGGCTTCCGGGCTTAAGCCCCCCCCGAAATCTTACTTACTATAGTAAAGTATAGGAAATATCTTGCAGAATTTTCACATTTTCAGGCAAAGCCCCCCCCCCGAAAGTTGACAAAGCCCCTCCCGAAACAAAATCGTAAATACGCCACTGGTCGTGGTGTAGATAATGTTTGGCATCTGCAGTCACCATGTTCTAATGTACCAATCTCAGAACTCACATCAGGCTTCATCTCGTGCACTGAGGGTGAGCTTCACAGCCGCATTTTACACAGGAAACGGGCATACTACGCATACGTATGTAACATATTTGTATTTTGTAGAACATTACAACTGTACACAAATTAAACACATTCACGTTTGTGAGTATACTATTTCTGTTTATGCACGTTATTCCCATTTTTAAAAATTATTTTTGTTCTTATTCACTTTAAATAATTTCCACGATAAAGAAAGAAAACCAAATATCAAAATTTGCTTTCAAAAATCGAAACCGTAAATCAATTTCTAAAACTGAAAATCAAAAATTGGCTTTGAAAATCGAAAAGCGGTTTTGAAAACTGAAAATCTTTTTTTTTTTTTTTTTAATTTGAACTTTTTCAAAAATCATATTTCGGTTTTCCGAAAAATCGATGTGGAGAACACTAGTATATATTAACAAACAACTGAAAGTTTAATGGAGGCTAAGTCCCCTCTGGCTACCCACTAGCTACGGACTGAGCCTTTATGTTGTGATGTTCTTAGGTTATATAACTACGTGGAATCTTTAACTCTCTGGTCTCCTATTTCTTGATATATTTTTGCGTTGGTAGTAATATGACAGACCTATTATTTAATAAACTTAAATTTTAAATAACAAACAAGACCATTAATTGTAATTCCCATCGAAACAAATGTATTGACTATGGAACAATATAATTATAGATATTGATTTATGTATTATATATGTATATAAATAACTTTTGTATACACTCTGTACTTTCCAATGATATTTGATAATTCATTATCTATTCACGGTGACTGAGATAGATATAATTCAATAAATGTTATCACTTCCGTAGGGTACATAGACCTATTTGTTCTATCGTGATCAGGTCAAAGTTCTGTCCTTGAGAGTTTTCTTTCATGATCAAGCTTCCTATCTTTTGTCGACGACCTTTTTCTATTCTGCCGCAATCGGGTTTTCTTTCTTCACACAGAAAGTAAAAACTGAGAGCCAAGATTTGCAAAGTTATCGAAAATAAAACGTTAGATTGATCCTGGTGTTCAGTCAGCGATGGTTTATACAGTGGGTTGCGCAGTGCCTGCTGCAGGAATAACAGCCTTTACGGTTGGTAAGTTTTTATTTTTTATATTTTTTTTTCTAATTTAACGTTACATGTTTATTCTTAGGGGATAAAGGAGACGGTGATAATTATAATGAATGAAACGATGGAATGAAGGAAGTGGAAAGAAACGGGAAAACACCGAGCAAACCCATGCACATGGTGTTTGTTCACCACAAAGCCCACTTAACGCGAGCTGGGATCGAAAAAGGTACCCTATGAACCAGGCACTATTCCTGAGGCAACACGACCCCAAGGTGAGTTCCTTACTTTATATAAATTTTAAGTACTGATGTTAGATTAAGGTTAATTTTTCTCCTGCTCAGTGGTTGAGCGTTCACCTCTGGTGCATGGGGTCCTTGGTTCAATCTCAGCTCGCGCCAAGTGAACTTTGTGGCGGACAAACACTGTGTGCGTGGTTTTCTCGGGGTTCTCCCGTTTCCTCCCACTTCTTGCTTCTTCATTTCACTATTTCATCCATTTCCCACCATCACCGTCTCCTTTAGCATAGCCGACATAACCATGGAATTTAAACTTAAATATTTCATTTCATTTTTAATTTTTCTCCGTAGAACCCTAGGACATTTCCAGCATATAATTAAACTTTTTTCACTTTTTAACATTATCTTTCATAATTTTAATTTAAATTACTTTTTTCAATATATTTTGTAAACTCGTTTAAAACACTTTCGATCCTAAGTTCGAGTGAGGCTCGGGTTGCATAGTTCCATCCCAGACCAGTGTTTCTTTCAAGAAAAGAAAATGTTCGGAGGGGCACATATTATTTTCACATGGTATTATTCTATTTATTATTATGTTATAGATGTATTATTTTGGTCTCCTCCAGGGGGCACTCTCAGAGCTCCAAGGAGGCAGTACCCCCGCAAAAACATGTTTGGAAGAAACACTGTCCTAGACCACGCAAGTGTTTGGCGGATTTCATTGTGTTCCTGGCTTTTCTTGGGGTTCGGGCATCCGTTTCCTCTCAAATTATGAATTTACCAATAAATGTTCACTTTCATTAATCATCTGTCTCTTAGCCTAGAGAATATATTAATAACAAGGGCGCAAAACTAAAAATTTCAATTCATTTTCCATTTTTATTATTTGTTGTTTTAATCTCTTTCCTTGAAGAAAGAAACCTGATATTCAAACGTTTTGCTAAGCATCTTATTTCAGAGAGAGAGAGACTAATAAATTGCTATCATTTTTTTAGTAATTTCAGAATAGCCTTTATGTGCCTATTTTGTACTCTGAACTTACAGTACCCTAACATTATCCAACTCGTCAGCTGTCTTGACAACAAATCATATTTTGTAGCTTAAACAAACTCATCCTCTGTCTTCCCGCGCGCACCTCTCTGATCTGCTCGGACAGAGAGACAGGAAATGGTAACACTCCGTGTGAGGAGTCTTCTTTACACTATCTTGATTTCGCTTAAGTCTGCGTCACCAATTTATATTGTATTGTTTATAATTCCCTGCTGGCTGGTATATGTACTGCTTCTCGGCTAGGATAGGCTGCCCTACTGTCAATTAGCGACCGCGTGGGAGACCCGAGTTCGATTCCCGGCGAGAGTTCATGTGGTTCGGATTCACGTTTATCTGTAGGTCCATGTCTGATATATTCCCGCTGCTGAGAGGAAGTTAAAGCCAAAATCAAATCAATTAGCAACCGACCTTATTGGGGAACTTTTCCTTGCTACGAAAGCACTTCTCAAGTAAATCCTACATATATGGAAATGCTACATATATAGTAACACGATCAACAAATCGATCTTTAAACGGTGTCTTCCCGTTCTGCCTAAAGACAATGCAGCACTTTGTAAAATATAATTTAAATGATCTTATCTTTAGGCAGAACATGAATTCAAGTTCTGACTAATCTTTGTAAACGTGGAATTCAGTGCAGGGAGGGATTTCTTCCATGATTTTTTTCTTTAGTAATTATAACAGATTCTATAAGCAGAATAACTATTTCTTCAAGTTTCATCATAAATTTTAGATGTTATTCTACTCGTTCTTATATGGCCAAACATGTCTTGAGGATGTGAACTGTGGCATCTTTTACGTACTGTGAGCCTTAGCATGTTGGAGATGAACTACTGAAAAATGGAATAAAATTTTGATGTGAAATGACTTCATATTGGACCGAATTAAATTTGTTTTATGATTGTTTCAGTTACAATGTCAAACGGCTTTATTTGCAACTGAGTCAATCAATTCTCCATTTCTCTGCAGGCATTAAAAAGTCACAAATTCATCTTTACTGAAATAGTAGATGTGAATAAGGTTGCTAATAACGGAACTCTATCATAGTACAGGGTGTCCGAGAAGTCCTTCCCTGATTACAGAAATTGATAACTCAGGCTAGAAATAAGATAGAAGTATGAAACTGGTGTTGAATTGTTTACAAACTATAAAAGTTTTTGTCTGTGTTAGGTTTGTTCTGTTTTACCAAGTCTCAATTTTTTTGTTTTAGGTTTGTAGTACGTAAGTAAGAAGCCCAAGAAGCCATGCCAACCAACCAGGAGAAGGCACAGTGTGTCCTGTGGTACCATGAGACACGATCACCAACCACGGTGCAGAGACAGTTCCAGACAACATTTGGGAGGACTCCACCTGATGTCAAGAGCATTAAAGCATGGTATGAGAAGTTCAAGAACACAGGGTCGGTTGCTGACCTTCCGAGGTCTGGTCGACCAAGAACCTCAGCAGACACGGTGGAGGTTGTGCGGCAGTCTTTTCTGAGAAGTCCTAAGAAATCGGTGCGCAGGGCCTCACGTGAATTACAGATGCCAAAAAGCTCTATCCATGACATTTTACACAAATGTTTATTGTTTCGTGCTTACAAAGTGCAACTCGTTCAGGCCTTGTTGCCCGACGACGGTACACGTCGATATGACTTTGCGGTCGAAATGCTATCACGTATTGAGGACGATAATGGTTATCTCAGACGAATTGCCTTTTCCGACGAAGCGACATTCTTTGTCAGTGGAGTAGTGAATCGCCATAATGTACGCATTTGGGGTTCAGAACCCCCCAGGGAGGTCAGGGAGTTCACCAGAGGCAGTCCAAAGGTGAATGTTTGGTGCGCGTTATTGCACGATCGAATTATCGGGCCATTCTTCTTGGATGGAAATTGAATATCGCCTAGATGTGCTACGTGCTACCAAGGGTGCTCATGTGGAAGTGTACTGATGTGACCAAAACTTTTATAGTTTGTAAACAATTCAACACCAGTTTCATATTTCTATCTTATTTCTAGCCTGAGTTATCAATTTCTGTAATCAGGGAAGGACTTCTCGGACACCCTGTAATTTTATCCTAGAAGAACAAGTAGAATAACATCTAAAATTTATGATGAAACTTGAAGAAATAGTTAGTCTTCTTACAAACTTTGTTAGAATTACTAAACAGATTATTACGAATGCAGGACAAAATCGAACAGGACAAAACTAAGGAAAATTCTGATAAAACGGACTGAAACCAAGGGACAGTATCATAGCCGCAGCCTAATAAAAGGATAATTATTTTTTTCTTCAACTGGCATGCATATAAAATATTTATAATTCTTCACGTTATTGAAATAACATTTTTTTAAAAAAATACTGAAAACCAAATAAAACATGTAAGACTGTTATAGTTAGTACATTTTGTTCTTTGTTTATTATATATATTCGTGTGGAGTGTTGTACTGTATGGGGCGGAAACGTGGACATTACGTAAAGGTGACGAAAATCGACTGGAAGCCTTCGAAATGTGGGTGTGGAGAAGAATGGAAAGAATTAGTTGGGTCGAACGGAAAACGAATGAGAGAGTGTTAGAAATGGTGGGTGAGAAAAGAACACTTCTAGATATTATTAGGAAGAGGAAGAGAAACTGGTTGGGACATTGCCTAAGAAGAGATTGTATCATGAGGGACATCCTAGAG